>NC_041383.1:130451878-130490598 GCF_002162155.2 Triticum dicoccoides | reverse complement strand
CGCTCACTGTTCATCCAGAGGCAGCATCGATCGGCTTCAGTTAGCAGCAGCAGCGAAAGAATCGCTCAATCGCTCAGGTTCAGTAACGCATAGCCTGCAGTGCAATCGCCCAGGTTCAGTTAGGCGACGCCTCGCTCGGGTTCAGTTAGATCCCAACGCCTTGCACCCACGCACGTACGCTTCGAGAGAAACGTGCATCACTCAGCCCCCGACCACCCACCGTAACCGGGAACTCCCCAAAATTTTCCTCGCCCTCGCTTCTACCACGGTTTTTTCCGTCATGGACGGCCCAAAGAATGTCATACAGTTGCGTCTCCGGCCCGCCCAGGACGAAAAGCCCATTTTATGTCATGATTTTTTGTCATAGAAGGAGGAGCCCACCACATCTATGATGATACCGGGTTTTGTCACAATTATCGTCATAGAAGTGTCATAAGTATGACATAAAAAAATTTTGATCGTCCCAAAATGTCACAGATGTATCTTTTTTTTGTAGTGTTGGCATGGCTCCACGGCCGTGGCTGCCGCGGCCTCTTTTCACGTACGCCGAGCTCCATGCTGCCGGTGCTCCTTCTTTGTCTGCCTCAAGCTCTACCTCCTTCCAATATCCCATGCAACTAGCTACGATCTCCCTTGCAGATACTATTGTTGATGTCTCTCCTTATGCCTTGATCTAGCTTCACATAATTTTCACCATTGGCGACATCTCTTTCATATTCATCTCGGCTGATGCGGTCTTCGCCATCATATTGAGCTTACATCAATCCATCAGCCAGGCAATCCACATTGGGTCAAGGATGATCTAGCGATCATCCAATGGATTTGCACCCGCATCTCTACAGAGCTTTCCAATCTCGTCTCCAACAACGATGCCATTGTCGCCGATCTCTAGGCCTCTCTTCGTCAGCTCTTTGTCGGGGGTTGGGTGCGACATATGCCAATGGATGGCTTATCGTGGTGCCAGCAAGAAGAACGTTGACAGTGCCTGGAAGCGGGATAAGGCGTAAACACGTACGCCAGTGCACTTTACCCAGTTTCGGGGCTCTCCTAGGAGATAACACCCCTAGTCCTGCTCTGCGGGGTCTCCGCATGATCACTATGGCACAAGTGATACAAAGGTGCTCCTTGAGCTGTGTGCTAGAGGTAGAAGAGGGCAAGGCTAGCTCTCCTACTGCTCTAGGGGAGTGGCTAGTTCTAATGGAGTGGGAACCCTTTGCATGGGTGCCCTGGGGGATTTATATAGGCCTACCCCCTAGGGGTACAATGGTAATCTGGCCGGGTGCTGGTCCCGGCTGTCAGTGTCTCTGGCCTCCGGCTTCTCCGCCGACTGCTGGGGCCTGCCGCCTGGTGGGCCCCGTCGACCGGTCCGGTACGGAGCCAACAGGCCGCTCCCGCCGCTAGCGGGTCTGGTTGGTGGTTGTTCACTGTAGCCGTGCTGCTAATGACGCGGGCTTGGTCAGCTCAGTGTGGCTACAGTCCCGCCGCCTGGTGGGAGATCACTGTAGCCACACCTGGTCTCATCAGGTTAATGGTGCACTTGCTTCGAGGGATGGGACGGCCGCCTGCTGGAGGCCGGCCTTCCCCAAGTCCGACTGATTTGGCATCAGCCGTCTTCCGGGACGCCACTGCCTGATAGGGCCCGCAGCCTACAGGCCGTACCGACAGGTGGTCGTGGGGAACCGGGATCCACCTGTCTGGAGTGACGTCAAGGGGGAGTGGCAACAGTCCCGCGCCGTGCGGAGATCTCCGCCTCTACGGGGCACTATGGCCACGCCAAAGCCTGAGATTTGGGGGCGAGGGGCTTCACTATAGCCACGCCCTGTCTCGTCCCCTTGATGGGGGTGCAGACTCTGAGGGCGCCAGGTGGCCGCCTGCACGACGTCGTCCTCTCTAGAGGTCGGCTGATTGGATCCGGCCGCTGCTGGTGCTGTCTGCTGGTGGTTGGCCGTCCTCCGATGGCCGGTCGTTGAGCCAGCCGGTCTCCGGAGGGCGGAGCTTCAGTTTGGGGTATTGCAAGGTGAAGCCGGCCCGAAGTTTTGACAGGTTCAGGGACTCGGGTGAGGCTACCCGTGGCCCATTACTCCAACAGTAGTCCCCGAAGTCGATGAGGCGTTGCGGTCGAGGGGTCGTGATGTCTCAGTGGCTTCCCCCCTCACCGGGCTCCGGGAGAATGCTCGATCCGCCTTGCGGCGTGCTGACTGCTGGAACTAGCTTCGATAAGGCGGGATCGTCGGCCGATTTTGGACACCAAGGCAGGAAAAAAGGTGGCTTGCCTGCTAAGCTTCCCAGGCCTGCCGCCCACCACAAGCACGCCATGCAGCACGCGCCAGCCTAGCCAGCCTGCCACCCCACGCTCTTGATGGGACGCGATAGTGGGCCAGGCCCGCCACTACCGGGCCTCGGCACGCGGGTGGATCCGCTGCGGCCGAGGCGGGCGGTTGCGATTCCCGTGAGCGTTCAAGGCGCAGTAACTTTGCGCACAAATCAGGGGGTCGTGGGGTCGTGGGCGCAGTTAATCCCATGATCCCACGCCCCGCCCTCTCGGCTTCATAGCCCGAGGGCTATAAGTAGGGGGGGAGGGGAGCGGCGGAGCACGCGTGCCCTCCTCCCCACACTCTCTTCCTCCTCTTGCACTCTCCGCCACTGCTGCTGCTGCTTAGTGCCTGCCGTGGTGCTACCGCCGTTCGCCGCCACCGTGCTCCTCATCCCTTCGCAGCCCCGCCTGAGGCCATGGCACGCGAGAAAGGCGGCGACTGGGACGGCTCGATGGTGATCGAAGACCACATCACCTTCCTCCGGGACACACACCGGATGCCCAACGCGGCATTCGTCAAGGCGCGGGTGCCGCCGGCAGAGGAGATTTCGCCGGCGCCGAAGGGGAACGAGCGGGTCATCTTCCGTTCGCACTTCCTCTATGGCTTCGGCCTTCCGGTGAGCGGCTTCCTCCGCTCGTTCATGGACTTTAACCATCTCCAACCGCATCATCTGACTCCCAACACCGCGACCCTACTCTCCGCCTTCGTCATGGTGTGCGAGGGCTACCTCGGCATCCTCCCCACACTCGAGCTGTGGGGAGCATTATTCTACGGCAAGCTGGGCACCTCCTCCAAGGACACGGCGGCCGAGTGCGGCGGATTCGTCGCCGTGCGCCGGCCGGCGAAGAGGAATGCCTTCCCCGTCATCAAGCTGTCATAGTCGGTAAAACTATGGTAGCAGTCTTATTTCTATGTTGAGAACATCGACCCGGCTGTCGACTTCCTCAACCTGCCGGCCTACGAGGCCGGCTGTCGGTGTCAAAACCGGCGGATCTCGGGTAGGGGGTCCCGAACTGTGTGTCTCGGTGGATGGTAACAGGAGACAAGGGACACGATGTTTTACCCAGGTTCGGGCCCTCTTGATGGAGGTAAAACCCTATGTTCTGCTTGATTAATATTGATGATGTGTGTTACAAGAGTAGATCTACCACAAGATCAAGGAGGCTAAACTCTAGAAGCTAGCCTATGGTATGATTGTTGTCATTGTTCTACGGACTAAAACCGTCCGGTTTATATAGACATCGGAGAGGGCTAGGGTTACACAAAGTCGGTTACAATGGTAGGAGATATACATATCCGTATCGCCAAGCTTGCCTTCCACGCCAAGGAAAGTCCCATCCGGACACGGGATGAAGTCTTCAATCTTGTATCTTCATGGTCTTGGAGTCCGGCCGATGATGATAGTTCGGCTATCCGGACACCCCCTAATCCGGGACTCCCTCAGTAGCCCCCGAACCAGGCTTCAATGACGAGTCCGGCACGTATATTGTCTTCGGCGTTGCAAGGCGGGTTCTCCTTCAAACTTCATGTTCCTGTCGAATAGTGTCCGGCTTCCTTATGAATGTTGTGCTCCTTGGCTTCTACGCCCAATAATGGCCCTCTTCCACGTGTCGTATGAATGCGAAAATCTAGGGTATTTTTACATTTTACCCCCTAGCCGTGCGAACGAGCCGCCTATAAGAGAGGCGAGGATCTAGATCCAACTCACACCATCCTCCTTCCGCAAGTACTCATCGAAGCGCCTCTGACAAAAATCCGTTGTATCATGGATAGTCGGCGTGGCTCCTCCTCTCGCGCTCCCATCCCTCAGCCAGGAGATTGGGGGAGATGCTCAGTTCCACACAGCGAGCTAGTGGCGCTCCAAACCGAGGGATATCTTCCCCCAGCCTTCATGGTTCCGGTTCGAGCTGGACTGGCCACCTTCAGGGGTGGAAAGCAGGCGGAGAGCGTCCCCAACCCTTCCAAAGGAGAGTGGGTATGCTTCGTCCCTTATCTAATAAGGGGACTCGGATTTCCCATACATCTGTTTCTCCGGGGGCTCCTGGAGTTCTACGGACTTCAGCTTCACCACCTTACACCTGCCTCCATTTTGCACATCGTGGGCTTTGTAGCTCTTTGCGAGCTATTCTTGGGCATCGAGCACCATTTTGCGTTGTGGAAGAGATTGTTTTGCCTCGTACCCCGTTCTCACGAGGGGTCGATATATCAAGTGGGCGGAGCTGAAATATGGCGCATCGCCGGGACCGGATATCTATCCGGCACCCCGAAGGAGGCAGCCGAAGACTGGCCTTCAGAATGGTTCTACATGGAGGACGCCCCTCTGCCGGATCCAGTTCGGACCGGCCTCCCGGAGTTCAGCAATGCTCCCTTGAAGAAACACCTGAGTTGGCGCCCGCGGAGCCCTCAACGGGAGGATGATGGGAGCGTTCATTATCTGATGGGCCGGATTAGGTTACTGGCCCACTCCGGATTGACCATGATTGGAATCATGGCCACGTGCATTATGCGAGGGGTGCAGCCGCTCCAATATAGGGGCCACCCTATGTGGGATTTCAACGGGGAAGATGACGCCACCCGTCATGGCCGCAGAGGGCCGGGCTCGGCCGCCGATCTGGTAAAGATCCTGTCCGGTTTGTACAAGGGGGAGGAGGAGGACTTTCTCTGCACGAGTCCATTGAATGGATTCTCCATGAATAACCCTCGGAGCTGGGTAAGAGGATGTTATCTATCCGATCCATATTTCCAAAGGCAAGTATCTTACTTTGTGATTCCGACGCAGGAGCTGGGCCGGGACGTGGAGGGCATACAAAGCCTAACTCCACAGCCTGAGGATCCGGAACGATCCCTTGATCCGGTCTCCAAAGAGGATCCGGACATAAAGGTGGAGCTGATTGACGGGGTGTTCCACCAACTTAGCATGGACAATGCTCTAGTCGCCATTACGGCTGACTACCCCGGTTTATTTCCGGCCTCGCAGGTGACTACGACCGAGGCCTTGACACCATCATTTTATCCATGCTCATTTCTGACCATCATATACTGATGGTGCATCGTAGGAGGCACCTTTAAGGCGGGAAGCCGAACCCGCGGTGGCTGACCAGCAAGGGTCAATTCGGCCCAGCAGGCGGAAGAGGAGTGCGACGCGAATCGAAACATCGCCGCAATGGTACGGCGCACCGCTGTTTTTAAGGGAAGGATCCCTAGGAGGTATATTAATGCTCATAACTTTTCTAGGAGAAAGAGCGCTCGCCGGACAGTGTCCGGAGAGGTTGCCAATCAAGCCTCCGCCAGCCATGCTCCAACGCGTGGTCTGGAAGGGGAGGCAAACAGAAGGCATGAGCCGGATGCTCCTCCAACGGAGGATGCCGACAGGCTGTCCGCCACCCGGTCTGAGGTGAAGAGTGCCATGAATCACAGGCGTCGCCGGACAGTTCTTCGTGACGCGTGTTTCTCCCCGGAGGCGTTGAATGCCTTTGATGCGGGAGACGCGCACCTCCGTGCCGCTCAAGATGGTTTAACCAGAGCCACGGAGCAGTATGTGAAAGGCATACGGGTAAGTAATTTTAATAGTTATGTATGCCAGTAGCCCCCGAGACTTAAAATAGTTAAAATAACTGATTTAAGGATCATTTATTATGCAGGATCTTACAGAGAAGAATACCCACCTGTCCCAGGAGCTTCAAGAGTGCAAGGCCCAACTTGAGGCCGCACTGGCCGCCACAGGGGGGCCACAGAGACCCCCGCTGGTAATACATACTTCGAAAAGATAAGTAGTTAACAAAGTGCGACGTGTGTGTAAATCTGACAATAATATTGCAGAGGGCGCCGGACTAGATCCGGACAAGCAACAGCTACTGCGTCAGTTGAAGGCTGGCGAGAGGGTGCTTATGAAGGTGCAGAAGGAGAGGAACAAGCTCCAAGATGCCCACACCCAGCTAGGAGAAGAGCTGAAAGATGTTCGGGCCCAGCTGTCTGGCTCCGTGAAGGAGAATCAGCAGCTTCGTCGCAGCATTTATAGTAAGTGCTTGAGCAAATTATTTTGAAAAGAAGAATTTGGCGAGGAAGTCGGTTGACAGAAATGTGTCTTTAGGTGTGCTCACAGGTCGCCCTGTGGAGGGAATGCCCGGTTCAACGGGTGACCAACTCCCCGAGCTGATGCAACTGCACGAACGTGTTCGGCAAGCGATGAGTGGCGTCGCTCAGGCCTTATGGCCGTCCGTCTCCCTACCCGAAAGCCTTGAAGGGCTTGCCGAGAAGCTTCAGGGAGCACGACAACGCTTCCATCTGTGGAAGATATCGGCCTGCCGTCAAGGCACTAGGGAGGCCTGGTCCATGGTGAAGACGTGGTACAAGAAGGCGGATCCGAACCACATGGCCGAGGTCGGGCCTGTGGGGCCCGATGGGAAGGATATCCCTGTGAGCTTGATGTATGGCCAAGTAGAGTTGGCCGCTAAGTATTCCCAACAGGACTGTAAATTAGACAGCCTGCTAGACGGGATTGAAGAGGAGTACAATCAGTCAATTTGACGATGTATTTTAAAATGACATGTAAAATGCCTTCTAGCCGGATTGTAGATCGTTTGTCTTTGCCTACCTTTTCGCTTCAACCTCGGGACCCTAGAGTCCGGAGTGTGTCCGAATACCTTCTCAGTTATGAAAAAACCGGGGCATGCATGGAGACCAGGCATAGGGGTCATTAGTGCTTTATCAGACAAGTGCCCAACTAGTTATGTTATATTACATGGTTAGTAAGAAACATCTTCCAGGGAGAATAGTTCCGTTAGGGGTTCCTTTCCCTGGGAGGCATGCCCTAAAGTGCATGCCCACACTGGGAAAAGAGCAGAAAAAGCATCTGGGGGTAGATAAGTTAAATAAGTAGTAAATCATCTTTCAGGTCACCGACCGAATATTCTCTTAAGAATGCTAGCTTTCGGCTTCACCCAGTCTGAGGTACACATCCGGCTGACCCGGTAGTAACAATCGCAGAGGTGCTCCCTTTACCTCCTAGCCGAACAATCGGGAACGTAGGGGTAAGCACAGGAGCCAGGCAACCTAGCTTGGCCAAAACTTAAGTCATATCGATGCATATAATGGTGAATAAAAGGTACATGCGGAAGTATGACACATGTGTTGGGCATGAAGCCCGTATAAATAAGCTTCTGTTAAAGAAGCCCCCAGGTATAACGAGTGCTAGGAGCACATCAAGTGTATGCGAACAATGCGCAAATCAGCCTATCAAAGGCATTGAAAAAAAAGTGGGAAGAAGGAGGGGGACAAGAGACAGTGAAAATCTAAAAGGTGGACGGAGGAGGGAGACGAACTCTGAGTCCGGCGTTAGGCGTAGAATCTTCGGAGACGGGCTGCGTTCCATGGGTTCGGCTCGAGTCGGTTGTCAGATGCGTTACGTAGACGGTATGCTCCGCCGGTCAGGACTTGGTCAATGATGAAGGGACCTTCCCACTTGGGCTTAAGTTTGTCCTTTTTCTTGTCCGGCAGGCGTAGAACAAGTTCGCCAACATTGTAAGTTTTGGCCCGTACTTCTCTGCTTTGATATCTTCGAGCCTGCTGCTGATAGAATGCGGAACGAGCTTTTGCCACGTCCCGCTCCTCCTCTAAGGCGTCCAAACTGTCCTGCCGATCCAACTTGGCTTCTCTTTCTTCGTACATGCGCACGCGAGGTGAGTCATGAATAATATCGCAGGGCAGAACTGCCTCTGCGCCGTACACCATAAAAAATGGTGTGAATCCGGTAGTGCGGTTTGGCGTGGTCCGCAGCCCCCAGAGTACGGAGTCGAGCTCCTCTACCCAGTTCGTGTTAGATTCCTTGAGGGACCGCACTAGTCTGGGTTTGATGCCACTCATGATTATACCATTTGCTCGCTCGACTTGACCGTTAGTTTGGGGGTGATAGACTGAAGCGTAGTCGAGCTTGATGCCCATATTTTTGCACCAGAGTTTAACCTCGTCGGCCGTGAAGTTCGTGCCGTTATCAGTGATGATGCTGTGGGGGACACCATAATGGTGTACTACCCCGGATATGAAGTCTATCACGGGTCCGGATTCGGCCGTTTTAACCTGCTTGGCCTCTATCCATTTGGTGAATTTGTCCACCATGACTAATAGGTATTTTTGCTTGTGGGTTCCCCCTTTAAGGGGTCCAACCATAGCAAGCCCCCAGACCGCGAACGGCCAGGTGATGGGTATAGTTTTGAGGGCGGTGAGTGGCATGTGGCTTTGATTAGCAAAGAGCTGGCAACCGACGCATCGTTGGACTAAGTCCTGAGCATCTGCCCGGGCAGTTGGCCAATAAAATCTTGTACGGAAGGCCTTGCCTACAAGGGCCCGGGCTGCGGCGTGGTGCCCGCCGAGCCCGGCGTGAATTTCAGCCAGGAGATTTCGCCCTTCCTCTTCGGAGATACACCTTTGAAGGACTCCGGTTGTGCTTTTCTTATAAAGTTCTCCCTCATGGACCTTGTAGGCTTTAGATCGCCGAACTATGCAGCGGGCCTCATTTTGGTCTTCCGGAAGTTCCTGCCTGATTAAGTAGGCTAGGAATGGTTCCGTCCATGGGGCAATTACTGCCATTATTTTGTGGGTTGAAGGTGTTATTTTATTGGCTGAGCCGCCGATTGTGTTAGAATGGTCTGAGTTAGGTGATGCAGCTGGTTCCGGATTGTTATTTCCGGACTCCTCTTCCCATAATACGGATGGCTTAAAGAGCCGTTCCAGGAAGATGTTTGGAGGGACGGCGTCGCGTTTTGCGCCGATGCGTGCCAACACGTCTGCTGCCTAGTTATTATCCCGGGCTACATGGTGGAATTCGAGTCCTTCGAACTAAGCTGACATTTTTAGGACGGCGTTGCGGTAGGCTGCCATTTTCGGATCTTTGGCGTCAAAGTCTCCATTTACTTGGGATATTGCGAGGTTTGATTCCCCGCGCACCTCTAGGCGTTGAATGCCAATGGAGATTGCCATCCGGAGGCCATGTAGAAGGGCCTCGTATTCGGCTGCGTTGTTGGAGTCCATGTACATTATTTGAAGTATGTATTGGACTGTGTCTCCGGTTGGGGACGTCAAGACGACGCCAGCCCCCAAGCCAGCCAACATTTTGGAGCCGTCGAAATGCACGATCCGATTGGAGTACGCGCCGTACTCTTTAGGGAGTTCGGCTTCGGTCCATTCGGCGACGAAGTCAGCCAGAACTTGCGACTTTATAGCTCACCGCGATTTGTAGGTTATGTCAAATGGTAAGAGCTCAATGGCCCATTTTGCAATCCTGCCCGTTGCGTCGCGATTGTTTATAATATCGTTGAGAGGTACTTCGGAGGCCACCGTTATGGAACACTCTTGAAAGTAGTGTCACAGCTTCCGGGATGCCATGAACACCGCATACGCTATCTTTTGATAATGTGGGTACCGGGACTTGCATGGAGTTAAGACAGTGGATACGTAGTACACTAGTTTTTGAAGAGGGAATCTATGCCCTTCTGTTTCTCGTTCGACGATGAGTACCGCGCTGACAACTTGATGTGTTGCTGCGATATATAATAACATAGGTTTGCCCAGGTTGGGCGCGGCCAGGACCGGATTCGTTGCCAGTATGGCCTTGATTTCTTCGAGTCCGGCTGTGGCAGCATCCGTCCATTCGAAGTGTTCGGTGCGCCGGAGGAGGCGATAGAGGGGCAGTGCCTTTTCTCCCAAGCGGGAGATGAAGCGGCTTAGAGCCGCTACACATCCAGTTAGTTTTTGTATTTGCTTGAGGTCTTTTGGGATATCCAATTGTGACAGAGCTCGGATCTTGGCTGGGTTGCTTCAATTCCTCTACCGGATACAATGAAGCCCAAGAGCTTTCCGGCTGGTACTCCGAAGACACATTTTTTCGGGTTGAGCTTAATGTCATATGCTCGGAGGTTGTCGAATGTCACCCTCAAGTCGTCTACTAGAGTTTCGACGTGTTTGGTCTTGACGACCACATCGTCTACGTATGCCTCTACTGTTTTGCCTATCTGGGTAGCTAGACATGTCTGAATCATGCGCTGATATGTTGCGCCGGCGTTTTTGAGTCCGAAGGGCATTGTGTTGAAGCAGAATGGCCCATATGGAGTAATGAATGCCGTTGCGGCCTGGTCTTTTTCCGCCATCTTGATTTGATGGTATCCCGAGTATGCGTCGAGGAAGCACAATGAATCGTGCCCTGCGGTAGCATCGATGATTTGGTCGATGCGAGGGAGAGGGAAAGGGTCCTTTGGACAGGCCTTGTTAAGGTCTTTGAAATCGACACAAAGGCACCAGGATTTGTCCTTTTTTGGTACCATTACTAGGTTGGCTAGCCAGTCCGGATGTTTTATATCTCTGATGAATCCGGCTTCTAAGAGTTTGGCTAGCTCCTCTCCCATTGCCTGTCTTTTGGGTTCGGAAAATCGCCGAAGAGCTTGTTTGACTGGCTTGAATCCTTTTAGGATATTTAGGCTGTGCTCTGCCAGCCTACGTGGGATTCCTGGCATGTCTGAAGGGTGCCAGGTAAAAATGTCCCAATTTTCCCGAAGGAATTCTCGTAGTGCGGCTTCTACATCGGGATTTAATTGTGCCCCAATGGAGGCCGTCTTTGGGGGGTCTGTTGGATGGACCTGGAATTTGACTATTTCATCTGCTGGTTTAAAAGAGGTGGACTTGGACCTCTTATCGAGTATCACATCGTCCCGATCCACCGTGGAGCGCAGCGCAGTTAGTTCCTCTGCCGCTAGGGATTCGGATAATGCCTCTAGGGCCAGTGCGGCTGTCTTATTTTCAGCGCGGAGTGCTGTATCTGGATCACTGGCGAGAGTGATTATTCCATTGGGTCCAGGCATTTTGAGCTTCACGTGCCTGTAATGGGGTATAGCTTGGAAGATTGTGAATGCCTATCGCCCTAACAAGGCGTGATATCCGCTGCCGAATGGGGCCACTTGAAACGTGACCTCTTCGGACCTGTAATTGTCCGGCAAGCCGAACACTACATCTAGTGTGATTTTTCCTGTGCAGCGTACTTCTCGACTAGGGATTATTCCCCTGAAGGTTGTGCTGCTTCGCTCAATGCAGCTCCAGTCAATTTCCATTTTTTGAAGGGTTTCTTCATAGATGAGGTTTAATCCGCCGCCGCCATCCATGAGTACCTTGGTAAGACGAAGGCCGTCCACTATCGGACTGAGGACCAATGCGGCTGGTGCTCTAGTTGTTCGGAATTTAGGTTCGTTGCTGGCATTGAAGGTGATAGCCGTGTCGCTCCATGGATTTGTTGTTGCTACATGGTAGACTTCGGCGAGGCTGCGGATTGTTCGTTTCCGCATGTTATTTGATCTGAAAGTCTCGAAGACTGTTAATACCGTACTGGTACTACTGGGCTGGTTGCCCGGGACTAAAAAGCCTTCGCCACTTTTGGCCACCTGCCGTAGTATCCAACATGCTCGAAGGCTATGTGTTGGAGTGGCGCCCTCCGTACTGTGGATTTTGCAGGGTCCGTTGAGCCATCCCTCCAGTACGGTTCCGTACCCTTTAGGGGTTTTTTGCTTCTTGGTTTTTAACCCAGGTGCTTGAGTATGACGCACCCTTTTATTTCGGACTGGGGTTGTATTCAGGGCCGGATTGTCCCAAAACCTAGTTTCGGTTTTCCGGGCACTCTCCATCGCGCAGTATTTCTGTACAATGGTCGCTAGGTCGGCGAAGCGTGTAACTTCGTGATGACTGATGGCGTTTATGATTCCCTTGTCCGTGCAATTGTTGCAGAAAATTGAAATCGCGCTTTCTTCACGGCAGTCCTTTATCCTGTTCATAACCAGGAGGAATCTGGCCCAGTAATGATGTACTGTTTCATCGGGCTCTTGCCGTATTTGAGATAGATTGCTTATGTTTGGGTGGGCGGGTGGAATTAAGTTCGGAACCCCGCCCTATCTGAGGCTCGAAGGCCAAGAAGCTTCCGGATTTGGAAGCTTGGTTTGTTGGATGCTTTCCAACAAATCTGGTCCGATGCCTGACTTTAGGTCCAGTATTTGATTGGCGTCCATCCCTCCGCGGGAATCCGGCATGGAGGGATTGGGAATCCGGACATAGTTGGTTTTTAACATAGAAGAAGAGTCGCCGCATTGTTCCTCTACCACAACAACGTGGTGGGTAACCTGGGGAGAGTTAATTTCTCTCAGATCGGTTTTAAGCCCAATCTGATCGTAGTCGGTAGCAACTCCCAGGGCGGCGATGCAATCCAAGTGCTCATTTACGGAGGAGAGCTCAATCGGATCTAGCTGCTCGGCGAATTCCGAGCTGACGTGAAGATCGCTTTTAATGACCTGAGAGGTCATTGTCGGAGCGGTGGCCGAACAGGCGGTCATAAGAAAACCGCCTAGCCGGATAGTCTGGCCGGCGGCCAAAGCTCCCTTGACGACGGCGCCGTCTTTAAAGACGGGAAAAGGCATCCTTCCTGATGGCGATGGCACAGAGGAACTCTCAATGAAAGCACTAATGTCGGTGTCAAAACCGGCGGATCTCGGGTAGGGGGTCCCGAACTGTGCGTCTAGGCGGATGGTAACAGGAGACAAGGGACACGATGTTTTACCCAGGTTCGGGCCCTCTTGATGGAGGTAAAACCCTACGTCCTGCTTGATTAATATTGATGATGTGTGTTACAAGAGTAGATCTACCACGAGATCAAGGAGGCTAAACCCTAGAAGCTAGCCTATGGTATGATTTTTGTCATTGTTCTACGGACTAAAACCGTCCGGTTTATATAGACACCGGAGAGGGCTAGGGTTACACAAAGTCGGTTACAATGGTAGGATAGCTACATATCCGTATCGCCAAGCTTGCCTTCCACGCCAAGGAAAGTCCCATCCGGACACGGGACGAAGTCTGCAATCTTGTATCTTCATATTCTTGGAGTCCGGCCGATGATGATAGTTCGGCTATCCAGACACCCCCTAATCCGGGACTCCCTCACCGGCTCCCCCCCCCCCATCGGGCTTCGGCCCAACTAGGGCTACAAGCCGAAGCCAGTGTCGGCGGACACGGCAGCCGCCATCGGCCGACTCTGGGTGCTCCAGGAGTCGGAGGGCCTCGTGGCCTCCGACCTCCTCATCACCTTCGTTGAGCGCCAGGTCCTCCCGCTTCAGGGACACCCTCATCTGATCTGTCGGATGAGTGGGCACCGCGACCCGAGCAGGTTGTGCACGAGGGAGATGCCGACTGCTAAGGTCGCGAGGATGGTGAACGAGATCTCCGACCTCAAGGTGTCGGAGGGAGACTGGCGGTTCGGAAAGCGGCCGTATTCCCATGACGACCCACCGCCTGCCGTAAGTCCCTTGATTTCTTCTTTTAGTTCTGACTTTTAGTCTTGTTCTTGGTGTGACGCAACTCTTTTTCTGGAGCGCGGATTTACATGTCCACGGTGACGGCCGCCATCGTGGGGCCGGGTGGAGACTACCTGCCGGATAGGGCAGTGAGCGATGTGGACGACCCCGACTTGGGGGCGGCCGCCTTGGCGGACGACGCAGCAGGCGGCGGCGACGGAGCAGGCGGCTCCAAGGAGGGCGGTGGCATGGAGACTTGGCCCGATGACGACGATGACGAAGACGAGCCGCGCCCCTCCCGGAGCACTGCCAACACCGGCACATGCCCCTCTACTGGGCCGCCCGCCCGAGGCGGCAAGCGCAAGTGGAAGCAAGGCGCTGCCCTGTTTGCCAGCGCGCCGAAGAAGCCCAAGAACCCGACCGCGGCAACCAGGCAGAGAGAAGCCGCGGCCAAGGTGGCCAAGTACGAGAGGCGGCCAAGGTGGCCAAGTACCAGAGGCAGCCGAACGTGCCACTCGTGGTGTCAGTGTAAGTACCCTTCTCACGCTTCCACCTCTTCGCCGATCTAGCCTAAAAACTTTTTTGTCTTGTCTTCTCATTTCAGGGCCCCGCTCACCCTCGAGAAATCGGGCGCCGCCTCGATCATCAGGTCGGCGGAGACCTCCTCCACCAGCCAGCGAACCGACCCGGCTGCCGACCTCCGGGAGACGCAGGAGCGGAACGCGCGGGAGGTGCGCGAAAAGCAGGAGGCCGACCACCTGGCGAAGGCGGAGGCAGACAAGGCCGCAGCATCTGCGGCGAGGAAGCTGGCCCCCAGGCGGAGGCTGATGCCGCGGAAAAAGAGCGGCTCGCAGAGGCCGCGTGCCACCAGGAGCCGCTGCTGGTGACTCCTCTGAACACCACGCCACCCCCGCCGGAGTTTGTGGCGACGGCTGGGGGAGCCGGCGGCGAGCCGCCGGTCATGGAGAGGGAGGGAGGCGACGTGGCCTTGCCGGAGGTCATTGTGCCGCCGCCACCTCCAGTCGGCGGAACGTAGGGTGAGCAGCCAGCTGCCCTGCCGGTGCCACCGGCCGGGAACGAGGTGGTGATGGACCTGACTCCCGAGGTCCGCCCACCCGTGCGCCGCCGTCTTGCAAAGGCGGCCTCGGCACCGCGGCCGTTGGAGGCCGGCGCCGCGAGCTTGTCGGTCCCCGACACCAAAGCGACCAGCGCCACACCCGTTGGCTGGGTACGCGGAGGTGGGACGGGCGCCCTGGCCCAGGCGTCCCTTGACGTCCAGGCCAAACTCCGGGCCGAAGCCAAAGCCCTCAAGCGATGCAACGATGTGTTCCTGGATTCGCGGGCAGCCATCCGCGTAAGTTTCTTGCTTCTCTTTATTTTGATCTTCTTGTTTCATTCGTGGGGGCGCGACAGCGCACCCACTGGGTGTAGTCCCCAAGTTTCGGGTCGGATGCCGAGCAGGCGGTCCAGAACTTTAACTTGCAGGTGTCATATGCTAACTTCATCTGATATCCCTCTTGCAGGACTACCACAATCTTCGCGCGGTCACCTTCAACTCCAGAGTCCGGGAGCTGGAGACGCAGACCGCCAATTTGTCCGAGAGCCGGAGTAAGTTTCGACTTCCTTTCTTTGCGGGGGCGCGCTGGCGCACTCGCGGGCTGTAGTCCCCGAGGTTCGGGCCGACTATTGAGCAGTCGGGCCGAATCTTCCCAGTGATTTTATTTTTGCTGGTAACTTCTAATCTGCGGGGGCGCGATAGCGCACCCGCAGGCTGTAGTCCCCGAGATTCGGGCCGACTGCTGAGTAGTCGGGCCGGATCTCCCCGGCAACTGCATCCCTCTTTGTTGTTTGACTGATATTCTTTCTTCTTCTCTTTTATAGAGGTCAACACCGCCTTGCAGCAGCAGCTGGGCGAAGCCAACAGTGCCCTGCGTGGCAAGGAGGCGGAGTGTAGCAAGCTGGCCGAGGAGCGTGACCGGCTAGTCACTCAGCTCGCGGAGCAGGCGGAGGCCCTCAAGATGGCTCAGAGGGAGGCGAAGGCGAAGGAGACCAACCTCCTCGCCGAGTTCAAGATCGAGCACTCCGCCTGGGCCGACAAGGAGGCGCAGATGACGGCCTACTTCAGCAGCATCGAAGACTTGGTCGATGGTGAGCTTCATTTTCTTTTGTTTCTTGTTTTGAGTTGTTGGCCCTAATTAGGCCGACTGCTAATTACTGACTTTGGCTTTCCTTGCCTTCTGTCCAAGCAGACTTCTTCCCGGGCCACTCCGTCGCCGTGAACCAGATCATCGAGGCCCAGCGCGAGGAGCGGAGGATGAAAGGCGTGCAGATTGCCGCTGACACCCCTGGACCCTCAACGAGCAGCTCCTCAGCATCCAGGCCTGCCTTCGTCCTGCCCATCAGATGTTGCGCCACCTTCAATGCATCGAGGCCCAGGCGATCTCCGCCCTCTAGCCAGGTGTGCAGGCTTCACGCACCCCCAGTCGGACTGTCGACTGGTTGGAGGTGACGGCTGGCCACCTGGAGGCCTAGAAGGGCTCTGCAGCCCAAGCGGGAGCATGCCGAGCCCTGGAGTTTGTCAAGGCGTGGTACCCTGGGCTAGATCTAGCCCAGTTGAGCATGTTTCGGCTTGAGGCGCAGGAGAGGCTGGTGGCCGTGGAAGCCGAACTTATCAACAGGGCGGCGGCAATCGCCGACTTCACCAACACCAGCGTCTTCATCCCGGAGGTGGTCGAAGAAGGCGCTAAAGCACCGCTGGAATGGCTCGGGCTGAACCCGGAGGACAGCGAGGATTTAGCTGAAGTAATCGACTCCAGCGATGAAGGGGAGGAGGAGGAGGAGGAGGAGGAGGAGGAAAGCGAGGACGACGTGCCAGAAATTGGAGCGGATGGTCAGCCTCAACCTGACCGGGCCTCAAGCAATGATCCGCGCTCCAAGGCACCGACCGCTGCTGGAGGCGGCCAGGCGGAGACCGACCAGCCGGCCGTTCCACAAACGGACGCCGCCGACTCTGCCATCCAGCCATCCGCCGCCCCCGATTGGTGCCGTCGACTCCACCGTCCAACCAGAGCCTTCTACTGCACCATCCGGCACCGCCGACTCCACCATCTAGCCGGAGCCTTCAGCTGCACCAACCGACACCGCCGACCCCAACGTCCAGCCGGAGCCTTCTGCTGCTCCTTAGGATGTTTTATCTTTTTCTTTTCCTGCTTGCTAGTCTGGACAACTTGATTAAATTCTCTTTGCCGGCTTCTAACTTTTCTTGCTTTATACTCCTTGCTTTTTTCCTTTGCCGCCCTCCCTTGGCTATCCTCTTGCCAGCCAAGCAGCAGCTCTGCAGACTGCGGCTGGGTTGAGTTCTTAGCTTTTTGCGGGAGGGCAAGTACTTAGCCGTTTGGAGTGTTGGCAAGATAAGCAGAAGCCGGCCGAACAGGCGCGGTGCCGGCCTTAACTATATGTGTTTTTTCCTTAGCCATTTTTCATGTGGGCACTGTTTTGCAACCCCTGCCCGTCATTCAGTCGCTCTACGAGCTGCGGCTTCTGATAGGGGAAGTTTTTGGTGCTAACACACTACTTGTCCGGCTGTAGGAGGCGACATATAGTAGAAGGCGGCGAGCCTCCGGGCCGACTGGTCGAACCCGGTGCCAGGCGGAAATAATAAAACAATACACACTCATAGGCATAACACTTATCATATAGATAAAAGGAGGGTAGTCCCCGAGTTCTTCTCGGGGGACCCGGAGTCTTCATACATAATACAAAAGGTAGCATGATACATACTACTTTCAACTGTAAAATCTTCAGAGGAGGTTTGCATTCCATGGCCTCTCCGTCTCCTTGCCCGAGTCATCTCTTTTGCATGCTCTGGGCTTCTGAGCATCGATCAGATAGTAGGAACCGTTGCCCAGCACCTTGCTGATGATGAAAGGGACTTCCCAAGGTGCCGAGAGCTTGTCCTGGCCGGCTGTTCTCTTGACCAGCCAGAGCACAAGGTCTCCCTCTTGGAAGGATCTTGGCTTCACCTTGCGGTTGTAGTATCGATGCAGACTCTACTGGTAGATGGCCGACCGGCTGAGTGCCAACAGCCGGCCCTCCTCCAGCTGGTCGACGCCGTCTTGTCGTGCCTCCTTGGCGTCTGCCTCGGTGTACATGGTGACTCGCGGAGAGTCGAACTCTATGTCCGTTGAGATGACGGCTTCAACACCGTAGACGAGGAAGAAGGGCGTGAAGCCGGTCGATTTGTTCGGAGTCATCCACAGGCTCCAGAGGACGGCCGGCAGCTCATCGAGTCAGCAGCCGGCCGAACGCTCTAGAGGCTCGACCAGTCGGGGCTTGATGCCGGACAGAATGAGGCCATTTGCTCGCTCAACTTGGCCGTTTGACTGCGGATGGGCAACGGACGCTAAGTCTAGTCGGATGCCCTGCATCGCACAGAAATGAGCCAAGGCTCCTTTGGCAAAGTTTGTGCCATTGTCGGTGATGATGCTGTGTGGTATGCCATACCGAGTGGTGATGTCGGTGATGAAAGTCACGTCAATCGGCCCATTCAGCTTCTTGATTGGCCTTGCCTCTATCCACTTGGTGAACTTGTCCACAGCGACAAGCAGATGAGTCATGCCACCATGGGCCGTCTTGAATGGCCCCACCATATCCAAACCCCAAACAACAAAGGGCCAGGCAATGGGGATGGTCTTGAGTGCAGAAGCTGGCAAGTGTGGCTTGGAGCGGAACTTCTGACACCCTTTGCACTTCTGGACCAACTCTTCAGCGTCTTCTAGAGTAGTCAGCCAGAAGAAATCGTGGCGGAAAGCTTTGGCAACAAGTGATCTTGAAGCCGCGTGGTGACCACATTCGCCTTGGTGAATATCTTTGAGGACTGCTTGACCCTGGTCCGGCTCCACGCAGCGCTGGTACACACCAGTGACACTGCACCGAACCAGTTCTTTGTTGACTATGGTGTATGCTGCTGCTCGCCGTTGCACTTGTCGGGCTAGGATCTCGTCAGTCGGCAGCTCTTTGTTCACCAGGAAGTTGCGGATGGGCTGAGACCATGAAGGTGCTGCTATTACTTCGACTGCCAAGACTATAACTTGTACAAGGGCGGTTGGGCCGGGAAGCGGTGGGTTGGAGTTGGCTGCCGCTTGCTGAGCTGAAGAAGTCCCCGGGCCGACTGCTGCAGTCCCCGAGCCAGGTTTTGAAGTCCTCGGGCCGGGTGTGATGGCTGCAGTCCCCGGGCCGCCTGCCAAAGTCCCCGCACCGGCTTCTGGGATCCTCAAGTCGGATCCGACTGCTTCAGGAAGGACCGACACAAAGATGGAGTCGGATTCTGGTGATGGCTTGACAGACGGCTTGAGGAGGCACTGCAGAGCGACACCGGCTGGTATCGCCCACCGGGTGGAGCCGATCCGTGCCAAGGCATCTGCTTGCTCGTTGTCATTTCTTGGCACATGGAGGAACTCGCACCCGTCAAAGTATCCACTGAGTTGTTGTACAAGGAAGTGGTAGCTTGCCATATTTGCGTCCTTGGCGTCCCAGTCGCCTGACGACTGTTGGACCACCAAGTCGGAGTCACCATAGCACAGGATCCGGCGAATGCCGAGTTCCTTGGCAAGCCGGAGCCCGTGTATGAGTGCCTCATACTCGGCTACGTTGTTGGAGGCGGCAAAATGGACATGCAGCACATATCTGAGCTTGTCGCCTTTGGGAGAGGTGAGGACGATGGTGGCTCCCAGACCGGTGCGCATTTTTGAACCATCAAAATGCATCCGCCAATGGGTGGGATCTGGTGCTGGCGGCAAGTACTGGGTCTCGGCCCAGTCGACAAGGAAGTCGGCCAACACTTGTGAGCTGATGGCGGTGTGAGGCTGGTAGTAGATGGTGTAAGGGGCCAGATCAATAGCCCACTTGGCTACTCGGCCCGAAGCATCTCGTCTTCCAATGATCTCAGCAAGCAGAGCAGTGCATACAACAGTTATTGGGTGCTCTTGAAAGTAAGGCTTCAACCTCTTAGCGGCAAAGTGCACACCATAGCACATCTTCTGATAATGCGAGCAGTTTTGCTTGGAGGCGGATAGTACTTCACTTAAGTAATATACCGACCTCTGGACCGGTAATGCTGTGCCCTCCTCCTTGCGTTCTACCACTATGACTGTGCTGACCACCCGACTGGTGGCGGCGATGTAGAGGAGCATCGGCTCTTTCTCAGTTGGAGCCGCCAAGATAGGCGGGGTGGTCAACATCTTCTTGAGTTGGAAAAAAGCTTCATCCGCCTTGTCGTTCCACTCGAAAAAAGTGGTCTTCTTCATGAGTTGGTATAGGGGAAGAGCCTTCTCGCCAAGCCGGCTGATGAAACGGCTGATAGATGCCAGGCAGCCGGTGAATTTCTACACATCCAACAGTCGGGTGGGCACCTCCATCTTCTCAATGGCTTTGATCTTCACTAGGTTGCATTCTATGCCGCGCTCTGAGACCAGAAAACCAACGAGCTGGCCGGCTGGTACTCCAAAGACGCATTTCTCTAGGTTGAGCTTGATCTGGAATCGACGCAGGTTCTCAAAGGTTTCCTTGAGGTCTTCTAGTAGCGTGCCACGCTTCTCCGTCTTCACCACCACATCATCCGCATAGACATGGGATTTCTGCCGAGTTGCTTGAGGAGACACTTCTGCATACAATGCTGAAATGTGGCGCTGGCATTTCGCAAGCCGCACGTCATAGTCAGGTAGCAGAAGGCTCCAAATGGCGTGATGAAGGCGGTCTTCAGCCTGTCGGACGAGTTCAGCTTTATCTAGTGGTACCCTGAGTATGCATCCAAAAAACTCAACAGCTCGCATCCAGCTGTGGAGTTTATCACTTGGTCAATTCTTGGTAGGGCAAAGGGATCTTTGGGGCAAGCTTTGTTGAGGGTGGTATAGTCAATACACATGCGCCACTGCTTATTTTTCTTCAGCACAAGAACTGGGTTGGCCAGCCACTCTGGAAAGAATACTTCCATGATGAAACCGGCTGCTAGAAGCTGGGCTATCTCTTCTCCGACAACTCTTCTCTTCTCTTCTGACAGACGGTGCAAGGGCTGCTTGACCGGCTTGGCGTCAGGTCGGACATGTAACTTGTGCTCGGCGAAATCAGTCGGAACTCCCGACATGTCTTTGGGAGACCATGCGAAGATGTCCCGATTCTCACGAAGGAAATCGATGAGCTCGCTTTCCTATTTGCTGTCAAGGTTGGTACCTATGACAGCGTGTCTCTCCGGGTGCTCTGGGTCCAGGGGTATCTTCTTTGTTTCCTTTTCCGGCTTGAACGAGCCCTCAACCTCCGACTCCTTGGGGATGGGTGACATTTCCGGCTTCTTGCCTGCCATCGCCACCACCCGGTTAAGGAGCCACTTCTCAGCTGCAATCACAAGGGGCTCGGCCAGCCGGCTGCTGTCCGCAGCACAGGTGGACGACTTCTTGTAGTCTCCTACTACGGTCAGGATGCCCTTGGTACTCGACATCTTCATCTTGAGGTAAGCATAGTGGGGGACTGCCATGAACTTGGCCAGGGCGGGCCTGCCAAGTAGCGCATGGTAGGGGCTCTCGAGGTCCACCACTTCAAACCAAACTGGCTCACAGCAGAAATGATTCTTGTCTCCGAAGAGAACATCAATTTGGGTCTTGCCGATTGGTGAGCAGGAAAGGCCAGGGACTATGCCATGGAATACAGTCTGACTGGGAAGGAGTTGCTTTTGCTTGATTCCCAACTTCTCCATTGTGTCATGGTACAGGATATTGATGTTACTGCCGCCATCTATCAAGACTCTGGAGAAACGAGCTACCCGCCTCTCCATTGCAAAGGTGGCATCTAGGACCAGGGCATAGGAACCAGGGGAAGGCATCACTTCTGGGTGGTCGGCCCTGCTCCAACTGATGGGCTTCTCAGACAAATGCATGAATTCTGGAGTATTTGAGGCCACTGCTTGTACTTCTTGTTGTTGTTGCTGTCTGTTGCGTCTGTCGTCGGCCACGCTGGTGAACACAACATAAGCTCCATGCTCTTCTGGATACTCGTCTTGTATGGCGCCGACTGGCCGGGCCGCCGGCTGCTGGGGCTGAGGAGGCAGAGGGCCGGCAGGTGGAGGAGGCAGGAGTCCATCCCCTTTGGCTATCCTGGTGAGCCAATGGCACTTCCGTGTGGTGTGGTTGGACGGCTTTGCACCACTATGGAACTTGCAGGGTGCATCTAAAGTCTGCTCGTATGAGAAAGCGGGTAACCAATTGGGCTTGCCGCCCTTCTGACGCTTGGGTGCTGGTTGCCCCTCCGGCTGCTGGTCCTCGACTGTCGCCACCTGCCTGTTAGTGGAAGCCAGCTGGGTGGCCTTTCGCTTGTTGTCGCTTGGATGCTGTCACCGACTGGTATCTCCAGCCGGAGTCCGAGGAGCCTGAGGTGCCACCTTGCAGGACGCATCAACCAGGATTTCCGCCTTCATGGAGGAGTCGGCCGTGGCATGCTTGTCGGTGATGATCAGCAGTTCGTCGAGCGTCGCAGGCTCGTCGAAGAGAAGACGATGCTTGAGGAGGGTGCCTTCTCGGCACCCGGCGATGAAGTACTTGATTGCCTGCACCTCGTGCACGCCCTCGCATGAGTTTTGCAGCTCGGCCCAGCGCGTGAGATAGTCGCGAGTCGATTCGCTGGGCCCTTGGATGCACAAGGAGAGCTGTCGGGGCTTGGGAGGCCGCTTGTACGTGCTAGTGAAGTTGCGGATGAAGGCTTCAGTGAAATCAACCCAGTTGTTGATGCTGCGGGGCTTCAGGCTGTTAAGCTACGTCTGGGCTGTGCCTTGAAGCATGAGCGGGACGTACTTCACGGCAACGCGCTTGTTGCCGTTCGCTATATTGACGGTTGTGGAGTAGTCGACCAGCCAGTCCTCCGGCTTCACGAAGCCGGTGTACTTGGGTGTATCTCGCAGGAGGGTGAACCCCTTGGGGAAGGGCTCATCTCGGATTCGTCGGCCGAAGCAAGGCGGACCTAGTGCGTCTTCTTCTTCTAGCGCCAGGGATCGGTTGAGGTGATCGATCCGATGGCGGGCGTCGTTCTCTCCGACTCCCTCTCGGCGACCAAGGCGGCCGCCGAGTGTCGGGTGCGTGACAGGCGGCGGAGTAGGATGCCTTGCTCCACGAGGCGGAGGAGGAGGTGGGTCACCTCGCCGCTCCACCGCTCGAGGGCGGCCGTCTTCGTCACGCTCGATGGAGAGGCGAGTCCAGCTGCAGCTGGTAGCCGGCTCATTGCCTCTTCTTCCGCGGGCGCCACCAGTCGGTGTCCGGGACGTCACGCCATGGTCCTGGCGAGGGGGCGGTTCATCGTTCCACTGGGCGGGCACTTCAGCGCGGTAGCTGGCTTCGTGTTGCGCGGCAGCCGCGTCCAAGAGCTGCTGGACTCGCTCCGTCATGTGGCGTCGCTCGTCGCCCTCGTACTTGTCCAGCTCGTCCGTCACCGCTTGGGCGGCCCAGATGTTCTCTGCAGGCATGGCGTAGACGGGGCGTTCTGCCCCGAACATGCTGGCGATGGTCGCGCCACGCTGCCAGATCGAGCCGATGCAGCTAGGCCCCTTAGGAGCCGGCGTGCCACCAACGGCCCGGTCCATCTCGCGCCGGTAGGCGTCGCACGCTGGCCAGTCGGCCAGCGCTCTCGAGGAGCTGGACGCGGCGTGCTTCCAGCGTCTCAGCGTCCGCGTCTTCTGGGATGGGCGCCGTCAGGTCTGCAGCGCCGCATCGAGTGGGTCTCGAGCGCCTCCGCCCGAGCACTCGCCACTATTGATGACGAGCACCTCCATGACGGTGCTCCCTCCACTGTGCTCACGAGGAGGCGGCTCGTCGCAGATCACCATGTTGGTGGGGAATGCGTCAAGCGACGCCATGTCGGAGTCGATGATCATCGGGTCGGTGAAGCCAACAGACTCCAGGTCCATAGCAGGCTCGCTGGTGACGTGAAGCTGGTCGAGGAGGCTGACGAGACGGCTCTCGGGGCAGCCAGTGCCTGCATCGGAGGCCGGCTCGTCCGAGAGGTGAATCTTGCCAACAAGGTCGGCGAGGCTACTCGTCGCGCAGGCGATCTCCGCGTCGTGCAGCGCGTCGAGGTCGACACTGTCGGGCGTGCCAGGCTAGCTTCGCTCGCCAGGAAGGAACAAGGTTCCCGTCCAGAGCAGGTCTCCGGGAGACGGTGCACCTCGCCCCACGGTGGGCGCCAAATGTCGGGGGTTGGGTGCGACATATGCCAATGGATGGCTTATCGTGGTGGGAGCGAGAAGAACGTTGCCGGTTCCTGGAAGCGGGATAAGGCATAAACACGTATGTCGGCGCACTTTACCCAGGTTCGGGGCTCTCCTAGGAGATAACACCCCTAGTCCTGCTCTTCGGGGTCTCCGCGTGATCACTAGGGCACAAGTGATACAAAGGTGCTCCTTGAGCTGTGTGCTAGAGGTAGAGAGGGCAAGGCTAGCTCTCCTCCTGCTCTAGGGGAGTGGCTAGTTCTAATGGAGTGGGAACCCTTTGCATGGGTGCCCTGGGGGGTTTATATAGGCCTACCCCCCAGGGGTACAATGGCAATCTGGCCGGGTACTGGGCCCGGCTGTCAGTTTCTCCGGCCTCCGGCTTCTCTGCCGACTGCTGGGGCCCGCCGCCTGGTGGGCCCCGCCGACCGGTCCGGTACAGAGCCGACAGGACGCTCCCGCCGCTAGCGGGTCTGGTTGGTGGCTGTTCACTGTAGCCGTGCTGCTAATGACACGGGCTTAGTCAGCTCAGTGTGGCTACATCCCCGCCGCCTGGTGGGAGATCACTGTAGCCACACCTGGTCTCATCAGGTTAATGGTGCACTTGCTTCGAGGGAAGGGACGGCCGCCTGCTGGAGGCCGGCCTTCCCCAAGTCCGACTGGTTCGGCATCAGCCGTCTTCTGGGACGCCACTGCCTGATAGGGCCCGCAGCCTGTGGGCTGTACCGATAGGTGGTAGTGGGGAACAGGGCTCCACCTGTCTGGGGTGACGTCAAGGGGGAGTGGCAACAGTCCCGCGCCGTGCGGAGATCTCTGCCTGTACGGGGCACTGTGGCCACGCTAAAGCCCGAGATTTGGGGGTGAGGGGCTTCACTGTAGCCACACCCTGTCTCGTCCTCTTGATGGGGGTGCAGACTCTAAGGGCGCCAGGTGGCCGCCTGCACGACGCCGTCCTCTCTAGAGGCCGGCTGACTGGAGCCGGCCGCTCTTGGTGCCGTCTGCTGGTGGTTGGCCGTCCTCCGGTGGCCGGCCGTTGAGCCAGCCGGTCTCCGGAGGCGGAGCTTTAGTTTGGGGTATTGCGGGGCGAAGCCAACCCGAAGTTTTGACAGGTTCAGGGACTCGGGTGAGGCTACCCGTGGCCCATTACTCCGACACTCTTTCAAGACAATAGCGACGCCCGGATCAATGCTCTCCACACGGAGCTCCGCACCATCACCCAAGGGGACTCGCCAGTTACTATTTTCCGCCAACGGATCAAGGCCATCGGTGATGAGCTTCGGGAGCTTGGCGATCGTGTGGAGGATCGCACCCTTATAAATGCACTCCTTGTCGGTCTTGGAGAATAGTTCGAGAAGCAGGTCGCTTTCATACCAATGATGCCCCCCCTCTTTCGCTGAGGTCCGCTCAATGTTGCAGCTGGAGTCCATGACACAAGCACGCAAAGTTGCTCGTCTGGCCCAAGGCTTCCACACCAGCGTCAAGACCTCCGCTCCCGTCACCAACACTGCGCCTAGACTTGCGCAACCTCCTTCAGGCTGGCGCCCAAGCCCTAACTACCGTGGCAAGAACCTGGTGTACCGGCCACTGCAACCTCGACCCGTCGTGCCCTCATCGATCAGCAGCTCCTCTACATCAACACCTGCCCTGCCTTCGGTCGCACCAACTGCCCTATCAACATGGCGCCCACCGCACGATCCCTGGACCAGTCTCATTCAAGCATGGCCCATGCCATGGACTGCGTCGTCTCCCTATGGTGCCCCTAGCCTACACGGGAACCTGGAGCCCTGGTCTTCGTCCATCGACCGGATCTCCCGGTCTCCTCGGTGCTCGGCCACCCTCGCAGGTCTACACCGCCTACCTTGCTCCGCCAATATAAGGCGCTACTGCGCCTTTGCTTGGGTACAATGGCCTACCATCTGGATACAATGTTCCACCGGCTTCCACACCTTACATGCAGGGCGCTCCCCCGGCTCTCCCGTATATGCCTACACCTTCAACCGCGTCCACTACACCAAGCTGGGACCAAGCGGCCTTCATTGCCGCCATGAACAACGAAGGTACGGATTGGATTTTTGATTCTGGTGCATCCTCGCACATGTCTTCCAATATGAATTTGCTGTCATCTTGCTTTCCTTCAGAATTTTTCTGTATTATCGTCGGTGATGGTTCTTCCATCCCTATTACATGCACCGGTGATGCTTATATTCCCAACTTTAGTTCTAGTTTTCTGTTACGCAGTATTCTTGCTGCTCCATCCTTAATTAAAAATCTTATCTTCGTTCGGCAATTTACTATCAACAAAAAAGTCTTTGTCGAATTTAACCCTTTTGGCTATCTGTGAAGGATCTGAACGCGAGGGAGGTTCTCGATCTGATACCATGATATTTGGGGAGAATAATAGCTTGTATTGATCAATAGGATTACCGAGTATATATATTACATGACCAACCGCCTTAAAACTCAGGCTAACCTAGTACAACACGTTAACATGATATGACACGGAAACAAATCGCTAATAGCGCCAAATCCACGGTCGCCGCCACTAGCCATCACCAAGCAGGGCTGCCCGCAAAAGCGCACCTCCCGCCGACCAAGGACGCCGCCCCGACAGCCACCCTGCTTGAGATCAGAGCCATCCCGAAGCGAGCACCACCACGACATGGCTTCCAGTCCCACCGGCGCCAGGATGCAGTCTAACTCAGATGATGTTGTGGTGGAAACAATTTGAAGCTTTTTTGTCTTCATTTTTTCCATCGAAAGCAAATAAAAAAATTTGCAACATAGAAGACCGGCTAAAAGCAAGCGTATTTTTCGGGAAGGGTAATGTTTGCGGCCGGTCGACCGGCTAACGACTCGGCCGGTCCGACGCGCGCCGCATGATCGTTCTCGATCGTGCGACTCACATGCGCGATGGACACGTCCGCTCGACACGCGTTGTCTTATCCTTTTGGACGTGAAGCGCTATCCTCTGTACGCACGCGAAGCTTCCCCATCATTCATTTCTTCGTGAGCTGAGCATCTCTCTTCTGCTCAAACCGCACCTCCGGCTAGCAGCACCAGCGATGACCATCACCTCCACGCCCCGCCCACACGAAGCTTCTAGGTGCTTCCCAACCAATCCCGCCGGCGGCTTTCTCCGGCGAACTCATCCCTTTTCTCTCGTTACAAGCCGTGCCCAACCCACTCTCCCATTTCGCGTGTCAGTAGAGGGGGTTGGATGCCCGAGGTGATGGAGCGACGGGCGACGGCGGCTGTGCGTGCGCGTGGTGCCGATGAGAGGCGATGCGGGGGGTGCTGCGAGCGTGGGCAGCGAGCTCTGCGGCAACGTGTTTTTTTGCTGGAACGGGACTTTTTTGTTGCTGGAACCTCCTGTTCTTTTTGCTACAATCAATTTTTGTTGGATTTGATGTTTGTGGGATTTTTGCTGGAACCGGCTGTTTCTATTGCTACAATCAAATTTGTTAGATTTTGATGTTTGTGGATTTTTTGCTGGACGCAGAGAAATTTGTTGCTGGAACCGGCTGTTCTTTTTGCTACAATCAAATTTGATGGAGTTTGTGATTTGTGGGATTTTTGCTGGAACCAGAGTAAATTATTCCGGGTGTTTCTTTTGCTACAATCAAATTTGTTGGAGTTTAATGTTCGTGGAATTTTTGCTGGAACCAGAGTAAATTATTGCTGGAACCGGGTGTTTCTTTTGCTACAATCATGAACGGCAGTGTTCATCCTGCTGGAACAACAATGTTTTTGCTACAATCGTAGCCTGTTTTTGCTACCACCAGTGAATTTTGTTGCTACATGCATGAGCGGGTAGTGTTGGTCGACGGCGGCGATGCTTTCTTTTCTACACCCGTAATGCTACCATCGTTTTTTGCTGGAACCAGGGCCCAAAATTGCTACCATCGGCTTTTGTGTTGCTGGAAGGAACCACCCAAAAGTGCTTCCATCGGATTTGGTTTTTGCTGGAACCTGCGCTAAAAAATGATACAACTGTATATGTATGAAGCTACATCCGTGTTAGCCAGAGCTGCAACTCTGTTTTGGAAATGGTACTACCGATGATTTCTTGCTGCAACCATTGTTGCTTTTTGGTACGATTGGCGAAGTTTTTTGCTACATCAATTCAAAAAGGCATTCACTGGTCCCGTCATTCTTTGCAATCCCGCGCAGCGAGAGTCGACGGCCAAGACAGCGGCGGCGCATCGGGAGCTGCAACCATAGAACTCGCCAGCGAGTTGCCGTGGTCGCCACTGGAGTTGCAAGCGCAGGGGCGCATCGGGGGTTACAACCATGGAGCTCGCCGCCGCCGCCAATGGAGTTGCAGCCAGCGAGAAACATAGGCGGCGACCGGCTGCAAGGGCGGTGACCGGCAGTGAGGGAAGACGAGCAGGCGAGGCAGTCGATGCGTGCGGGGGCGGCACTCTCCTTCCTTTCCCTTCTCTCTCGTGCGGGAGGTTGACGATGGAGAGGGAGGACGGGGAGGACGGGGAGAGATCTGATGGTTAGGGACAAAGAGATCTGACGGCTCAGGGGACCAGATTTGACGGCTAAGGCTCGACCGGTCCAACAGTTGGGCCGGCGCGGCGGCGCAGATCGTTCCCCTTTCGGGAAACAGTCGCACCGTTTCCGGTCATTCTGAACCAGCGGCCGAGTTCTCTCCACCCACACTCCCGAAGTCCCAGTCCCCAAGAGAGAGCAAGGAAACGGAAACCCCATCCCCCCTCCAGACTTCAGATCGACCCCAATGGCGTCGTCGACACTTCGCAGCCTTCCAGGCGACATTCCGCCGACGACTCTGCTTTCCCTACCAGACGAGATGCTCGAGGAAATCCTCCTCTGCCTCTCCGACGCCGCCGACCTCGTCCGCGCCTCCATGGCCCGCGTCTCCGTCCGCCGCGTCGTCACCAATCACCGATTCCTCCAACGCTTCCGCACTCGCCACCCGCCGCCTCTACTGGGCATAGTTTCTCCCCATCCCCGGCCCGGGGGGACCGGCCGCTGCTGAATCTGGCCCAGCCGCCGCACCTCTCCGCCGCCGCCGCGAGCGTTTTCTCCGGGCTTGACGCCGCCGACTTCTCGTGCGCCTTCCTCCCCAACGCTGCCCGCTGGCATAGGCGCGACTTGCGGGATGGCCGCGTCCTCCTTTCCGGCGTCCCTGAGGGCACCAAATTCAGCTGCAGCGTCTTTGTCAGGGACCTGGCTGTCTCTGACCCCTTGTCCCGGCGCTACATCCTGCTACCTCCCATCCCCGACGACCTAGCCGCCTTGGTGCAGCCACCGGACATGCTGGGTTTCGAGCCCTTCCTTGCTCCTCCGGCAGCCGAGGATGAGGACGGCATGTCTTTCAGAGTTATTTGCTTGGCGCATTGCACAACCAAGCTGGTCCTCCTTATCTTCTCTTCAAGTGCTGGACAGTGGCATGCTGTTACACTTGAAAATCGGATCGGTTTGCTCACAGGATCAGACAACCCGGCTCCAGGCAACCATCAAGACTTGTACTGGCCGCCGCGAATGCGCCAGTATGCACACAGATATTTCTGTTGGGCATTTTATGCAAAGGGATCCATGTATCCGGTGAGCAAGTTGCTGATGCTCGACACACGGAGCATGGGTTTCTCTGCCGTCGACCTTCCGCCTCTCACAGATTACACACGAGTTATCATTCTGGAGGCAGAGAATGGAAGGATTGGGATGTATATGAATGAGAATTTGACAGCTGAACTAAGGTATTATGTGTTGCAAAATGATGGAGTTGGTGCAAACCAGTGCATGCTAGAGGAAACGTTCAATTTAAATGATCGATATATGCTCATGGGCGTAGCAGGGGGATACTTACTCCTACAAGGGCTTCGACAAGACCAATATCCATTTTATTTGTTTTCGCTAGATCTGAAGACTTTACAGCTTGAGTGGTTCCTTGCATCGAGGCACAATAACAAGGGTGCTCATATGTTTGCCGGTTTCCCACCATCCTTGTCTCCACCAACTCTTCAACATGGTAACCTTCCTCTCTATTTGCATACTTGTACTTTGCACTCCATAGGACTTTGCGACACTAATATATTATGCAGGTTAGTAGTTTGCTATGTCATTAATAATTGTTTTAGCAAGCTGTTATTCATGCAATTGAAAAGTCGTGGAACATAGGAGATCAAGAAGTACTAGATGGGTAGGTGCGTTTCGCCACCCCGGCTATCGTTGGCGCTGGTAGCTTACGACGGGGCAAGTAGCTTGACATTTTTTTATTGAGAAACACCAACTACACGCACAAACACGGGCACGCCGGTATAGAGCCAAAGAGGTTTAGCATCTGAGGTCGCTTGCATAATTGTATAGGTACGGAAAAGAACAAGAAAAGCACTCCTTATTTGCATATCCATGTTGCTTGGCACAATTGTTATGTTGCTGCTTCTCTACACAAGTGGTCTGCCATACTATGTGAGCTGCGCTGAATAATATTATTATCACAAATCTAAGCAAATGAACATATGGAACTTTAGCACAAAGAGAATGTGCACAACTATGCTCTTGTCCAAGTCTGAAGCATCCTAATATTCATTGGTGTTCATGTGAAACAGAATATCACAAGAAAGATGAAGCATGATATGGAACATGCTTTCCATAATTATCTGTAGACAGAAAACAAAGTTTCAATTCACACACTAATTTATTCATATGTGTTGTTTTTAAGGCGGTGAGAAAAAGAACAATAGAACACGTGCCTAGCTAAGACGGTGATTTCTAATGACAACGTAGTTCCGCTACCTTCATTTCGTCTCTTTTGTCTTTGGTGTTCCTGACTTCTGGAGTTGCGCCTCCCTCCCCACCACATTCCCTGTAATTGTTACAGTTCTTTTTGCCATCAGTGAGCTGGCTTACTGGAAATCGATTAGGTGGGACAATGACTTTCATAGACCTAAAAGAAAAAAAACTGGCAGACCAAAGTGAAAGTAAGTAAATTGTTTTCATGGGTTAAATTAAGAATAAAGTGTTAGCAGGAGCAAGGGAAAAATATGAATCTTGAATGGGAACTTTCATCCATGTCTCTTTAATGTATTACATCACATATACCTGGAAACATTCCATTCAAGTTTTAGTCACTTGCAATGTTTCAGAAAAATATTACTCGTGTAGCAAATGACTGCATTTCCTTCAATTCCCGTTGCTGCAGAAAAGTACCACTTGTAGCCCTTTTCTTTTTGTGACGACACTTGTACTAATATTGCATGCCAGAAATACCGCTGAGAGAACATAGTAAAGACATTTCAAAAATAATAAAATTAGAGATCGCCTACAATTATAAAAGGTAGCAGTTGTATGCCCACATAAAAGGTAAGTAAACTCTACCCTGAGAATCCTTAATGAGCTGAAAATGCATCAAACCACATCAGAACCAAGCCTTTGAAGTTCGGAATCATGGTAATTTTATAAACATTTCTTTCTACATATTCAACCTCCTATCTTATTGAGAAAACTTCCATGCAGTTTTGTTCTTGCATGAATATGGACACTGATACAGTGGTAACATACTGAAATGATTGGACACAGCATGATATAGAAGTATTCGAACACAATAAGAAACGAAATTGATTACTCTTTTATGCAAGAGAATAGCATTAGCCAATAAGAAACAATGATGAAATGATAAATTTGTGGTTCATCTCTCTAATTTATAGATAAAACAATATTCGTAATAACCTGCATCAAGCCCTCAACACACAGGTAACTTCCTTAATTGCCTTGCCAACAGAACATTACTTCGAACATGGCCTTTAGCTAAAAGCTAGATCAGAAAAATTATATGTTCTGTTGTATGCAAATAGAAGTGTGTTTAGCTAGGCTAGAAAAATTATGCATGCAATAGCACACACTACTCCACGAGTGCTGAAATCGTTGCAAGCATATATTTTGGTAAAATAATCTTACTGCTCTATGCTATACAGGTTTGTTGTATGCAAATATGAGTATCAATTAATTCCTTGATTCCTTAATCTTACAGCGAGACACAGGCTAGTATGGTGACGTGGAAATAGGATCCTCAAGAAGTCACCATCATTTTTGTTATAATTTGAGTACTCTGTTCCGCCTCCTTGCACTTGTCCGTCTAATGTGCAAGGCTTTCCCAGCTGGCCAATCAATTCTGTTCCTATACATATTATCTGACTCAAAAATGAAGGATATAGCAAACACATTTCCATGCTATGTATGACTCTAAATATAGCTCGTACATTTTGATCACGGCAATAATGTATGTTTCCTAATTATCCCACAAAATGTCGATCCTGGAAGCTCTTGAACAAACAAATGACAACCAAAATTCAAAGCATCCGGAAAATTCGAATGTCCGAAATCCCTTGATGGCAATACCCAAGCCTCTTGAATGCCCCCAATTCCGGAATTCATATCCTAAACTAACGGTGTATTGGAAAACTGGGTTCCCGGGACACCTAAATGGGCCTCTCAATAAAATATTTCCACAACTTAAATATGTTAAATTGTGGCCTATGTTGGAGAAGCTTGGTTTCGTTCAGTCTTGCTACAAGCCAATCAAGCAAATCATAAATCATCCAAAAAGAGTAGAAGGGATACTCTAAGCACGGCATGTGGCTCAACTAAAAGAGCAGTGGCACCTCGATCCGTTCCCGAACACCACCAGGTTCTTGAGCACGGCCAAAGCCTCTGAGCATGGTTACCGCATGGTTACCCTGGGCTCAAGTTGTTGGGTCAGGCAGCACGAATTGGGGCATGGCCGATTGGGCATTAACTGCCAGGCAGGCTATCAACCGTAGCCCACCATAGGCTAAGCATTTTAAGGGAATGAGGACTCTTTCACAAGGCGATATCATGATTCTCTACGCGATAAGGGGGCAGTTGAGCAGACTGTCATGACTACACATGGCCACTTTTTGACCAAGGCCCTAGCGCCTTGTCAAGAACTGCAACCTCCATCGATTATCAGATGCTGACGGGTGGAGTCCAGAACGGCGACCGCGACCAGGTGTATCTCTCGACCAGAGATAAATGGGATTTAGGCAATTGTTTACCTGCCACTCTTGGTGAACTCAGCGGTGGACGCATGAGTAACGAAGGCTACTGTAACCTCTTACCTTTGTAGTTAAGGACCCATTGTAGGTCCTCTAGAACTCTATATAAATGAAGGACCATGGCTCGTAGAAGAGGAGCGATCTCAAGAACTTTGTTTTTTGAAAGGAGCCAAAAGACTTGCCTCATTCATTAACTAAGAGGTAATAGAGTTGAGGTTTTTGTTACAACACCAAGGTGTGAGAGCATCGAATCAATAGACTCTTGGGCCATGGTTACACCCAAATTTTTTGCACCTGCGGCTACCCAAGTTAGAACCTCCAACTTAATACTTGCGAGAAGAACCGCGAGTGGTGCGCCCTTGAGTTGGGAAATACAGGTGTTCCATTAATTCCAGATGGTCCAAGAGGTGAGAAGTGTGAGAGTAGCCATCGCCTTCCGGTTTGGAATGGTAGAGTTGCAAAGAATTGTCCACCAATCTTTGATGGAACGCGTCGAGTGCCAGTTGGTAGTGTCGATGCTTTCAAGTTGAAGCCATTCCTTGATCATGTCCCAGAGCCTCATGGAGTATCTGCAGTTGAACATGAGATGCTCCATGGATTCCTGCTCGCGCTTGCATAGATGGCAAAGTCCACAGTCGGGACATCCCTGCTTGGCCAACTGGCCAGCGGTCTAAACCCTATTTCGGTGGAGCTCAAGCCTTCCAAAGCGCCTATTCCATGGGGGAGTGGAGAAGGCCAAAGAATTGTGCCAAGTAAGCGGAACTTGCCGTGTAGATCCGGTTCTCGGTGTGCTACCAGATGATGTCATCTTTGGCATTATCGTCGAGGGTGTAGCCACGAATGGTGGTCCAAAGCACAATGAATTGCCGCAGATGCGTGAAGGTGAAGTTGATGGTGACCTTGATTTTACGAACCCAAGCATTATCATTTATTCACGAAGCTTCCATCTTTTTTGGAGGATGCTTCATAAATGAGGAGTGCGATGTCTTTTAGCTTTCGGTCATGCACCCAAGGGGCATCCCAAAAGGGGTGCGCGTGCCGTTGCCCACTATGATGGTGGAGGAGGCATATAAAAGGTTCATATCCATCTCGTCGCAAGGGTTGCCGGATCCAACCCGCAACTTGGTGGACTCCTTCAACTAGTACCGAAGCTACCACAAACAAAGAGCTCTCGCAACTTTCTCTGAGTTAAGAATGCCGAGTTCATACTCGAATGGTCGGCAAACTGTGTCCTAACTAACCTTGCACTTTGCACCGATGGTCTTGTCCCTTCCCGCCCAAAGGAAGGCCCTATCAAGCTAGTTGACATTATGTAGGATGCTCGGGTGGACGATGAGTGGGGTAATGAAGTAGATGGCTTGCGAGGAGAGCACGGACTTGACAAGAGCAGCGCGTCCAATGGCGGTGATACTTTGGCCATCCCAGGGGACAAGCCCGGCAGCCGTCTTGTCCACAAGGAACTGAAAATCCCTGACTTTGACTTGCCAGACCAAGAGGGGTAGACCCAAATATTTCATCGGAAATAAAGTGCGTGCAGCCGACAAGCTTTGGAGAATATCATAAAGGGGGATGTGGCCACACTGAATTGGAACCACTGAGATTTTCTGAAAGTTCACGTGGAGGCTCGTGTTGTCACCAAATGCATTAAGCAAGACGGAGAGATTGTCTATGTCTTTCTTGATGGAGAAGAACATAGCCGCATCATCGGCGTAGAGGGAAGTTCTGATGATGGTACCACGACCACAAATCTTGTGCAACAGCCCCTTCCTAGTTGCCATATCGAGGATTTTCTGAAGAGGGTCGATGGCGATGCGAAAAAGTGGGGGGAGAGGGGTCCCCTTGACGAAGGTCGCGACCGTGTGTGATGAATTTTCGGGGATGCCGTTGAGGAGCACCCTCGAAGAGGAGGTGCACAAGAGAGCAGTGATCCAATTCCAGAAAGTGCTTGGCAGTCCACGGTGTTGCGTGATGTCAATGATATATTACCACTTGACGAGAGTCGAAGGCCTTTGGAATGTCCATCTTGAGGAGGGACGGGGTTTTGCTCTTGTGGAGGCGTTGCGCTAGATTTTTCACGTACATGAAATTGTCATGAATGCTCCTCATCTTTATGAAGGTACTTTGGGCGTTGGAGACTAACTTGTTCATGTGTGGGGCAAGCCGCATTGCTAAGATTTTGGCGACAATCTTAGTGATGGCGTGGATGAGACTAATAAGCCAGAAATCGGTGATTCCCTCGACGCCCTCCTTTTTTAGAATAAGCACGATGTTAGCATAGTTGAGCCAATGAAGGTTGTTGGTGTGGAGGTTGCCGAAGAGCGAGATCACCTGCGCGACATCCTCTTTTATGATGTCCCAACAAGACTTGAAGAATAGTCCGGTGAATCCATCCGGCCCGGGAGCCTTATCGCTCGGCACAAGATTGATGGCCTCTTGGACCTCCTTCCAAGAAATGGGCTCCGCAAGGGAGTCCAAGTTATGCAGCTTGAGGCCTAGCTCATCCCAATTACAAACATGATGCCGCGAATTCTCCTTCCCCATGGCCTCGGCAAAGTGGTCATGAATCGCCTTCTCTTCTCCTTCATGCTCGGTGATCCACCCACGGTTGGCCTCGGCGAAGTGGTTATGAATCACCTTCTCTTTTCCTTCATGCTCGGTGATCCACCCATGGTTGTGCTTGATCCTATGAATGTAGTTTCTGCGACGCCTTCTGTTGACCCTTCGTTCAATTTTTGTGTGTTTGCGTCCCCCTCTTTGATGTTGGCCAATCTTGCACACTGCTTTTTGCGAGCCCGCTCCAAGACCGCCAAGCCAATGACCCTCCATTTGAGCCTTGGTCGGAGATCACTTACACCGTTAGAGAGTTGTCGATTGTTCTTTTTTTAGAGGGAAAGGGCTGCGCCCCTGTTCCATTCCATTCCAGAAACGAAACAACATCCAGTGTAAGTCTATTACAAGATAGGCACACGGCGGACAGCAGGTGAACAGCCGCAGTGGCAGCATATAGAGCTACAGAAACTAGAATTTTGCAGACATAAGTAAAATATTCTGGAACAGACGCCCTAGCCTAGGCAGCAGCAAGCGAACATCAAGCATAACACGCGCAGGGAGCTGCTATAAACTGCAGGTGCTTCAGAGAGAAGGGCTTCAAAAGGTATCTCCACGCCTCAGCCAGGATCTGGCCACAGTAGCAGAGGTGGGCTTCTCGCTTTCACCTCCAGTTCTTTCGCCGCCCACGTCACTTTGTCCTTGGCACAACCTGAGGACACGCACTCCCAAGAAGATAGATTTGATGCAGTTTTTCGCCAGATAGCCTGCAAGCCAGACCAACAAACATTGTTGAAAACCATGTCATTGCGAGTTTTCCAGATAGCCCACAGTCCAGCTGCATGGACAATATTAGTCACAGCAAATCTATCTCCTCTAATCCAGTACTGGGAGATGGACATTATATTAACGTCTTCATTAATCCCAGTTAGGACACAAATGGCTTTCCAGAATTCAGCAGCAACAACACAGGTACTGAACAAATGAGAAACAGTTTCTTGTTCAGAGCAAAACACACAAGTAGGATCACCTACATCCTGCCTTTTGGCCAAGTTATCCCTGGTCAACAGCTTGTTGTGAGTTAAGAGCCATAGAAAGATTTGAATTCTAGGTGGAATTTTGATCTTCCAAATGGCAGGCGAGCTAACAGGCAACACCCCTCTGAAATTGACAAACTTATAAAAGGATTTGACAGAGTAAACCCCTTTGGAATTCATATTCCAAATAGGGGAGTCCTCTTCTACAGTGAGTTGGATAGAACCAATTTCCAATAACTCGAACCACAGGGACATAATCTCCTGGGTGAAACATCTCCGGAATGTGAGCTTAAGGTTACTGCCGTCCCAGATCTTATCAATGGTGGCATCATGCTCATTATTAAGGACATACAGGTCCCAATACTGGGTAGCCAGAGTGGCATTACCAAACCAATGGTCCTCCCAGAAGAATCTAGAGAGAGGAAGAAGAGAAGGGTGCCTGGGGCAGCTAGAAGCCCACCCGAGCACTACCAAAACTAGGTGCGACCACTCAGCTCAAGCTTGTAGTTCATTTGTACATCATCCATCAAACACACAAAAAGCAGGAGTGGGGTATTACACCTATGTGTGGCCTGAATCTGTTTAGCTGCTCGTGTCATTAGGAAGCCGCAAGAAGCTGTGAGTGGTTTAGCCCCTGTTCAAATAACTAAAAGGGGCTCTCTCTGATCCCTGATCTCGACGATCACAGTGAGGGCCATTGTTGCAAGACTCAAACCCTGGCATATTATGGGCAGATGTGCGAGGCGGTTGTGGGGATGGCGCCAAGGAGGCGGGCAGAAGGAGAAGAGTTGGATTAGCATTTCCAATTGATTGTACCTTTGCATGTTTGTACTGTTCATTGTCATTTCCAATTGATTGCATTTCTTACTATATTTGTACTAATAAATTATATTGCTAAAGCACCCAGTATTTTTCTTAATGTTGATTCAGATATGACTGATGCCTGCATTTCTAATTCAGATATCTGATATTGATGCCGCTGGGAGATGAAACCTTGACGTCTGGAGGTATGGAGCAGCAACTTGGAGCATTATGTACTGGATGGAATCATCAGGCTTTCCTTTTGAGACGGACGCAGGCTTGTTTGCGGTGCTGACTGTTGTGCAGCTCGGTGCTTATTTTCAGATATGTCATGGGAGAATAGTTGTGATAATCTACCAATTAGATTCACAAATCAAATATTACTAGACAATTTCTATTTTTGGAACCTTTGTTCCTATCAGATATGCAATGTGACTAGAAACAGGGTGATATATACCATCTTCTTTGATTTTGTTTTTGTGTAAGTGGTACAAATCGGTTCTACCATCTTCTTTGTTTTTGTAAGTTGCGTAAGAGCTACATGGCTTCGTCTTACAAACAGGAACAGTTTTGTGCTTATTTTTCAAATATGTTATGAAAGAATATTTGTGATAATGTATCAATTTGTTCGCAAATCAAGTTGGAATTTGACAATTTCTCTTGTCTAAAACATTTGTTCCTACGAGATATGCAATGTTTGCGGTGCTGACTGTTGTGCAGCTCGGTGCTTATTTTCAGATATGTTACGGGAGAATAGCTGTGATAATCTACCAAATTTGATTCACAAATAAAATATGACTAGACAATTTCTATTTATGGAACCTTGTTCATATCAGATATGCAAATGTGACTAAAAGCAGGGTATGGCTTGAGGCAGAGTAATATATACAGTTACAAATCAGTTCTAGTACTATCTCCGTTTGTAAGAAGTTGCGCAAAAGATACACATGATTTCTTACAAACAACACTATATTTACTGCAAAAACAAGCAGGTGGCATTTGTGCATTGTGCCTCCGTACTCTCCTTGATGAAGTCGAGATTGAGTGCGTCGCGCACATCAAGGAACACGTCAGCCATCAGCACCAGCAACATTCCGGGAGACATTATCCTCCGCTCAATTTTGCGGGGAATCTTCTGCCCGCCGTGGGCCGCCACAAGAAGGATCAGCGCCAATGTTCTGCCGTCCAACGCTGGCAACAGGTTTATTGCCGCGGGGTTGAGGCCGAAGTTGATCACTGCCGCAAAGTGGAACAGGCCGTCTGCACTCGACCCCACCTTCGATGGCGATTATCGGGGCGTGACGCTTCTCCACCGTCTATGAGAAGTTGAGAAACGTCTGCCTGAGCGCAGTTCCTTCGAAAATGCTAGACCTAGGGCCTCTTCCGCTTAGCTTACACACCCCTTCAATAATCCTCTC
>NC_041383.1:130388827-130451639 GCF_002162155.2 Triticum dicoccoides | reverse complement strand
CAATGTTCTCCGTTGTATGAATTGCTACTGCTATCATATTGGTTGCTTGGTCCGTTTGGAAAGAGCGTAATGAGTCTTTGAGGACAAGTCGGCCCCGATTGACACACTGGCCAACTTCATCAAGGCTGATGCTTTTGAGTGGTTTAAGGCAACTAAGTGCTTTGAAGCCTGGTCTGTATAGTTCTGTGTGTTGCCCCTGGTCTTCCTTTTGTTTTTTGTCGTTTTTTCTGTATGTTTTTTAAGACTTTGTACTTTTTTCTTCTCTCTATTCCTATATAGATTACACGTAGTTCTCCTGCGTGCTTTGAAAAAAGGAGTTGTATTTGAGCTGTTAGCTCACATCAATTAGGTGTGCTATCTATCGAGCTCGGAAATTTCCTTTTGTAACCCATAAATTGCTGTTTTCGATGGATTGGGAAGTAATACTAGCAGCTAACCGAGAATAATCTTGGGCCACTACTCCTTTTATGGGGATCGCAATGGCTTTATTCACTATATTCATGTCCCGTTATTGAGGACCTCATTTAAACAATATACACTGTCTGGGAGCTTTAGGGGACTCACTAAAAAAACACCTAAATCCGAAAGTAATATTTAAAAAAAATCAATCCAGGAAAAAGGAGCAAAACTTAAGACCTCCCTTGCAGTAGGATAACATCTGCTTTAGGTTCTTTATTATCTCCTTTGAGGGATTTTTAGGATCGTTCATGCTATATTTAGTCTATTTTGGTTTTTACTGACTACTTTTCTCAAGGAATGCTATTTGCAACTTTAGATCATATACTAACTCATGTCTCTTTCTCAGCATTTTCAAGGTACATGGAGAGCTCCCTTAAAAACGGTTGTGATATGTACTTTATAAAATTTAATGTAGTTAATTTTCTGAATGTGGTTCATATGTGCAATTTTGGTTTGGAAAAGCTAGAAAAGCTTCTGATTGTCACAATCTATGTGATATGCTGTGCGATTGAGCTATTTCTGGCACCAATTTTGTGTTTCGAAGTAGTTCATATAGTACAACAACTATTATTATTATTTTGCGGTTTCCTACGAACAATTATTTGTATACTAGTTTATGGATGGTAAAAAAAACGAGTACAAGAATATGGTATAATGAGATACCATAAAAATGTGCTAAAAATGCATGCGTATGGGTAATCTCATCTTCTCATGGTGAAGAGGTCATCATGACAACCTATCCAATTCTCATCCTTCCAACCAAACAATAAAAAGTGGTTATCAACCACAGCCAATCCCACCAAACCAAAACAGCGAAACGTGGCTATCCTCGTGGCTATCCTCAGCCAACCTAGCCTTGCCATCAAACCGAACACCACCATAATTAGCATCCCTATGCAAAAAGCTTTAGCAAGAAACCTGGGGGTCGTCAACCTAAACATTTGGGTTGTTCTAAGCCTCCCTATCTAAATAACGAGCAACATAATTAGCATCTCTATTAAAAAAGCTAAACTCAACTTTAGCTAAGGTAGATGCCTACATGCAAATATCAGTGAAATAAGGAGTGACTGTTGTGGCAGACAATTCCCCTCTTCGAGAGTTTCAATTGCTTGGAGGAAATCTGACTGGATGATGATCTTGTTAAACCCCAATTCATTCAGCAAAGCTAGTCCTCTTTGTATGGCTTGAGCTTCCATTGTCACAACGTCAATGGAATAAGTATCTTCTTCAATACAGTCAACCCTGAACCTTCCCATCTCATCTCGAGCCACCACTCCAATCCGCATGCGCACAACTCGTAGTCAAAAGCAATGTCGATGTTGATCGGAATAAACCCATCTTTTGGTTTTTTCCATTCACTCTCTCTTTTCTCACTTGTTTTCCTCACCACTTGGATATTTAGGCTATTAACCCTCATAATAGCTAATATCTTTCATTGGATTTATTTAAAAGGAACTTTAATTTGCTTTACTTTTATATAGTATTTATGTTGGATTTCTTCACATGCATGATTAGTTGCCGGCAAATTTGCATGCTTATAAATGGAGTTTTTTTAGGTAATGGGTAGCTGCATCCTTTTATTCGTTAATAACTAGTTCATTATAGATAATGCTCTTGATTACATAGCCAACAGGACCAAACATCATGCTCCGTTGGGACCTATCAAAACCTAGACGCTTGATTTTGTTGATCAGCGATAGGCAATCTGATGCTACCATGATGTTCTGTATGCCAGAGTTATCGGCAAGGAGGCTTGATGAAGTGCCATGGCTTCTGCTACTTTAGAAATTTGAACTCGTTCAAAGTAACCTTTGTTTGCTACCTGCACTCTTCCTTGGTGACCATGTATCACTACACCAAAGCCCGCTCTTGAGGATTGGGAGAATATCGCTTCATCCAGATTGACGAGCACTGACCCATCCGGCGGCAGAGATAAGTTTTGGTTCGACATGAAGGTCTCACGTCCAATGGAAATGACCGAACTGAAAGAGTGTAGATTGATAAGTTCAACATAAGCTTTGATCTTTCCCACTACATGAACAAGATGAATTAAAGCCTCGCCATTACGACATAAATTTCTATTTTCGCATGCGTGCCATATTGCCACTACCATAATGCCAGAGTGAAAATATTTACCGTTTTGTATCCACTCTAAAACCCATTGCCTAATGTGATTAAAACTTTCCAGGAAAATATCATAATCATAAGTTCTTTCCAGATTTTTAACATATATAATAGCACTACAAAAAGCAATGTTTAGTGGTTTTTTCCTTATTGCAGAAATAGCAATCATACCTTGTGGGGATTGATCTCAGTTGGAGTTGAGCATCCGTTGGGAGACAATTATGGTCCAACCTCCACAAAATTAAGTTCATTTTTATTTGGGCAGTGAACTGCAAGTAGTTTCCTCCAATGTTTCTCCGTGATCTTTCTATCTGAAGTAGCCGCCTTGCCATCTGTCCTTCTGTCTCTCCAGAAAATTAGTGTTCTTAGAAAATTATATGCTGATCCCATTGTGTAAACACCATATTTTGTGTGTGTCCGTGAAGAAAAATCCGAGCATCCTTCTGTACTCAACATATGCTAGGAATTCTAATTGAGTTAAGCACATCGACCCATCCTTCTCGAAATCCAAGTGTCAAGCTATGAGTGAGAGATGGCTGAACATCCGGAAGCCGGAATCATCCAAGAAGGCAAGCACTCAGACTGGTTGTCAAACCGGGTTATGGTGTCGTAGAAGGATAAATCCTGACGTCTTTGTGTTGATTTCAAGGAAGATATACATTGTGTGCCCAAAGGACCCATTTCCATTGCCATGCATCAACCAGATCATCGACGCAACCGATGGACATGACCTCCTCTGTTTTCTGGATGGGGTACTCTAGGTACCACTAGATCAAGAAGAAGGTGTCTAATCAATAGGCTACTTCCTTCATCGCCCTTTACGACCCTTTCTGCTTCATCACTATGCCCTTTGGGCCGAAGAGCGCAGAGGCCACATATCAGCGGGTAATCCAGACATGTTTGCAGCCGTAGATCGGGGAAACCACGGAGGCGTACGCAGACGACATGGTTTTCAAGACCAGAAAAGCTGACACCCTCATCAACGGTTTGCACGAGATATTTAAGAGCCTCCGCGCATTCAACATCAAGCTCAACCCGGAGAAAGTATGTTTTTGGCGTGCCATCCGGGAAGCTCCTCGGATTCGCCGTGTCTCGGCACGGGGTCAGAGCAAATCCAATTAAGATCAAAGTGTTGGAGAAGCTCAAACCTCCTCAGAAGCTGAAGGACATTCAATGGCTGGTCGAATGTGTCGCCTCCCTTAGCCGGTTCATCTCCTGGCTCCGCAAAAAGGCACTCCCATTATATTGGCTCTTGAAGCAGATGGGTGACTTCGAGTGGACTCCCGAGGCTAACACAAACTTCGAGGGAATCAAGGCACTCCTTGCGACCAATCATATCCTCGTGGTGCCATACCCTAGCGAACCGATGTTGTTGTACATCTCGGCCACCATCAGGTGGTCAACTTTGTACTAGTTATGGAGAGGGAAGACGAAGGTCACGCGTATAAGGTGCAAAGGCTGGTCTACTACGTTTTCAAAATGCTCACCCCGTGTAAGACAAGGTATATATCCGCACTACAAGATTGCCTATGTAGTTTCATGGCTTCTCTAAAACTCCAGCATTATTTCCGGGAGTGCCATGTTAGTGTGGCATCCCAGGTCTCTTTAGGTGACATCATCAACAACCTAGATGACACAGCAGAATTACAAAGGACCGACAACCCTGAAGGCCCTGCCGTCGTCCGATCTGGGATTGCCAGATCTAGGGTTCTCCCCGAGTAGCCAGGCCGAGATGGCGACGATTGCAACTGACGATGCCTTCAATAAGGAGACAATGCCAAAGCCCCCGCCATCGTCCGCGATGACCGAGGTTGACATGGTTTTCACCGGCAATTGGGTAATATCCGGAGCGCCAAGCTTGCCTTCCACGCAAAGGAGAGACCCATCTGGATACGGGCCGAAGTCTTGAGTCTTGTATCTTCACGCTTTAATAGTCCAGACGTTGTACACAGTCCGGCTGTCCGGATACCCCCTAATCCAGGACTCCCTCACCGACCATGCAGCCGGCTGGACCCACGCTTATCCACGTTGGAAGACGAAGACAACTGGCAGATCGCCGGTAGAGGGCCTCCAGCTACCCCGCCCTGACCCCTCCACGCACCGCAGGCCAACCACGAACCACGTCACGATGATTCTAGGCGAGCGCCTGATATTTGGGGAGAATAATAGCTTGTATTGATCAATAGGATTACATAGTATATATATATATGTATATATTACGTGACCAACCGCCTTAGGACTCAGGCTAACCTAGTACAACACATTAACCTGATATGACGCGGAAAAAAAATCGCTAATACCCCCCTGTAGTGTCAACGTCGGGGGTCACGATGTTGAGACTGGAGCGTATGTCGGTGAAGGGTGCAGTCGGAAGACCCTTGGTAAATATGTCAGCAAACTGAGCACTTGTCGAAACATGGAGAACACGAACCTCACCAAGAGCAACCTTCTCATGAACGAAGTGTATGTCGACCTCACTATGCTTCATGCGACGATGATGAACAGGATTGGATGCCATATAGAGTGCTGAAAATATTGTCACAGTAGACAATAGTAGCACACTCAATTGGTCGATGTGCCACCGCATGAGCAACCTGTACTCCGCTTCAGCCGATGACCTGGAAACTGTAACCTGCCTTTTGGATGACCATGAAACAAGATTATCACCCAAATAAACACAATAGCTGGATGTAGACCTTCGAGTGTCTGGACAACCTGCCCAGTCCGCATCAGAATAAGCTGTCAAACTTGTTGGAGAAGAAGAATTGAGAAGTAAGCCATGATCAAGAGTGCCTTTGAGATATCGTAGTATAAGCTTGACATGATTAAGATGAGGAACACGAGGATCATGCATGTATAAACATGCTTGTTGGAAAGAGTAAGAAAGAGCAGGGCGGGTAAGAGTGGCGTACTGGAGTGCGCTCGTGAGACTACGGTAGAGACTAGGGTCAGGAATTACCATCGGCCGAAAGTTCAGCGCCAACATCGGCCGGCGTGCGAGTAGGCTGATAGTCAGACATGCTAGCACGAGACAATAAATCAAGAACATATTGTCGCTGAGAAAGAAAAAGGGTAGTAGGGGAGCGAGAGACGACTGAAAGCACAAGTCCTCCCTGGGTGATTTTGGTAATTAATGTCAACATGTCTCTTGTTGGACTAATATTTCTACCTAGTATATTTCAGATGAGTTCAACATTGGAGTGGCATAGACATGGACAAGAGGATGTGGAACCCCTTTAAGATGCTAAGGACAAACATTGGCAAAAGCTCAAGACTCTACATTTTCATTTTAGTGATCCAAGATCACATTGAGTCCATAGGAAAGCCAATACTACTAAAAGGGGATGAGGTGTTGCTTAATGGATTTCTTGCTCAAAGTGCTTAGTGATATGCTCCAAATTCCTCAACCACTTTCTCATTTCCACATATGTCCTAAACCTAAAAGTCAAACTCGGCCCCACCAATTTGATCTATCCGGCTCCACCAAGTTCATTTGACATAGCCACTGCCAAAAACCCTAGTCACTTTGGTCTCATCGAGATAGGCTTGCAAACTTCCTGTTACCTGTTGCAACAATTTCGGTCTCACCGAGGTTGTGCAATCGGTCCCACTGAGTTTGCTTGACCAATCCTTAATTTGCTTATTACCAAAATCGGTCTCACCGAGTTTTTGTAATTGGTCAAACCGAGTTGAGGATTTACCCTAACCCTTGCACATCGGTCCCACCGAGTTGACCTTGTCGGTCCCACCGAAAACTCTAATGTTCACATTTTGACCTGGATCGGTCTGACCGAGTTTTACCATTCGGTCTCACCGAGATTGGGAATCTGTGTGTAACAGTTAGATTTTGTGTGGAGGCTATATATACCCCTCCACCCATTCTTCATTCGTGAGGAGAGCCATCAGAGCGTGCCTACACTTCCACTACTCATTTTCTAAGAGAGAACCACCTACTCATGTGTTGAGACCAAGACATTCCATTCCAACCACAAGAATCTTGATCTATAGCTTTCCCCAAGTTGCTTTCCACTCAAATCATCTTTCCACCATAGCCAAATCTGTGTGAGAGAGTTGAGTGTTGGGAAGACTATCATTTGAAGCATAAGAGCAAAGAGTTCATCATGAACACACCATCTATTACCTTTTGGAGAGTGGTGTCTCCTATATTGGTTAGGTGTTACTTGTGGAGTTGAACCAAGGAGTTTGTAAGGGCAAGGAGATCGCCTACTTCGTGAAGATCTACCCAAGTGGGGAAAGTTCTTCGTGGGAGATGGCCATGGTGGGATAGACAAGGTTGCTTCTTCATGGACCCTTCGTGGGAGGAGCCCTCCGTGGACTCGCGCAACCGTTACCCTTCGTGGGTTGAAGTCTCCACCAACGTGGATGTATGATAGCACCACCTATCGGAACCACGCCAAAAATCTCCGGGTCTCCAATTGCTTTTGCACACTCCAATCCCATCCCTTTACTAACTTTCTTGCAAGTTGCATGCTTTACTTTCTGCTGCTCATATACTCTTTGCATGCTTGCTTGAATAGTATTGTGAATGCTTGAAATTGTGCTAATTTCCAACCTCAACTTGAAAAACTGCTATCGTTGCTTGTTGAGGGTCTCACCCCCTCTAGACACCTCTTCTCGATCCTTTCAATTGGTATCAGAGCTTTGGTCTCCATTGCTTTGGTTTAATCACCATTGGAGGAAGATGGATGAGTCTACATTGGCGAGTCTTAGACATAGAGTGCCCATGCTTGATGGAGAGTTCTTTATTGAGTGGGAGAGATGCTTGGAATTTTTCATGAATATCACTTGAACAAGTACATTACTATTCCTTGTGAACCCCTTGTTGACCCCTTGCATTCTATGCATGATGAGTCTCTTGACATGATTCGCAATCTTAGAAATATCAATCTTATCCCTAGAGGTTTGCCTAGAAACTTGATTGGTCACTTGCCAACTCTTGATTGTGCTTATACAATATGGAGATTTCTTAAGGAACAATTTCCAGACTATTGCTTGAAAAACTTAGATGAGATTCTTCATAAGTCTATTGCTTTGAATAAGATGAATCCCAATGATCCTATGTTTGGAGATTGCTTATTTGAGCTTCGTGACCTTATGCGTGCCAAAGGAGATGTTGGAATTATTAGCAATATCATTTCCAAAGCTATTAGAATTCATAGAGATGAACATTGTCAAAATCATATATATAATGAATCACTCTTTCTAGGAAATGATCATTTGTAAGACAATGTTGAACATGGATACTATGATGAGGATGATGATAATGACTTTAATCTTGAAGAGTCTATGAGACACTTTGGTCTTATGGCTAACCTTTGCGGCTACATGGCTGGAGGAAAGGAATGGGTCCTTGATAGTGGATGTACCGATCACATGACCGGAGACAAAGATATGTTTCATGAGCTTGCTAAAAACGACGACCCTCAAAAGTATGTCACTGTTGGTGATAACTCAATGGGTAAGGTGGTTGGCCTCGGTAAGGCCATCTCACATGACAACTTCATACAAAATGTTATGCTTGTTGAATCTCTTGGGTATAATCTACTTTCTGTATCTAGACTAGCTGACTTTGGTTTCAATGTCCTATCTACTGAAGTGGATTGCCAAGTGTTTCGAAGAGATAATCATAAAATGGTATTTACCGGCATACGTAAAGGTGATCTATACATTGTTGATTTCACTAAAAAGGCTCAACCTAGAACTTGCTTAATTGCTAAATCCTCTAAAGGCTGGTTGTGGCATAGACAGTTAGGTCATGTGGGCATGTGAAATCTTGACAAGCTTATTAAAGGTGATCATATCCTTGGTGTTAAAGATGTTATATTTGACAAGGATAGACTTTGTAGTGCTTTCCAAGAAGGAAAACAGGTTGGAGGAAGCCGCCCCGTGAAGAACATCATGACCACGAGGAGACCGCTCGAGCTACTTCACATGGATCTTTTTGGTCCCAATTCCTACAAGAGTCTCGGTGGTAACTCGTTTGGACTAGTCATTGTTGATGATTTTTCAAGCTTTACGTGGGTGTTCTTTATTGATGATAAATCGCAGGTCCAAAAGATCTTCAAAAACTTCGCTAGGAAGGCCCAAAACCAATTTGAAGTGAAGATCAAGAAGGTTCGCAGCGACAACGGAACAGAGTTCAAGAACGCCAATGTGGACACCTTTCTTGACGAAGAAGGGATTTCACATGAGTTCTCAGCTACGTACACACCTCAACAAAATGGAGCTATTGAGAGGAAGAACCGGACGCTCATCGAAATGGTGAGAACAATGCTTCATGAGTACAAGACACCAAAACACTTTTGGGCGGAAGTGGTTGAGACAGCTTGTCATGCAACGAATCATCTGTATCTTCACAAGCTACTCGGCAACATGGATACGAGCTTCTCACCGGTAACAAATCCCAAGTTGGATACTTTTCGAGTATTCGGCTCAAAGTGCTACATTCTTGATAAGCATCAAAATTTTGCTCCTAAATCTCATGAAGATTTCCTACTCGGTTATGGCTCAAACTCTCACACTTACCGTGTCTACAACAATTTCACCTGAAAGGTTGAAGAGATGGTAGATGTGAAGTTTGATGAATCTAACGCATCGCAAGTAGAGCAATTTCCAATTGATGTAGGTGACAAAGATCCTTCGGAAGCAATCCAAGACTTGTCTATTGGCAAGATTCACCCAACACAGGTGAAGGAGAGTACCTCGTCCGTCCAAGTGGAAGCCTCAACTTCACGCCATGGTGAACCACAAGTTGACTTGGAGGCATCCAAGAGTGGGACACGTCAAGACGATGAGAACGAGGATGTACGACAAGATGAACCTCGACGACCTCCTTCTCCACCACCATGAGAGAACAACAACGCCAACAACAAGACAAGAGGAAGAACGAGACAATGAAGAGGATGTTCCACCCCGACCCAAACAAAAGCTCTCATGAGTTCGAGCAAGCGTCTCAAGAGATCATCCCGTCGAACAAATCTTTGATGACATTCAAACCGGGAGAATTACTCGCTCTAAAACTCATTTAGCTAATTTTTGTGAACATTACACCTATGAAGGTTGAAGAAGCATTGGAAGATCCGGATTGGATAAATGCCATGCACGAAGAGCTACACAACTTTGAGAGGAACCAAGTGTGGATGCTGGTTGAAAAGCCCGATGAGAAGCACAATTTCATTGGAACCAAATGGGAGTTTAGAAACAAGCAAGATGAAGATGGACAAGTTGTACTCAACAAGGCTCGTCTTGTTGCTCAAGGCTACACTCAAGTCGAAGGTATGGACTACGGTAGACACATGCCCCCGTTGCTAGACTTGAGTCCATTTGCATCTTACTTGCTTATGCCAATCATCATGACATTACTTTATATCAAATGGAAATCAAAAGTGCTTTTCTTAATGGTGAAATTTAGGAGAAAGTTTATGTTAAACAACCTCCCGGTTTTGTTAATGCTAAGAAACCCGACCATGTTTACAAACTTCACAAAGCTCTTTATGGTCTTAAGCAAGCTCCTAGAGCTTGGTATAAATGCTTGACTAAGTTTCTTCTTGAAAAAGGATTTGAAATTGGTAAAATTGATTCTACTTTCTTTACTAAAAGGGTTAATGGAGAATTATTTGTGTGCCAAATTTATGTTGATGATATCATATTTGGTTCAACTAACCCTCATTTTAGTGAAAATTTTGGAAAGCTAATGTCAGAGAAGTTTGAGATGTCTATGATGAGTGAACTCAAGTTCTTTATTGGTTTGCAAATTAAGCAAACTAAGGAGGGAACCTTTATCTCTCAAACAAAGTATACCGAGGACTTATTCAAGAAGTTCAACATGCAAGAATGCAAAGGTATGAATACCCCCATGACTACTAGTGGACATCTTGACTTGACAATGGATGGCGAACCGGTTGACCAAAAGGTTTACCGCTCTATGATTGGTTCGTTGTTATATCTATGTGCCTCCCGTCCCTATATTATGCTAAGTGTGTGCATGTGTGCACGATATCAAGCGGCCCCCAAAGAATGTCATCTTAAGGCTGTGAAAAGGATAGTGAGATACTTAATACATACACCAAATTTTGGCATTTGGTATCCTAAGAGGTCTTCTTTTAAACTTGTTGTCTACTCCGACTTGGACTATGCCGGTGACAAGGTTGATAGAAAGTCCACTTCGGGTACTTGTCAATTTATTGGTAGATCTCTTGTGTCTTGGTCCTCTAAGAAACAAAACTCGGTATCCTTATCCACCACCGAAGCGGAATATATTGCGGCCGGTTCATGTTGTGCTCAATTACTTTGGATGACCCAAACTCTCAAAGATTATGGGATATATGTGAAACATGTTCCATTGCTTTGTGACAATGATAGTGCTACTAAGATTGCTCATAATCCCGTGCAACATTTTCGAACTAAGCATATTGAAGTTCGTCATCATTTCATTCGAGATCATGTTGCTAAGGGAGATATCAAACTTAAGCATGTTCGTACCGATAAGCAATTGGCGGATATATTCACCAAACCACTTGATGATAAAGTGTTTTGCCGTTTGACAGGTGAATTGAATATCATTGATGCCTCAAACTTGGAGTAGAAACTCCATGTGGATGCATGCAAGGTATGAGCCTTACTATGACTAATCCTTGATATTTCTCTTATGATGATGATCATATGTCTTGGATATGCTTGTACTCTTGCATGCTATCTAACCCTTGTAGGTACTTGGATAAGCCCAACTCTATGATATTGCAACTCAATCACATTTTAAGCAACCTCTACATCTCCAAGTCTCTACAAAATGGTGGTTGAAGACAAGGAAGCACGAATCCTTTTAATATATCCTTTGACAATTTCCTTATATCAAATTTCATGTTTGTCATTTTGGATACACAAGTGCTCTTCCTTGCAAGACTAACCCATGTAGGAAGATGATCTTCAACTACAAGTGGTGCTCCCAACTCTTGATGATCTACATCAACCTTGAGCATCCTACACAAGTTCAACTACATGACCAAGTTCAACACCACCACCAAAGGTATGTCATTCCATCTTAGAGAAGCTTTACCCCAAGACATGGGTCAAAGCAACTCAACAAGATGTGAATACATCAAAATGCTTAAATAAAAAACGGCAACCCCATTTTGAGCTTAAACGATGAGTATGACCTATGATCAAGTGTCTTCACTTGACTGCTAAGTCAATATGCTCTAACATAGGTGACTTTGTCGCCGACCAGTTCTAGATGAAGTTCTGTCTTCTGTCTCTGTGTTCTTGCATTTGTCTTTTGCATGCTAGTTCCCCTTTCAAAAAAACTTCATCTAGATTTCTTTTCTTTTCGCTGTTATGTTCTGCATTCCCTGCATCCAATTCCTTGCAAATCCTTGTGAGATCTTAATTGCCTAAGCGAGCTGAGCTGACAAGTATTTTCTTTCTGGACTGAACTCGGCCTCACCAGTTTTGTTTACTTTGGCTGAACCAAACCATGTCGGTGCCACCAAAAATAACAACTCGGTGCTACCGATTTCAATACTGAGATAAAAACTGTTTCACTTGCATCCTGCATATTTGTTCCAGCTCCAATCAATGATACCTGTCCTCTACCAGCATCCTATTACATGTGGCTTTGTAATGTGACTCAAGGACCAAACCTACTTGACTCATGCTCCAGAATTCCCTTCTTGGAAATTTGTGTCAAAGGGGGAGAGAGAGAGCACATCAAAGCTTATCACATAAGAGAATGCACTCCTAAAGCTTCTGTTGATGGTTCTTATTCTTAAGAGGAAAGTTGTCTCATGTCTTCAAGAGGGGAAAGACATGATAGTATATGTTATGATTTTATCTTGCTCCGGCTATTTTATTGTTTGCTCTGATTTTCTTTTACCCTATCTTCTCCCATTATCCAATGTCAGATTCAGGGGGAGAGAGCTCGGTCCTAAGGAAAGAAAATCTTTGGAATTCATTGCATATCTTCATTCTTGGGGACATGTATATCATCAACTAGAGTACCTAGTACTCACTCTCTATATGTCATCTCAGTCTTGGTATTCTTGTGATCTCCTATTCTTGCTCTGTCTAGTAGATGTTCTTGTGTTATCTAACCTTGTTTACTCAGGTTCATCTCTTCCAAAGCTAGTTCAAGACCACAAGGTAAGTATATGCATCACACTCATGTGCATGAGGACCTCTTGCTATAGTATATATTGTTTGCAAGAGAGACTCGTAAACATGAAGGTATATTTCCAGTATCTATACCATTTGCTCTGATGCATATAGTCAAGACACATGTAACTCATTGCTTGCTCTATCATGCTTATGCATTCTCATACTCTTATGATATATCATGACATGATTGCATACATGTAGGGGGAGCTAATGCATGTTGCATGTCCTTTCAAAGCTTTACCCACTATTTTCTTCTTATCTTTATCTAAACTTTGATGTATGTTGTCATCAATTACCAAAAAGGGGGAGTTTGAAAGAACAAGTGCTCCCTGGGTGATTTTGGTAATTAATATCAACATATCTCTTGTTGGACTAATCTTTCTACCTAGTATATTTCAGATGAGTTCAACGTTGGAGTGGCATGGACATGAACAAGAGGATATGGAACCCCTTCAAGATGCTAAGGACAAACATTGGCAAAAGCTCAAGGCTCTACATTTTCATTTTAGTGATCCAAGATCACATTGAGTCCATAGGAAAGCCAATACCATTAAAAGGGGATGAGATGTTGCTTAATGGCTTTCTTGCTCAAAGTGCTTAGTGATATGCTCCAAATCCCTCAACCACTTTATCATTTCCACAAATGTCGTAAACCTAAAAGTCAAACTCGGCCCCACCGATTTGATCTATCTGGCCCCACCGAGTTCTTTTGACATAGCCACTACCACAAACCCTAGTTACTTCGGTCTCACAGATGGGATCTCGGTCTCACCGAGATGGGCTTGCAAACTTCCTGTTACTTGTTGCAACAATTTTGGTCTCACCGAGGTTGTGCAATCGGTCCCACCGAGTTTGCCTGACCAATCCTTAGTTTTCTTATTACCAAAATCAGTCTCACTGAGTTTGTGTAATCGGTCAAACCGAGTTGAGGTTTTACCCTAACGCTTGCACATCGGTCCCACCGAAAACTCTAATGTTCACATTTTGACCTGGATCGGTCTGACCGAGTTTTACCATTCGGTCTCACCGAGTTTGGGAATCTGTGTGTAATGACTAGATTTTGTGTGGAGGCTATATATACCCCTCCACCCATTCTTCATTCGTGAGGAGAGCCATCAGAACGTGCCTACACTTCCACTACTCATTTTCTGAGAGGGAACCACCTACTCATGTGTTGAGACCTAGACATTCCATTCCAACCACAAGAATCTTGATGTCTAGCTTTCCCCAAGTTGCTTTCCACTCAATTCATGTTTCCACCATAGCCAAATCTGCGAGAGAGAGTTGAGTGTTGGGGAGACTATCATTTGAAGCACAAGAGCAAGGAGTTCATCATCAACAGACCATCTATTACCTTTTGGAGAGTGGTGTCTCCTAGAATGGTTAGGTGTTACTTGAGAGCCTCCATCAAGATTGTGGAGTTGAACCAAGGAGTTTGTAAGGGAAAGGAGATCGCCTACTTCATGAAGATCTACCCAAGTGAGGCAAGTCCTTCATGGGCGATGGCCATGGTGGGATAGACAAGGTTGCTTCTTAGTGGACTCTTCGTGGGTGGAACCCTCCGTGGACTCGCGCAACCATTACCCTTCGTGGGTTGAAGTCTCCTGTGGATGTACGATAGCACCACCTATCAGAACCACGCCAAGAATGTTCGTGTCTCCAATTGTGTTTGCACACTCCAATCCCATTCCTTTACTTTCTTGCAAGTTGCATGCTTTACTTTCTGCTGCTCATATACTCTTTGCAAGTTTGCATCCTTGCTTGAATAGTATTGTGAATGCTTGAAATTGTGCTAATTTCTAACCTCAACTTGAAAAACTTAAAAACTGCTATCTTTGCTTGTTGAGGGTCTAATCACCCCCCTCTAGACACCTCTTCTCGATCCTTTCAACGGCAATGCCAAGGAAGTGATGTAGAGGACCGATATCAGTCATAGAGAATTAACGGTTAAGAGCGGAGATGATGTGATGTAATAAAGAATCAGAGGAGGCAGTGAGAACGATATCATCGACATAGAGCAGAAGGTAGGCAATATGTGTTGTAGAGCAAAAAATAAATAAAGAAGAATCAGATTTAGAGGACGTAAAGCCAATTGTCTTAATAAAAGTAGAAAAATGGTGAAACCAGGCCCGAGGTGTTTGCTTGTGGCCATATAAGGATTTATGAAGAAGACAAACAAGATCAGGAGAAGAAGGATGCTCAAAACCAGAGGGCTGCTGGCAGTAAACAGTTTCATTGAGTGTTCCATGAAGGAAGGCATTTTTAACGTCAAGTTTATGAATGGGCCAGGAGGAAGAAACAGCAAGACTGGGGACAAGTCGAATAGTGCTTGGTTTAACAACAAGAGAGAAAGTCTCCTAAAAATCAACACCATGTTGTTGAGAGAAGCCTCGACAGACCCAACGAGCCTTATAACACGCAAGGGTACCATCAGAATGGAACTTGTGTCGAAAGACCCATTTGCCAGAGACTATATTTGCACCAACTAGTTTAGGAACAAGAGTCCAGGTATTATTCTGAATGAGAGCGTCAAAATCATCACACATGGTGGCGTGCCATAGGGGGTCAAGGAGAGCGCACTTGTAAGTTGTGGGAAGAGGAGAAATGATTGGTGTGGCGGAGAGATTGAGGGGACGCGCTAGGAGATGAAAATCGCACTTTCCTCGAGTGCGCATGATATGGTCATTTTGAGGAATAGGAACATGAATGGCACGAGAAGGAAATAGGAGGAGTGGAAGTCAGTGATTCGGGCTCTGGAGAGGCTACATGGCTAGGTAAGTGGTATGAGCCGGTGATTCATGCTCGGGAGAGGAGGGCAACGAGACTGTCGGAGATACTAGTGGGGACATGTGGCTTGGGTCGATAGGCTGCGGGGGTATGGGCTCGGTTACTAAAGGAGCATGCAGAAAAGGACGAGACGCATGGGTGTGGACGGGAGAGGGAGGAGGCATGGTAGAGGGAGCAGCAGTGGGTGTCGGTGTCAAAACCGGTGGATCTCGGGTAGGGGGTCCCGATCTGTGCATCTTAGGCTGATGGTATGATGTCTACTGCACAACCTTCTTCTTGTAGACGTTGTTGGGCCTGCAAGTGCACATGTTTGTAGGACAGTAGCAAATTTCCCTCAAGTGGATGACCTAAGGTTTATCAATCCGTGGGAGGCGTAGGATGAAGATGGTCTCTCTCAAACAACCCTGCAACCAAATAACAAAGAGTCTCTTGTGTCCCCAACACACCCAATACAATGGTAAATTGTATAGGTGTACTAGTTCGGCGAAGAGATGGTGATACAAGTGCAAAATAGATAGTAGATATAGGTTTTTGTAATCTGAAATAATAAAAACAGCAAGGTAACTAATGATAAAAGTGAGCGTAAACGGTATTGCAATGATAGGAAACAAGGCCTAGGGTTCATACTTTCACTAGTGCAAGTTCTCTCAACAATAATAACATAGATAGATCATATAACAATCCCTCAACATGCAACAAAGAGTCACTCCAAAGCCACTAATAGCGGAGAACAAACGTAGAGATTATGGTAGGGTACTAAACCACCTCAAAGTTATTCTTTCGGATCGATCTATAAAAGAGTTCGTACTAGAATAACACCTTAAGACACAAATCAACCAAAACCCTAATGTCACCTAGATACTCCATTGTCACTTCAAGTATCAGTGGGCATGATTATACGATATGCATCACACAATCTCAGATTCATCCAACCAACACAAAGTACTTCAAAGAGTGCCCCAAAGTTTCTACCGGAGAGTCAAGAACGTGTGCCAACCCCTATGCATAAGTTCATGGGCGGAACCCACAAGTTGGTCACCAAAACATACATCAAGAGGCACATGATATCCCATTGTCACCATAGATAAACACGGCAAGACATACATCAAGTGTTCTCATAAAAGACTCAATCCGGTAAGATAACTTCAAAGGGGAAACTCAATTCATCACAAGAGAGTAGAGGGGGAGAAACATCATAAAATCCAACTATAATAGCAAAGCTCGGGATACATCAAGATCATGCCATAGAGGGAACATGAGAGAGAACACGAGAGAGAGAGAGAGAGATCAAACACATAGCTACTGGTACATACCCTCAGCCCCGAGGGTGAACTAGTCCCTCCTCGTCATGGAGAGCGCCGGGATGATGAAGATGGCCACCGGTGATGGATTCCCCCTCCGGCAGGGTGCCGGAACAGGCTCCCGAGAAGTTTTTGGTGGCTACAGAGGCTTGCGGCGGCGGAACTCCCGATCTATCTTGATATTCGATAGTTTTAGGGTACGTAGGGTCATATAGGTGAAAGAAGTCGGTCGGGGGGTGCTCGAGGGGTCCACGAGACAGGGGGCCGCACCCTGTAGGGGGGGGGGGGGCTATCTCCTGGGCTCCTCGAGGGTCTTCTGACTTGATCTCCAAGCCTCCCGGATGATATTCTTCCAAAAAATCACGATGCCGAAGGTTTCATTCCATTTGGACTCCGTTTGATATTCCTTTTCTTCGAAATATTGAAATAGGCAATAAAACAACAATATGGTCTAGGCCTCCGGTTAATAGGTTAGTCCCAAAAGTAATATAAAAGTGTATAATAAAGCCCATAATCATTCAAAACACATAATAATATAGCATGAATGCTTCATAAATTATAGATACGATGGAGACGTATCAACATCCCCAAGCTTAATTCCTACTCGTCCTCAAGTAGGTAAATGATAAAGAAAGAATTTATGAAGTGTGAATGCTAGAAGGTGCACAAGTTTGATCAATGATAATTTCAATCACCTTTTCTAGCATGATAATATGGCATAATAGTAGTTCATCTCATAAAACTTCTCACGATAAAGTAACAAGCAATTCACATGTCAAAGCATAGACCATAAACTTTCTTGAAAACTAGCAAACTTCATTCTCAGTCATTCAAACAATTGCAATCCATCTTATTTTCAAGAATATCAAACTCCATATACTCAACTATCATATAGTCTTCTACAATTGCTAACACTCACGCAATACTAATGGTTATGAAGTTTTAATCAGACATAGAGAAAGATTGGGGCTTATAATGTTGCCTCCAAACCTATTCACCTTTGGGTGATGTCAACAATAATAGTTCATGCTAACTTACATCCAATTGGATATATATATCAGGATCACCCCAACACAAAATGCTTGCCAAAGGATAAAATGAAAAAGGAAAAGGTGAAGATCACCTTGACTCTTGCATAAAGTAAAATACATAAAGTAAAAGATAGGCCCTTCGTAGAGGGAAGCAGAGGTTGTCATGCGCTTTTAGGGTTGGATACACAAAATCTTAATGCGAAAGAACGTCACTTTATATTGCCCCTTGTATATGGACATTTATTATGCAGTCCGTCGCTTTTATTGCTTCCATAACAAGTTCATACAAAGCTTATTTTCTCCGCACTACTAAGTCATGCATATTTAGAGAGCAATTTTTATTGCTTGCACCGATGACAACTTACTTGAAGGATCTTACTCAATCCATAGGTAGGTGTGGTGGACTCTCATGGAAAAACTGGGTTTAAGGATATTTGGAAGCACAAGTAGTATCTCTACTTGGTGCAAGGAATTTTGTCTAGCATGAGGGGAAAGGCAAGCTCAACATGTTTGAATGATCCATGACAATATACTTTAACCGAGATATCGGAAAATATAACCCATTACGCTGTCTTCCTTGTCCAACGTCAACTCTTTAGCATGTCATACTTAATGAGTGCTCCCAACTATAAAAGATGTCCATAATAGTATATTTATATATGAAATCTCTCTTCCTTCAATATTCTTTCATGAAATTGTTCAAATGACCAATACAATGCTTGCTAACCTCCAATAAATTTACAACCTCTACTTCTTAGACGTGAAGTCATTACTCCCCATGGGATAAGCAAATGGGGCATATATAATTTCAGATTCATGACAATCAACTCATTCAAGAATTTACTCATAGGATATCAGTGAAGCACACGAGTAAATGACAAACTACTCCAAAAAGATATAAGCGAAGATCAATGAGTAACTAAATAATTATGTAGCTATATGAAGACTCTCTCCCATTTAAGAATTTCAGATCTTGGTATCTTATTCAAACATCAAGCAAAGCAAAACAAAATGACATTGCAAGGATAGCACAACTCAAGTGAAGAAGCAAAAACTTAGGCTCAACCGATACTAATCGATAGTTGTTAAAGAAGAAAGGTGGGATGCCTACGGGGCATCCCCAAACTTAGATGCTTGAGACTTCTTGAAATATTATCTTGGGGTGCCTTGGGCATCCCCAAGCTTGAACTTTTGTGTCTCCTTAATTCCTCTCATATCATGGTTTCTCTTTTTATCAAAAGCTTCATTCACAACAAACTCAATAAGAACTCATGAGATAGGTTAGTATAAAACAATGCAAAACCTTATCATTTTCTACTGTAACAAATCACTAAAATTATTATTCAACATTGCATACTAAATTCCTCTGCATATTTAATATTCCTATCCTCAAATAGAATCATTAAACAAGCAAACATATGCAAACAATGCAACCATAACAGCAATCTGTCAAAACAGTACAGTCTGTAAAGAATGCAAGAGTCATCATACTTCCCTAACTACAAAAATTATGAAATAAAATTCCCACTGTAGTAAATTTATCAGAGCTCATTATCCAAAAGGTTTAATCATTAAATAATTCTATGACTTTTCTAGGGAATTTTTGCAACAGCGGTAAACTTTCTGTTTCAAACAGCAACATGTATACTAGCAAAATAAGCATGGCAAAGGCTATCCTTGACTTTTTTATTGAAACTAAAGATGCAAAACACTATTCTAAATAACAGCAAGCAAGTAATAACAAAATAAAATGACTCTCCAAGCAAAACACATATCATGTGGTGAATAAAAATATAGCTCCAAGTAAAGTTACCGATGAACGAAGACGAAAGAGGGGATACCATCCGGGGCATCCCCAAGCTTAGGCTTTTGGCTATTCTTGAATATTACCTTGGGGTGCCTTGGGCATCCCCAATCTTAGGCTCTTGCCACTAATTATTCCATAGTCCATCGAATCTTTACCCAAAACTTGAAAACTCCACAACACAAAACTCAACAGAAAACTCGTAAGCTCCGTTAGTATAAGAAAATAAAACCACCACTTAGGTACTGTAATGAACTCATTCTAAATTCATATTGGTGTAATATCTAATGTAATCCAACTTATCTATGGTTCATACCCTTCGATACTACTCATAGATTCATCAAAATAAGCAAACAACACATCGAAAACAGAATCTGTCAAAAACAGAACAGTCTGTAGTAATTTGTATCAAATGTATACTTATGGAACTCCAAAAATCCTAAAAAATTAGGAAGTACTAAGAAATTCGTGTACCAATCTAGAGCAAAAAGAATCAGATCCTAAGAACGTTTATGTGAATTAACAAAACTAAATTACTGGGTGCAAAAGTTTCTGATTTTCAGCAGGATCAACACAACTATCACTGTAAGCTATCCTAAAGGTCTTACTTGGCACTTTATTGAAACAAAAGCTATAAAACATGATTACTATAGTAGCATAATCATGTGAACACACAAAAACAGTAAGGATAAATGTTGGGTGTCTCCCAACAAGCGCTTTTCTTTAATTCCTTTCTAGCTAGGCATGATGATAACAATGATGCTCACATAAAAGATAAGAATTGAAACATAACGGGAGCATCATGAAGTATATGACTAGCACATTTAAGCCTAACCCACTTCCTATGGATAGGGATTTTGTGAGCAAACAATTTATGGGAAGAACAATCAACTAGCATATGAAGGCAAAACAAGCATAGCTTCAAAATTTTCAACACATAGAGAGGAAACTTGACATTATTGCAATTCCTACAAGCATATGTTCCTCCCTCATAATAATTTTCAGTAGCATCATGAATTAATTCAACAATATAACCAGCACCTAAAGCATTATTTTCATGATCAACTTGCATAGAAATTTTACTACTCTCTACATAAGCAAAATTCTTCGGAATAGTGGGAGTATCATAATAGACTTGAACACTAAAAATTGTTTCCACATTAAAAGAGTAATGTTCAGAAAAAGGGTAATCATAATCATGACAAGATTTGTAAATATAATCATCACTACTTTTTATAGCATAAGTTTCATCACAATAATCATCATAAGTAGCAACTTCGTTCTCATCATAATCGATTGAAACCTCTCCCAAGATAGTGTAATCCCTAAATAAAGTTGACACTCTTCCAAATCCACTTTCATATTCATCGCAAAAAGATTCAACATCCTCCAAAATAGTGGGATCACTACTTCCTGAAGTGTCACTCTTCCAAACCCACTTTCATCAATATAATCATCATAAATAGGAGGCATGCTATCATCATAACAACTTTGCATATCAAAACATGGGATGCTAAAAATATCATCTTCATTAAACATAGCTTCGCCAAGCTTGGGCTCTTTCATATCATAAGCATAATCACTCTCATCATTAATATTATGGATAGCACCAATAGTAAAGTAATTATCATCATCACAATGAGTAGTAGGAGCAACATAATTTGGGAGGGATACCTTTCTACCTTTGTTGCTCCTTCTTTTCTTTTTCTTCTTCACATTATGTATGGGTTCAACCTTCCTTTTTGAGCTCCTTATTGATGAGATTGGTTGAATAGAAAGCTCCTCCTCGTTACCTGAATCATCATAAGAAATAATAGGAGGATATTGGGAAGTCTCTTCCCTTTCATTAGTATTCTCATCATCTTCTATTTGCTTTCTTTTCTTTATGTAATTGGCAATATAAGGATTTTCAATGCAATTCTCCACACAAAACATATAAATATCCTCTAGATCAAAATCAAGAAATCTATCAAGATTAAATTTTGGAATACCCTTAGTTATACGTTTCATTTCTTCATACCCCAAAAGAAGACTAAGCTCTTTATGATGCCCAAGGGTAATCAAGCTATCAAAAAATTTCGACACGATTTGATTATAAAAAAATTTGCATTGGAGATTTAAATGACCACATTCATCGCAAAGTTCACAAGGAGCGCGAAAAATATTGAATCTTCTAGCACACTCATCAAGACTTTCTTGGAAACCTTTAGTTTTTAAATACTTATGGCTCTTGCAATATCTATTTTCTCTATTTGTTGTGTCCATGCAAATCCAATCTACTCCACAAAAATCAACATGCTTATAGGAGACATTTTCATCATAACTAGCACTACAAAAAAAAAACACATCCCTGACATTTTGGGCTAAACGAAAAAAATTTCTATCATACATATGACACTTCTATGACGATAATTGTGACAAAACCCGGTATCATCATAGATGTGGTGGGCTCCTACTTCTATGACAAACAATCATGACAGAAAATGGGCTGTTTGTCCTGGGCGGGCCGGAGACGCAGCTGCATGACATTCTTTGGGCCGTCCATGACGGAAAAAATCATGGTAGATGCGAGGGGGAGGAAAATTTCAAGGAGTTGCCGGTTACGATGGGAGGTCGGGGGCCGAGCGATGCGCGTTTCTCTTGTACACGTACGTGCGTGTGTGCGAGGCGTTGGCTCTAACTGAACCCGAGCGAGGCATTGGGCTCTAACTGAACCCGAGTGATTGCACTGCAGGCTACGCGTTACTGAACCCGAGCGATCGATCGATGGCTGTTAACTAAACCCGATGGAGCAATTCCTTCGCTACTGCTGCTAACTGAAGCCGATCGATTGGATGAACAGTGAGTGGTGGCGCTGCCTCTGGATGAACAGGAACCCATGGTGTGAAGGGCTGGATGAACAGTAGCCGGTGGAGGGGTGGCCGTGGAGGGGTGGTTGAACAGGACCCCGTGGTGTGGAGGGCTGGATGAACAGTAGACGGTGGAGGGCTGGATGAACAGTAGAGGGTGGAGGGGTGGTTGAACAGTAGTTGGTGGAGTAGCGCGCGGTGGAGGCTGGATGAACAGGAGCCTGTGGAGGCTGGAGGAGGTCGACGATAGCCCGTGGAGGCTGGAGGAGGTCGACGGTGGAGATGAACAGTATCCCGTGGAGTCCCGTTTTGCGGTACGCCACACCCCTCCCGATGAACAGGACCCCCGTTTCGACCGTAGCGCTCCAACACAAGTCCGTTTCGTCCGTTTTGCGGTACGCCACACCCCTCCCGATCAACAGGACCCCCGTTCCGATCGTAGGAGGTCCGTTTCCTCCGTTTTGCGGTACACCACACCCCTCCTGATCAACAGAACCCCCGTTTCGACCGTAGGAGGTCCGTTTCCTCCGTTTTGCGGCACGCGAGACCCCCCCGATGAACAGGATCGCGTTTCAAACGTGGCCGGTCGAACGCAAGGTCATTTCCTCCATTGTGCGGCACGCCAGGCCACGTTTCCATCGCCCGTTCCATCCAAGCCCTCCCGATGAACACGACCATGCATTCCGTTCCGACCCAGCCGGTTTGGCTCCCCATGAACACGACGATGACGCTGTTTCTCCATTCCGACCCAGCCATGTACACGAGCCCTCGCTGTACGTATGGGCGAGTAGGCGTTCGAGACCCCGCCCGTATCTACACATACATGGCCGTATTTTCTTTCTTGCACCCTGGCTGTTGTACGTACGTGTACATGCTACGTGCGCGCCTCTACTATGACACGTGCGTGCCTCTACAACGACCAGTATGTACGTACACGTTCGCGACTAGAATGACAACGCTACGTACGCTTCAACCAGGTGGGTCCCGACTGTCAGGCACTTCCTTGCCTGCGAAGATGTAGCTGGTGGGTCCCAGCAGTCAGGGGGGCGAATCGTTTTGGTTTTCTTTGCCTGGACGCACTTCCTTGCGTGCGAAGATGTAGCTAGTGGGTCCCAACAGTCAGGGGGGCGAATCATTTTTTTGGACGCACTTCCTTGCGTGCGAAGATGTAGCTGGTGGGTCTCAGCACATAGGGGGAAACATTTTTTTCGCGAAATACGGTGGCCCGTCCGGTGGGTCCCCGCTGTCAGGTGGAGGAATAATTATTTTGCACGTAATATGGAGGCACTTCCTTGCTGTGGCCATGGACCCAACTGTCAGCCTCTCCACGTACAGTCCACGTCCGATGGAAGCCATTTCTTGACCATGTTGACCACGCCGCGCCGAGAGCACTTGGGCGGTGGACGATGGCGAGGCCTAGGAAGGGGACGACACGGAGCCGGGGAAGACTCGGTAGTGGATACCCACGCGTAGAGGAGTATGACGGTTCACTCGTTCAGCTGCGGTGTGAGGCTACCGTCGCCGCAGAATAACAGGGGGTGTGGGTGCGTAGAGGGATGGCCTGGCCAGCGGTGGGAGTAGTAGGGGGCGGTGAGGCCTCCGCGGCATCACAGCCGGCCACGGGCGGAAGGAGCAGGCGGCATGACCGGCGCTGCTTTGGGCGACTGGAGCAAGAAGACCAGAGGTTGAAGAAGCACTACGGCCGTTGGATGGACATCGTACGGTCACTGGAGCTAGAATCGTTTATATATTGACTAAAGTTGACAAAGGCCTCCGTCCCAGTCAACTTAGTAGGCCTACAAGTCATCCTCCCACCAAGGTTGGTCCCAGCTAGTAGGAGGTATTCATTTTTTTGTGCGTAATAAGGAGACACTTCCGGTGGGTCCGAGCTGACAGCGGGGGGAACGTTTTTTTCGCGAAATATGGTGGCCCTACCCGTGGGTCCCAACAGTCAGGGGGAAACATTTTTTTCACGAAATACTTGTGGCCCTTCTAGTGGGTCCCAGCTATCAGGTGGAGGAATAATTATTTTCCATGTAATAAGGAGGCACTTCCTTGCGGCTGTCGTGGACCCAGCTGTCAGCCTCTCCACGTACAGTACTCTTCCGATGGAAGTCAGTCGTTGACCACATTGACCACGCCGCGCCGAGAGCACCACGATGGTGGACGACGGCGAGGCCTAGGAAGGGGATGACATGGAGCCGGGGAAGACGCAACAGCGGAAGCCCGCGCGGAGAGGAGTACGAGGGTTCACCGGTTCGGCTGCGGTGTGAGGCTGCCGTCGCCGCGGAATAACAGGGGGTGTGGGTGAGTAGAGGGATGCCCTGGCCAGCGGTGGGAGTAGTAGGGGCGCTGAGGCCTGCACGGCAGCACAGCCGGCCACGGGAGGCGGGAGCAGGCGGTCCCGCCGGCGCTGCTTTGGCGGCTGGAGCAAGAAGATAAGAGATTGAAGAAACACGACGACCATTGGATTGACATCCAACGGTTACGTCTGCTAGAATCGTTTGTTGACATAGTATATAATAACTAAAAAAATCTTGCATACGCGTCAACTAAACAGGCCCACAAGTCAGACCACTCCCTCTTTTTTATTAATTTATATATAGCTCATGGCAACTTCTTATGCAATTTATTGCAGTCGTTTTTTTGGTTGGCCAGGGCCAATTTCGCATATTTCTATGGGTTCCAAACTATTTTTAATACCGAAATGTTGAGCCATATTAAAGTACTTTGAAGATATATTTGAATTAGGTTAATGCCCAGTGAAATAGGAATCTGAAAATGTGAAAAAAACAGAAATTATAAAGTAATTGCTAATTTGTCATCTGTTTTTATATTTACAACCCATTTCATATTACTTTCAAGATTTACAGGAGTCTTGAAAGAGTTGCAGCCCATTAGGGCGTAGAAAAATAAGTAGGCCTGGATTGGGTATTCTTCAGAAAAAATAAACTAGGCTCATTTTCACAAAGAAAAATAGCTGGGTTGGTCACATGGTGAACATAAAATATAAGCCTGGGCTAGACGGGCCACAGCCCAGTTCAAACCCTGCTCCATCTCAACAATACCAAACAAAAAACAATACTGCTCGAGTAGCTACATCCCAGGTGTCAGGCGATCTTGTGTTGTTCTCTTGTCTATTGACTATATACGGTCACAATGTCGTGGGTCCCAGATGTCAGGAAAACACTAGGAGGAAGCATTTTATTTTTCCATACACTAACGTGGTGGGCCCCTACTGTCATCCTCTCCACGTACTTCTGCCTATTCCTGTTGTTTGTTGACCATGTTGACAACACGAGAGGGCGGCGCCGTAGCGAGCGCACCAAAGCGCGCGGAGGACGTCGGCGTTAATGATTTAGGAGACAGTGGGGCGGCAATGCGTGCGCTGAGGCGCAGCCAGCTATGGGAGGTGGAAGCAGGCGGCCCCGCCGGCGTCGGTTTGGTTTTGGCGGCTGGAGGAAGACAGGACTAAAGAAACACGACAGACTGTAAAAGCAGCAGGAGTACTTAACAACCTTAACTGAAACCAGTAGGGGCACTTAACAACCAAAGCTGAAAGCAGTATGAGTACTTATACAGGTTCAACCGTACAAACCATGCCTCGAACAGTGCTATACCGTAGTCCTACTAGCCCAGTTGCTACAGCCCGGATTCACTCGCTGATGACCGACACGTTCGATGCTGGGTCATGTATGCCTATCCCTGTAAGTTAGTGCCACTTTGAGTTCACGACTAGCCATGACAGCCCGGGTTCTTTGTCATATGGATGCTAGCGACATTATCATATATGTGTGCCAAAAGGCGCAAACGGTCCCGGGCATGGTAAGGCGACACCCGTGGGAATACCGTGCGTGAGGCCGCAAAGTGATATGAAGTGTTACATGCTAGAACGTGTCGCCTTACCATGCCCGGGACTGTTTGCGCCTTTTGGCACACGTATATGATAATGTCGCTAGCATCCATATGACAAAGAACCCGGGCTGACATGGCTAGTCGTGAACCCAAAGTGGCACTAACTTACAGGGACAGGCATACATGACCCAGCATCGAACGTGTCGGTCATCAGCGAGTGAATCCGGGCTGTAGCAACTGGGCTAGCAGGACTCCGGTAAACCGGGCTTTAGCAGGCTAACAGGACTCCGGTAGACACCGCGTGACATTTCCCTGAAGGGACAGACACAGGATCGAAGAAGGACACATGCCGGCCAGCCTAAGTGTTCCGGACCAGTAGCAAGCTAGCAGGGCTCGGTGGAAGCACTAGGAGACATTTCCCGGTAAGAGAGGCTACTAAGGATAAACAACTAGATAGTTAGATCCCACACATAGCAATACACATTACACGTACGCATAACATGCAAGTATGTGCTGTACAACATGGCATCACAACATAACTCAACAACTCATATAGATAAGGCTCAGAGAGCCATCATAGCATTTATTGCAAACAAGGGTCAAAGGACCCATCATACAAAGCATACAAGCAACAAGCGGAAGCATTACATGTGTGAGTACAGACATCTACAAATGAAAAAGGCTGAAGAGCCTGACTATCTACAACGTCCGATCAAGATCGTAGCTAAGGTGCAAGCTACTTGTCGAAGTCCACGAGAACACTAGTAAGACCGAAGTCTCCGCTGCAAAAACATAAATAAAGCAACATGAGTACAAAGGTACTCAGCAAGACTTACATCAGATCCTATCATACATGCATTTGTATTAAGAAGGTAATGTGGGGTTTAGTTGCAGCAAGCCAACTTTGACTCTGTGGCTATCCTGTTCTACGACTACCAGAACTTCTTTGAGGTGATATGGCGCACACGAGTCCACTAATCACCACACAATACACTACTATGGATTCATCCCCGTCTCCTTACGAGAAGGCCATCCATAGCACTCACACTTGTCTTGAGCATTTTAGAGTATCCACTTCAAGTTGTCTATGTACCATGTAAGCATCCAAGAAGTCCATAACCGCGGACCCGGCTATTTGAATAGATCATGTTAACCCTGCAGGGGCGTACTTCTTCACACACGCTCTCGCCACTTACCGCCATGTACACGTCATGTATCTCGGCAACCTTCAAGCGGAAGCCTGGCGAGGGTGTTGGCCACGACCTGACTAACCACACAAGACTCTAATCCAGGTTTATCGCCTATTCGGGTTCCATCCGCAAGGAGATCCGGCCGGGGTGTCGCTCACGGCCCCAAATGATGTGTGCAGGGTTCCCAAGCCCACCTCGCCGGATGGATCTACGCTTGGTACACCGTGCCACTTGTGCCTAGTCTGTCCCAAGCCCACCTGGCCGGGTGCCACTTGGTAGACTACTAACACTACCTACAAACACCAGAAACTAGTTGCGACTCCTGGACAGAGACCAAGTTGGTTAATAAGTCGAGAGGGGCCGAGTTACCGGAACCCATTGTGTGGTAGTATCGAGTCATTGGACAACATACATAGAACTCAGTGCTTAAGGACGGTTCCAGTGAGACAACCCACCATGTACTCCTACATGGCCTCTCACCGCTACCTTTACCAAATTGTGTTCACACACTTAACTCTTAGCATCAGAACATAGCACTGTACTCCAATTCATTCCCAATGAATCAGACCTGACACACTCTAAGAAATAGCAGGCATAGCATGGTAGGAACACAACATGTCTCAATCAACTCCTACACATGCTAGTGGGTTTCAACTATTTACTGTGGCAATAACAGGTCATGCAGAGGAATGGGTTCAACTACCGTAGCACAAAGTAGCAGATGAATCGTTGTTGTCCTAATGCAATAACTGAGAGCAGGAGCGAGAGAGTAGGATTGTATCGAAATGAACAAGGGGGTTTGCTTGCCTGGTATATCAACAAGGAAGGCACTGCTCCTCAGACAGGTACTCTGGAACGGTCTCCGGAGCAGGACCTATCGAGAAGGAACGGTGTTGGCAATCAATACACAAACATATGCAACAATATGATGCATGAACATGTCATGTAGATGTGATGCTGTTTGAGCTAAAGTAACTAGTATTCAATTGAATGAAGTCCATTTGAATCAAGGGTTCAAATGCAACTCCAAATTATCTCTTTATAAATGCCATTCACATGTTTCACTTATACAGTAGGTATAAGTTGGTTTGGCATGCATGAAACTAGTACAGATGGAAAGATTGCATTTTTCTGATAATTTTTCATATATAAATTATTTCAATCTGAGTTACGGTTGAATTTCTATGATTTTTTGAAGTTTATAACAATTCCTGGAATTTCCTGATTTAATTTAATACCAGAAAATGAATAACTGCGTCAGCATTGCGTCATGCTTGCGTCTGCAAGTCAACAACGCTGACTGGTCAAACCTAACGTGTGGGGCCTACATGTCAGTGACACGGGTTAAACAGGGGGTTAGATTATCCTAATTATAGGATTAGGGCGCCAGGGCCCACTGTCAGTGTCAGGGTGTTAGATTAGGTGGTGATTAGCTTAAGCTAATCACCTGACGAGCCAGACCCACCTGATAGGCCGGCGCGGTCAAGGCGGTCAATCCCACCGGCGTTAAGCCGTCGGCGAGGCCCGAAACGGCGGAGCGCCGCGGAAATGGGCTACGGTGCCCCGTTCACAGCGTGGCTGGGCTCGTTCGAGAGCCCAGACCAGCGCGCGTCAGGCGGTGGTGCCAGCCGGGCCTGGGGTGGCCGGAGGCGACAACGAGGAGCTCGGCCGAAGCGGCCGGAGCTCGGGTGAGGCGCGAGCTGCGCTGTGGTGCGCGTGCGGGAGAGTTGGAGTGCTGGTGTGTGCGTGCGCGATGCGGCTAGGGCGATGGACATGCCCGGTGGACCAAAAGGTCGCCGGAGGTGCGTCGGCGGCGAGCGCAGGCTGCGGCGGGTGCGGTCGAGCTAGGTGCAGTCGCTACGGCGTGCAAGGAGGAGAACGGAGAGGGGGAGGAGGAGCAGCATCTCACAGCCGGGCGCGTCCACCCGTTCGTCCTGCTGTGCCCCCTAGCGCCAAACCAAACCTGTCCGAACTCCGGCCGCCACCGTTCTGGTTGCTACCGTTGATCCTAGCCACCGCAACTCCGGCCACCACCACTGGTCGATGCAGCTCGCTCCCAGGAACACATAGGAACAAACCCCGCCTCAAACCATGGGCTGTAGCGAAGTCCCGGCGATCTCCGCCGCACGAAATGGTTGTCGCCGGTGAAACTCCGGCGACTGATGACCTGGACGTCATTAGACGCTAACCCCGCCACCTAAGCAACCCTAACAGCCACTGACAGTGGGCCCTACAGCACGGTCAAACCCAGTCAGCATCGGGTTTGACCGGGTCCAACCCGTGTCACTGACGTGTGGACCCCACGCGTCAGGTTTGACCTGGTCGACGCCGTTGACCTGCTGGCGTCACTAATACGTCATGCTGACGCAGTAAATGTTTTCTGGAGTTTTAAATAAATCAGAAATGATTTATTTATTTCAGAAAATATCCAAAACTTCTAAAATTCCTATAAATTCAACCGTAGCTCCAAATGAGATAAATTATATATGAAAAATGATCAGAAAAATCCAATCTATCCATCTGTACTATTTTCATGCATGTTAGAACAACTTATGACTATTGTTTAGGACAATTCAATTAAATGGCATTTAAATAACCACATGTGGAGTTTGAATTTGAATCTTGGATTCAAACCACCTTCATTTAATCTGGTTTTAGTTGCATTAGCAGAAAATAGTATAAACTTCTAAAAATCATATAAAATCAATCGTAACTCCAAATGAGATAAATTATATATGAAAAATGATCAGAAAAATCCAATCTATCCATCTATACTATTTTCATGCATGTTAGAACAACTTATAGCTGCTGTTTAGCACAAATCATATAAATGGCATTTGAATTTCACATATGGAGTTTGGATTTGAACTTAGGGTTCAAACCAACTTCATTTAACTTTGTTGCTAGCTGCATTAGCTCAAAACACTAGCATGTTGCCATGTCATGATCATGCATCATAATGTGCATTGCATTGATTGTGTTTCCTCTCTGTTGCCGGTAAGTGTTCCCTCTCGATAGACGTGGTTCTGACGATGAGTGCGATGACACCGATGAAGAATTATACTATCTTCAGAAGTGCCAGGCAAGCAAAACCCCCTTGTTCATTCCGATACAATCCCACTCTCTCGCTCCTGCTCTCTTTTACTGCATTAGGACAACAACGATTCATCTGTTACTTGCTGCGGTAGTTGAACCCCTTTATCCTCTGCATGACCTGTCATTGCCACAGTAAATAGATGAAACCCACTAGCATGAGTAGGAGTTGTTTGAGCCCTGTTGTGCCTACTCATTTCATGCTTGTTTGTCATGCCTGCTACTGCTTAGAGTTGAGTCTGGTCTGATTCATCGGGGATGAATTGGAGGTGTGTGAACATGTCCTATTGTGTGTGAGCTAAGTGTGTGAACACGATTTGGTAAACGTAGCGGTGAGAGGCCATGTAGGAGTACATGGTGGGTTGTCTCATTGCAGTCGTCCTCAGGAACTGAGTTTTGTGTTTGTGATCCATTAACAGCTACTACCACACATTGGGTTCCGGTAACTCGGCCCCTCTCGGCTTATTAATCAACTTGATCTCTATCCAGGAGTTGCAATTAGTTTCTGGTGTTTGTAGGTAGTGCTAGTAGTCTACCAAGTGGCACCCGGTACAGGTGGGCTTGGGACAGACTAGGCACAGTGGCACGATGTACCAAGTGGCACCCGGATGGTGGGCTTGGGAACCCTGCTCACATCGTTTGGGGCCGTGAGCGACACCCCGGCCGGATCTCCTTGCGGATGGAACCCGAATAGGCGATAAACCTGGATGAGAGACTTGTGTGGTTAGTCAGGTCGTGGCTGACACCCTCGCTGGGCTTCCGCTTGAAGGTTGCCGAGTACATGTCGTGTAAACGGCGGTAAGTGGTGAGAGCGTGTGTGAAGAAGTACACCCCTGCAGGGTTAACATCATCTATTCGAATAGCCGTGTCCGCGGTAAAGGACTTCTGGGTTGCCTGTACAGTTCATAGACAAGTGAAAGTGGATACTCTAAAATACGCAAGATAAGTGTGAGTGCTATGGATGGCGTTCTCGTAGGGAGACTGGAGCGGATCCATAGTGGTGTATTGATATGGTGAATATGTGGACTCGTGTGCGCCACCTCAAAAGAGTTACTTGCAGTCGTAGTTCAGGATAGCCACCGAGTCAAAGCTGGCTTGCTGCAGTTAAACCCCACCATCCCCTTGTTGATAATGATGCATATGTAGTTAGATCTGATGTAAGTCTTGCTGGATACATTTGTACTCACGTTGCTTAATTTATGTTTTTGCAGGGAGACTTCAGTCTCGCTAGTAGTACGGCGTGGACTTCGATGTTTAGCTTGTTACCTCAACTACGATCTTGTGCCCTCGGCAGGATCTGTTAGACAGTCAGGCTTCTCAGCCTTTTTCTTTTGTAGATCTCTGTACTCAGACATGTTAAGCTTCCGCTTGTGCTTGACTTGTTTGCTCTGAATGTTGGGTCATGAGACCCATGATTGTAATATCTCACTCCTTGGAGCCTATTGAATAAATGCTTGAGTTGTAGAGTCATGTTGTGATGCCATGTTGTATTTGCACATATCGAGCATATTGTGTGTATGTTTTTGAAATGCTTGGTATGTGTGGGATCTGACTATCTAGTTGTTTATCCTTAGTAGCCTCTCTTACCGGGAAATGTCTCCTAGTGTTTCCACTGAGCCATGGTAGCTTGCTACTGCTCCGGAACACTTAGGCTGGCCGGCATGTGTCCTTCTTCGTTCCTATGTCTGTCCCTTCAGGGAAATGTCACGCGATGAATAGCGGAGTCCTGTTAGCCTGCTACATCTCGGTTTACCGGAGTCCTGCTAGCCCAGTTGCTACAGCCCGGATTCACTCGCTGATGACCGACACATTCATTGTTGGGTCATGTATGCCTGTCTCTGTAAGTTAGTGCCACTTTGGGTTCACGACTAGCCATGTCAGTCCGGGTTCTTTGTCATATGGATGCTAGCGGCACTATCATATACGTGAGCCAAAAGGCGCAAACGGTCCCGAGCCAGGTAAGGTGGCACCCGTGGGAATACCGTGCGTGAGGCCGCAAAGTGATATGATGTGTTACATGCTAGATTGGTGTGACTCAGGATCGGGGTCCTAACAGCTTTGGTATCAGAGCTTGACTGCCTGTAGGTTTACCAAGCCAAACTGGTCGAAGTTGAGTCTAGAAATTCTTTAGTTATATAAGGGAATTGATTGTGGGATGGAACGTAAGGCTCTTTTTACTCCTTATACCTTATGCCTTTCTGATCTGAGTCATCTTATCTTTCCTACGGGGTTAAGGAACTAGGCTATCTTTTCTTTCTATCAGGATCACATGTTACTAATCCGTAGACTTATAGGATTAATGGATTTAAGCCTTTGTTCAGTTTCTACTACTTCCGTATGTTAACTGTTGATCTCGAAACCTTGATATTATGCTTCTGAGTGGTTATGCCACCATTTTTGTAGCATGTCCCAAATCCTTTCGAACATTTACAGCCGTTATGCTGTCCGAGTCATCCCAGGTTTCTAAATAATCTGATGCATTTGCAAATCCCTTATTTTCGTTCTGATGTCTTTTTAGGCCAGGTTAGCCACACGAAATTGCTGAGTTAAGGTAGTCTGTTGCCTCAACGTATATGTTGGAGCTAGTTTTATGACCCTAGATGTCTAGGGTTTCATCTAGTAATCTAGCCATGATTTGTGTCCTAGTGTGATGATTCTGGCCATCATTCTCGAAAGCATCCCGTGATGCCACTTAGTTAGTAGGCATTCTATTCCTGGGTTCTTGACCCAAGATTCACTCTACTTACCTCGTTTGTTAGTGTTTGCTAGTCCCTTTAGGATATTAGTAACCTTTGCGATAGTCCTCGAGGTCCGTGGTATTTCCTTCTTCCAAATACTATGAACCACTTATGGCAGAAGTTTGTTGGATCAAAAGATCATAACAGGAGTGCTCTCGATGAGTTCTCGATTCTATGATAATACCCTGCCAGTCCTACCTCTCTGCATGGATTACCCAGAAGAAACTTGTTGAACTTGGTTCGACATGCTAATCCATGCATCCACAACTCAGAAAATCATATGTTCTTTTGAGTTGCTCCCCTTTAGTTGTATTCTGACCCGCGTCTACCAATTGATAGTCAGGAGTAGTCGTGCATTCATGTTTATCGATGCCTATTATCCCTGTGGTCCGTCAAGCCATTCTTTTCCAGAATGACTAGGAGAGATGAACTCCAGTACCTCATCCATATCTAGGATTGGTCAAAGTAGTCATACTCCGCAGATCAAAATACTAATCCAGTTTTTGTTCTGTTCCACCTTGGAGTGTTACCATCTTTATATCAAGAATATCATAGGAATTACACATCATCTTATGAATTCTTGGTGCAGTGATACTTCTCGCCATCATTATTCATTTCTCGGTTCCTGTGTTGTTGAACCGGAATGCCGACAACTGAATCGTGATGTGTGAAATCAATACTCCCAGCAACCTTGTTGCTTGGTAGTTAATGGACAATAATTTCATTCTTAGCGTGTTGGATCTCGAATCGTCATTCTAAGATAGATTGTGCTACCTAGTCCTTATTTCCGGGTGCACTCTTCGATCAATGAGTTGGGATCGTATCGGTCCCTCGCTCTTTTGATAATCTCGTCTTGCCCTGAAAAGCAAGATTGTTCTCGAGCTTAATAGCATATCGGTGGTTCATGATTTTTCGGTTATCTTCTCGGAAGTATCACCAGGTTGTCACCTGACCACTATGTTGAGCTCGTGACCAAGTTGGTTTTCGAAACCACCCTTTCTCCAAGAATCCGTGTTGGATACCCTGAGCTAGTTGGATAAGCTAAACAACAACTTGGAGAGTTGGAAGAAAAAAAAACTTGTCCGACTCAGTTCATTTTAAGGGATATCTTTTGTGTGTGTGTTGAAGAAAGATGATATCTTCATCAGTTGGTCCTCGTGATCAGTTGTTGGATCTATTGTCTTGTCCAACCTTTGATTTGGGCGTGGGCTATCCTTAAATCAAGTCAGAACCAACGATGCTCGTAATGTTGTCTTATTCGTGGTTGAACCCTCGGGCATACACCATTACATCTTTTGGTCTGACCAATGCTATCACCTTGTTCACCTAGTCGTGGAATTCCATCTTCATGGAAATCTCGATGATTTGTTGTTGAGCCCATCAACATCATTTTATCTTCTCCAAGAGCTTGTTGGACAATAAGTTAGTGTTGGAAACTTTTGAAAGCATTTTCTTCATGCTAGCTCATGAAGTATTTGTTTGATGAAAGGAGTGACTTCCTCTTATACACGTGCATTTGGAGCAAGTTGCCGCCATTGATTCGAGAAAGTCAATGTTGCCTCCTCTGGAATCATCCCAAGTCAGTCATGCACGTGCGAAGTATACTATGGCTTGAGAGATTAGCTACCTCCATTCTATATGTGTCCCTAGCACGCCAAGCCACTGATTGATTTGTTCAAGGAGAAGGAGTTCCTTCATAAGAGCTAATCCGGACTTATCTAAGGACTCCGATATCCTCGTTGATGGTTCCCAACCAGAACTCGGTAGTGTTTTATTGTAAGACTACCATGTGATCATGTTTGTCTGGGACAGCGTGTTCACATGTGTGTAGCAGAACTAGCTCATGTTTTGGAGCTTGCTATCGTAGTTCATTTCCCGAGAATCTCGCAATGTCATCTCGTCGATTTGTGTTGCAAACTTTCATTTTTCTTCCTAGACTCGATGAGTCTAGATTATTCTGTCACCAACCAGATCTGAATCTCAGGCAGTTATGATGGTTGGAACGTTTCCCGAGAACTATAGTATCGGTCTCTCTGTAACCCGGTAAAGTGGATGTTGTGGCCAATACACCCAGCCGGAAGATGTATTATTTTAGTATCTTGATTGAAGAAGTTGGTCACCTTCCCATAAGGATTTTGTAGGATTTACCCCCTAGTTGTCCCTTATAGATTTTTGTGTTTCAGAAGTCCGACGTTTACTTGATGTCCTAGATATCAACCCAGTTTAATAGATGGGTTGCGCTAGCACATCAAGGAGAATATTAGAAGTGGAGTGCTAAATGTTTCTCGGTCAATCATCCAGATTTTGATCCCTTGGCCTTGCTAAGGTGAAATCTGAGAAAGTGTTATCTTCTTTCGCATCGGCATCCTCCATCACCATTCGTCATGGTAGTATGTTGTGTTGCCAGGATCCTTGGCATGGATATTGGTAAAACCATGATGAATATGGAAATGCTCAAGTTCTTGAGATCCCGCACAAGCACTAGGTGTTATCATCAACACTAACTGGGTTTGCTCCTAGTTTCTTTGGTTATGCTATAACTTTTCAACAGTGGACTCACTCTCTACTGTTGAGCTTCTCCCCAGTTACTAAAATCATTCCTTGTGTTGTTTTCAACAAGGTAATCCACATCATCCGTTCTAATCTGGGTATGCCATTCTACCAAACCCCTCCAAACGATCGCTCGGGAATTGCCCTAGGCTGGTTAGAGAGTCTCAATGACCTCTATTTCAAAGGTAATTCTTTTTGCCACTTAGGGTAATAATCCACGAGTCACCTCCCTAAAATGTCTTGTTATGGTATCATGGCTATTCAAATCCTCGCTACGTTGACAACCATTCACCACCCTCATAAGTGTGGAATTGTTGTCTACCTAGTGAACCTTCGTGATCTGCTTCACTCCATTCCTCTGGATGTGTGCTTCGCGTCTTAGCTCATGAGATGTTTCTATGTCTCACTCCATGAGTTGATCCTGAGTTGTTCGGTCTTCGAGAAGATCGATTCCTCTAGAGTTTTCCTTTCCTCTTCTTGTCATGTCAGTTGGCGTTCTCAGAACAAGACGACAAGACAAAGATGGTGATCGAATCAACGCCCTATGAAGTGCAACCTGGATCGTGAAGATTGTGTTAGTTTGCGTTCCCCCTTCATCTTACCCTACGCTTGAATCTCGGGACGAGATTCTTGTTTAGTGGGGGCGAGTTGTCACATCCCTAGTCTGGTATGACCTAGACTAGCTAGTCATGTGAGCATCATGTTTAAATTCTAATGAAATTTGAATTGAGGAATTTTCAGAAACCTCAGAAGACCACTAAAAATGACCAACATTTAATTCTCAACAAATGAGTCCAAGAAAATGTTCCTGTTATTCTGTGAAAATATTGGCATGAGGTAAAACTCAAACCAATATTTTTGGAGGCACAGAAATAATTTATTTTGGGCCTTTGATTTAAATCAATAACATATTTGGGTTGGAATTATTTCTGCTATATAAGAAATAATGTTCAAATATTTTTGTAAATTTGCTTCTGGCCTTGGACTATCTCTCTAAGCTCACACAAAAATTTACAGAAAGTTTTAAAATGATTTAGTTCTCAAACTAAATCAAAACAAAATAACAGAAAATAAAAATAGGAAAAGAACAGAGGCTCACCTCGAACTTACCTGGCGCCCACCAAGCCCACCTGGGCCTCACCTGTGCGGCCCAGGAGCCGGCCCAGCCCACCTGGCCTGGTGCCAGTCATCCCCAACCTCTGCCAGTAGGCAGAGGAGCGACAACGCACGGCGCGCGCGCGGGCGCCACGCCACCAGGCTGCCTGCCTGCGTCGCCTGGCCACCGCGACGCCTCGCGTCTTCTCCTCGGCGCCGCCCCGACCCCCTGGACCCCCTCGCTCTCTCCCTCTCCCTCGTTCCCCTCCTCTGTCTTGTTCTCTCACGCACACCCGAACGCGTCACCGCCGCCGTTCGTCACCATCGCGGCCACCGGCCAGCGCTAGACCCATGGACCAGCCCCCGAGCTCCGCTGTGCCACCCTCGTCCTCTCTGTCAGCTCACATGGCCGGAAGAGCTCCAACGCGCCGTCCCCGACCAGTTCTTCATCGTCAGCCGCCGCGGATCTCCATCGCCGACTCGCCGCCGTCCGAGCTTCCCCGAGCACGCCGAGTCCACCACTGCACTCCACGTGAGCTCCTGATCATCCTTCCCCTCTCCGTTCTCTCTCTAGCATGCCGTAGCCGCCGCGCCTCTCTCACCCGACAGCACGCCGCCGCACGAGCTCGTCGCCGACGAGGCTCCGGTGGCCATTTGGTTCCGTGCATGCCTCCGTTGGGTTCATGAGCTCTCATAGAACGCGTAGGTGCTAACCGTAGATCCTCCCGTGCACGGCGTCGTCGTTTTCATCGGCGCCCGAACTCCGGCCGCCACCACAACCTCGCTTCCGGCGAACGCCGGCCACCCTGCACCCTTCGGTTTGTTCCCCCTGGATGCGCGCGGCCACGGGCTACCTCCTGGTGGCCTTCGCGCATCCAGCCGTCGCCTGCAGCTCAAGTCCGGCGAGTTGCCGCCGCAGTTTAGGTCGCCTCCAGCCAAACTCCAGCGTGCCGACGTGGCCGCGTAATTAGTGCTAATCAACGCCAGCTAAACCACCCTTAGACACTGACAGCGGGCCCCGCAGCGGGTCAAACCCCGAGTCAATGCGGGATTAGTGTATGTCTCATTGACCAGTGGACCCCATGGGTCAGGTTTGACCCTGTTGACCTTGTTGACGTCATGCTGTCATCATGCTGACGCAGTAAGTGATTTTCTGTATTTTAATTAAACCAGGAAATTCCAGAAAATAGTATAAAATTCTAAAAATCATATAAAATCAACCGTAACTCCAAATGAGATAAATTATATATGAAAAATGATCCAAAAAATCCAATCTATCCATCTATACTATTTTCATGCATGTTAGAACAACTTATAGCTGCTGTTTAGCACAAATCATATAAATGGCATTTGAATTTCACATATGGAGTTTGGATTTGAACTTAGGGTTCAAACCAACTTTGTTTAACTTTGTTGCTAGCTGCATTAGCTCAAAACACCAGCATGTTGCCATGTCATGATCATGCATCATAATGTGCATTGCATTGATTGTGTTTCCTCTCTGTTGCCGGTAATTGTTCCCTCTCGATAGACGTGGTTCCGACGATGAGTTCGATGACACCGATCAAGAATTATACTATCTTCAGAAGTGCCAGGCAAGCAAAACCCCCATGTTCATTCCAATACAATCCCACTCTCTCGCTCCTGCTCTCTTTTACTACATTAGGACAACAACGATTCATCTGTTACTTGCTGCGGTAGTTGAACCCCATTATCCTCTGCATGACCTGTCATTGCCACATTAAATAGATGAAACCCACTAGCATGAGTAGGAGTTGTTTGAGCCCTGTTGTGCCTACTCATTTCATGCTTGTTTGTCATGCCTGCTACTGCTTAGAGTTGAGTCTGGTCTGATTCATCAGGGATGAATTGGAGGTGTGTGAACATGTCCTATTGTGTGTGAGCTAAGTGTGTGAACACGATTTGGTAAAGGTAGCGGTGAGAGGCCATGTAGGAGTACATGGTGGGTTGTCTCATTGCAGCCGTCCTCAGGAACTGAGTTCTGTGTTTGTGATCCATGAACAGCTACTACCACAAATTGGGTTCCGGTAACTCGGCCCCTCTCAGCTTATTAATCAACTTGATCTCTATCCAGGAGTTGCAATTAGTTTCTGGTGTTTGTAGGTAGTGCTAGTAGTCTACCAAGTGGCACCCGGTACAGGTGGGCTTGGGACAGACTAGGCACAGTGGCACGATGTACCAAGTGGCACCCGGATGGTGGGCTTGGGAACCCTGCTCACATCATTTGGGGCCGTGAGCGACACCCCGGCCGGATCTCCTTGCGGATGGAACCCGAATAGGCGATAAACCTGGACGAGAGACTTGTATAGTTAGTCAGGTCGTGGCCGACACCCTTGCTGGGCTTCCGCTTGAAGGTTGCCGAGTACATGTCATGTAAACGGCGGTAAGTGGTGAGAGCGTGTGTGAAGAAGTACACCCCTGCAGGGTTAACGTCATCTATTCGAATAGCCGTGTCCGTGGTAAAGGACTTCTGGGTCGCCTGTACAGTTCATAGACAAGTGAAAGTGGATACTCTAAAATACGCAAGATAAGTGTGAGTGCTATGGATGGCGTTCTCGTAGGGAGACTGGAGCGGATCCATAGTGGTGTATTGATATGGTGAATATGTGGACTCGTGTGCGCCACCTCAAAAGAGTTACTTGCAATCGTAGTTCAGGATAGCCACCGAGTCAAAGCTGGCTTGCTGCAGTTAAACCCCACCATCCCCTTGTTGATAATGAGGCATATGTAGTTAGATCTGATGTAAGTCTTGCTGGATACATTTGTACTCACGTTGCTTAATTTATGTTTTTGCAGAGAGACTTCAGTCTCGCTAGTAGTACCGCGTGGACTTCGACGTTTAGCTTGTTACCTCAGCTACGATCTTGTGCCCTCGGCAGGATCTGTTAGACAGTCAGGCTTCTCAGCCTTTTTCTTTTGTAGATGTCTGTACTCAAACATGTTAAGCTTCCGCTTGTGCTTGACTTGTTTGCTCTGAATGTTGGGTCATGAGACCCATGATTGTAATATCTCACTCCTCGGAGCCTATTGAATAAATGCTTGAGTTGTGGAGTCATGTTGTGATGCCATGTTGTATTTGCACATATCGAGCATATTGTGTGTATGTTTTTGAAATGCTTGGTATGTGTGGGATCTGACTATCTAGTTGTTTATCCTTAGTAGCCTCTCTTACCGGGAAATGTCTCCTAGTGTTTCCACTGAGCCATGGTAGCTTGCTACTGCTCTGGAACACTTAGGCTGGCCGGCATGTGTCCTTCTTCGTTCCTGTGTATGTCCCTTCGGGGAAATGTCACGCGATGAATACCGGAGTCCTGTTAGCCTGCTACAGCCCGGTTTACCGGAGTCCTGCTAGCAAGTTGCTACAGCCCGGATTCATGTATGCCTGTCCCCGTAAGTTAGTGCCACTTTGGGTTCACGACTAGCCATGTCAGCCCGGGTTCTTTGTCATATGGATGCTAGCGGCACTATCATATACGTGAGCCAAAAGGCGCAAACGGTCCCGGGCCAGGTAAGGTGGCACCCGTGGGAATACCGTGCGTGAGGCCGCAAAGTGATATGATGTGTTACATGCTAGATCGGTGTGACTCAGGATCGGGGTCTTGACGCCAATCCTGCTTCTGCTCTGCTCTACCTTGAAGTATTACCTTCTTTATGTCAGGATTGTCATGAGAATTGCACACCCTCCTATGAGATCTTGATACAGTGATACTTCTCGCCCTCATTATTCATTTCTCGGCTCCTGTGTTGTTGTAACCGGAATGCCGACAGGTGAACTATGATGTGTGAAATCTATACTCCTAGCAACTCTGTTGCTTGGTAGTTAAATGGACAACAACCTCATTCTTAGTGTGTTGATTTTTGAATCATCATTCTAAGATAGATTGTGCTACCTAGTCCTTATTTCCGGTGCACTCTTCGATCGGTGAGTTAGGATTTTGTCAATCCCTCGCTCATTTGATCATATCATCTTGCCTGGAAAGCAAGATTGCTCTCGAGCTTAGTAACATATCGGTGGTTTGTGATTTTTGTATATCTTCTCGAAAGTATCACCAGGTCGTCACCTGACCGCTATGTTGAGTTCGTGTTCATGTTGGTTTTCCTCCAAACCACCCTTTCTCCAAGAATCCGTGTTGGATACCTTGAGCTAGTTGGATAAGCTAAACAACAACTTGGAGAGTTGGAAGATAAAAGCTTTTCTAATTTAGTTATTTTCCAAAGGGATATCCTTGTGTGTGTGTGTGTTGAAGAGAGATGATATCTTCATCGATTGTTCCTCGTGATTGGTTGTTGAATCTATTTTCTTGTCCGAACCTTGATTTGAGTGTGGGCTATCCTTAAATCAAATCAGAACCAACGATATTCGTAATGTTGTCTTACTCGTGGTTGATTCCTCGAGCACACATCATTACATCTTTTGGTCTGACCAATACTATCACATTGTTCACATAGTGGTGGAAGTCCAGTTATATGGATACCTGGATGAATTGTTGTTGAGCCCATCAGCAACATTTTACCCACTCCATGATTCATGTTGGACATTAAGCTAGTGTTGGAAACTTTGTAAGCAATGCCTTCGTGTTCCGTTCATGAAGCTTGTGCTTGGATGGAAGAAGAGAATTCCTCTAATTCACGTGCACTTGATGTAAGTTGCCGCCGTAGATCTGAGAAAGATTATTTTTGCTTTAAGGGAATTGTTCCAAGTTGGTCATGCACATGTGTGAAGTACTCTATGGTTTGGTAGGTTGGCCACCTCCATTCTATATGGGTTTCCTAGCACACCAAGCCACTGATTGAGTTGTTCAAAGATAAAGGAGTCTGTCCAAGGTGAACTCTTTGGACTTCCACACGTGGAGACTTCGATGTCATTGATGATGGTTCCCTATCAGAACTCGGTAGTGTTTTATTGTAAGACTACCATGTGATCATGTTTTGTCTGGGACAACGTGTTCACATGTTTGTAGCAGAACCAGCTCATGTTTTGGAGCTTACTATCATAGTTCATTTCCCGAGAATCTCGCAACGTCATCTCATTGATTTGTGTTGCAAACTTTCATTTTTCTCCTAGACTCGATGAGTCTGGAATATCCTAACACCAACCAAATCTGAATCTCAGGCAGATATGATTGTTGGAACATTTCCCAAGAACTATAATAATGGTCTCTCTATAACCGGTTAAGTGGATGTCGTGGCCAACACACCCAGCCAGAAGACCTATTATTGTAGTATCTTGATTGAGGAAGTTAGCCACCTCCCCATGAGGATTTCCTATGGATTTACTTCCGTAGTTATTCCTTATGATTTTTGTGATCCCGAAGTCCGACCTTTACTTGATGTCCTAGATATCAACCCAGTTTAATAAATGGGTTGCGCTGGCACATCAAGGAGAACATTAGAAGCGGAGTGCTAAATGTCTCTCGGTCGATCATCCAGATTCTGTTTCCTTGGCCTCGCTAAGGTGAAATCTGAGAAGGTTATCTTCCTTTGTATCTGCATCGTCCATTGCTGTTCATCATGGTAGTACGTTGTGTTGCCAGGACCCTTGACACGGATATTGGTAAAGCCTTGATGAATATGGAAATGCTCAATTCTTGAGAGCACGCACAAGCGCTAGGTGTTATCATCGGCACTAACTGGGATTGCTCTCAGTTTCCTTGGTTATGCTATAACTTTTCAAACAGTGGACTCACTCTCTACTGTTGAGCTTCTCCCTAGTTACTAAAATCATCCCTTGTGTTGTTTTCAATAAGGTAATCCACATCATCCATTCTAATCCGGGTATGCCATTCTACCGAACCCCTCCAAATGGTCGCTCGAGAATTGCCTTAGGTTGGTATAAAAGATTTTCGATGATCTCTGAATCAAAGGTAATTCTTTTTTCCACTTAAGGTAATAATCTATGAATCACCCTCCTCCAGGATGTCCCGCTGTGGCATCATGGCAACTCAACTCCTCGCTGAGTTGACAACCGTTCACCACCCTTTTAAGCGTGGAATTGTTGTCTACCTAGTGAACCCTCGTCATTTGTTCCACTCCATCCCTCTAGATGTGTGTTTTGTGTCTCAGCTCGAGTGGTGTTGCTATGCCTCATTCCGCGAGTTGATCCTAAGTTGTTCAATCTTCGAGAAGATCGATCCTTCTAGAGTCTCCTTCTCCTCTCGTTGTCATGTTGGCTGGAGTTCTCAGAGCAAGACGACAAGACAAAGATGGTGATTGAATCAACGTTCATTTGAAGTGCAACCTGGATCGTGAAGATTTCGTTAGTTGCATTTTCCCCTTCATCTTACCCTACGCTTGAATCTCGGGACGATATTTTTGCTTAGTTGGAGTGAGTTGTCACATCCCTAGCTTCTGGTGCTGCCTAGTGTTTGCATCTTGTTGCATCATGTTTAAATTTTATTTAAGTTGAATTGGGGATGACAGAACCCCCAGCAACCCCCCCTTAAACCAACTAGGGTTTACTAAAATCATTTTCAATGAACCCAAAATGCCCTACTAAAATGTTCATCATGTTTGCCTTGGTCTAGAACCTCTGACAAAAATGGTGCACACTTTTCTAGGACAACAGAGGGTCACTGGATTAAATCATTAGTTAATTGCATTTGGGAATTTAAATGCTAGTAAATATTTTGAATTTCCAAATAATCCCAAACCAAAATGTTCCATGTTGGATATATTCTAAACATTGGGCATGCACAGTTTGGTGATTTTTGAAAGTGCCTAGATATTTTTAGTAATGCCACAAACTTACAGAACAAAAGAAAAATAGAAATAAAAGAAAGAGAGAGAGAGAGAAGGACCTACCTGGGCCACTTACCTGGCCAGCCCAGCCCACTGGCCCGGTGCCAGTCATCGCCTACCTCTGCCAGTAGGCAGAGGAGGGACACCGCGACACCGCCGACCTCGCCACGCCACCTCCCTGCCTGCCTGGCTCCTCCTCGGTGCTCCTAGACGATGCCACGGAGACGCCACGCACCCCCGGGCCCTCTCACTCTCTCCCGAATGCTCTCCCCTCCTCTGCTCTCTCTCCCTCTCGCAACCGAGCGCTGCCGTCGACGCCGTTCACCACCACCGCGCCCACCGCCGTCGCATATCTCCCCTGAGCTATCCAGAAGAACCGCCTCGGTCCCCTCGTCCTCTCGACCGAGCTGTACGACGCCGGAGGCCCTAGAACGCCACCATCACCGTCATCTTCACCTCCGGCTGCCTGAGATCGTCGCCGTCGTTCTGCCCGCGCTGGACCTTCCCCGAGCTCGCCGTCTGCACCGTTGCAACCGCCGTAAGCCTCTCCCTCGAACCCCCCTCTCCGTTGTTCCGTTTTCACGCCATAGCTCCTACTTCACTGACGACCAAAGCCACCGTACGCCATGGCCGGTGAGGTCCTCGCTCCTGAGCACCTCCGCCCAGTCCAGTGGCACCAGCGTGCTCCTGGAGCTCCCAGCAATCCGCCCCGCTGCTTAGCTCGCCCGTCAGCCAAGCGCAGTGCCTCGCCCATGCTAAGCTGAACTCCGACCGCTGCCGTGAGCTCCGTTCCGGCTACCTCCGGCCACCCTAGCTCCATCTGTCGCCACCTCTGGATGCGCGACACCTTCAGCTCCCCGTAGACGCAAACCACGCGCAAAACCGAGCCCCGTAGAAGTTTTCCGGCGAGTTTCCGCCGCGGTTTGAGGTCGCCGCCGGCAAGGCGCCGGCGACTACCGACGTGGCCGTGATTAGGGCCTAATCACACCGCTAACCAACCCCCTGGGCCACTGACGCATGGGCCCCACTCCCTAATTAATCCTAGTTTTGTTTCTGTTTAGGTTAGTTTAAAAACCCAGCGGGACCCACATGCCTGAGTTGACCGCGCTGGAGTGGCCATTGACTAGGCCCACACGTCAGCGACCCTAACGAGCACCGTGACACTAACCAGTGGGACCCCCTGGTCAGGTTTGACCAGGGGCAGCCCTGTTGACTCTGCTGACATCACAATGACGCAATGCTGACGCAATAATTGTTTCTGGATTTAAAATAATTCAGGAAATTCCAGAAAATCATCTAAACTTCTAAAATTCATAGAAATTCAGCCGTAACTCCAAATTAAATAATTTATAAATGAAAAATGATCAGAAAAAATCCAATCTATCCATTTGTACCATTTTAATGCATGTTAGAACAACTTATGACTACTGTTTAGGACAATTCAATTAAATGGCATATGAATATCCACATATGGAGTTTGAATTTGAACTTAGGGTTCAAACCAACTCCATTTAACTTGCTGCTAGTTGCATTAGTTCAAACCACATCATATTGCCATGTCATGATCATGCATAAAATTGTGCATTGCATTGATTGTGTTCTTCCTTGTTTGTCAGTGTTTGTCCCCTCTCGATAGACGTGACTCCGACGATGAGATCGTTGACACTAATGAAGACTCAATGCTATCTTCAGAAGTGCCAGGCAAGCAAACCCCCCTTGTTCATTCCGATAAAATCCCACTCTCTCGCTCCTGCTCTCTTTTACTGCATTAGGACAACAACGACTCATCTGTTACTTGCTGCGGTAGCTGAACCCTTTATCCTCTGCATGACCTGTCATTGCCACAGTAAATAGATGAAACCCACTAGCATGAGTAGGAGTTGTTTGAGCCCAGATGTGCCTACTCATTCATGCTTGTTTGTCATGCCTGCTACTGCTTAGAGTTGAGTCAGGTCTGATTCATCGGGGATGAATTGGAATGTGGTGAACATGTCCTACTGTTGAGAGCTAAGTGTGTGAACACGATTTGGTAAAGGTAGCGGTGAGAGTCCATGTAGGAGTACATGGTGGGTTGTCTCATTGCAGCCGTCCTCAAAAACTGAGTTCTGTGTTTGTGATCCATGAACAACTACTACCACACATTGGGATCCTTAATTGACTCTCTCGACTCATTAACCAGCATGATCTCTGTCCAGGAGTTGCAACTAGTTTCTGGTGTTTGTAGGTAGTGTCAGTAGTCTACCAAGTGGCACCCGGTACAGGTGGGCTTGGGACAGACTAGGCACAGTGGCCCGGTGTACCAAGTAGCACCCGGATGGTGGGCTTGGGAACCCTGCACACATCGTTTGGGGCCGTGAGAGACACCCCGGCCCGATCTCCTTGCGGATGGAACCCGGATAGGCGATAAACCTGGACGAGAGACTTGTGTGGTTAGTCAGGTCGTGTCCTACACCCTCGCTGGGCTTCCGCTTGAAGGTTGCCGAGTACATGTTGTGTAAACGACGGTAAGTGGTGAGAGCGTGATTGAAGAAGTACACCCCTGCAGGGTTGATATGATCTATTCGAATAGCCATGTACGCGGTAAAGGACTTCTGGGTTGCCTGTACAATTCATAGATAACTTGAAGTGGATACTCTAAAATACGCAAGATAAGCGTGAGTGCTATGGATGGCATTCTCGTAGGGAGACGTGAGCGGATCCATAGTGGTGTATTGATATGGTGAATATGTGGACTCGTGTGCGCCACCCCAAAAGAGTTACTTGTAGTCGTAGTTCAGGATAGCCACCGAGTCAAAGCTGGCTTGCTGCAGTTAAACCCCACCAACCCCTTTGTTGATAATGATGCATATGTAGCTGTTCATGGATCACAAACACAGAACTCAGTTCCTGAGGACGGCTGCAATGAGACAACCCACCATGTACTCCTACATGGCCTCTCACCGCTACCTTTACCAAATCGTGTTCACACACTTAGCTCTCAACAATAGGACATGTTCACCACATTCCAATTCATCCCTGATGAATCAGACCTGACACAACTCTAAGCAATAACAGGCATGGCAAACAAGCATGAATGAGTAGGCACATCAGGGCTCATACAACTCCTACTCATGCTAGTGGGTTTCATCTATTTACGGTGGCAATGACAGGTCATGCAGAGGATAAGGGGTTCAGCTACCGCAGCAAGTAACAAATATGTCGTTGTTGTCCTAATGTAGTAAAATAGAGCAGGAGCGAGAGAGTAGGATTGTATCGGAATGAACAAGGGGTTTTTGCTTGCCTGGCACTTCTGAAGATAGTATAGCTCTTCATCGGTGTCATCGAACTCATCATCGATACACGTCTACTGAGAGGGGACAAGCACCGACAACAAAGAAGAAACACAATTAACGCAATGCAGCAATATGATGCATGAATGTGACATGGCAATATGATGTGGTTTGAGCTAATGCAACTACAAGCAGGGTGGTTTGAGTTCATTTGAATCAAGGATTCAAATGCAAACCCAAAATATGAACTCATATAAGTGCATTATCTTGTTTCATCTAAACAGCAAGGTTAGGTTGCTCTAACATGCATGAAACTAGTACAAATGGATAGATTGGATTTTTCTGATAATTTTTCATATATAAATTATTTCATTTGGAGTTACGGTTGAATTTATATGAATTTTTGAAGTTTAGGCAATTTTCTGGATTTTCCTGAATTATTTTAAATCCAGAAAATTATTAACTGCGTCAGCTTAGCGTCACTGTGATGTCAGCAGGTCAAGGCGCCAGCCCAGGTCAAACCTGACGGCTGGGACCCACATGTCAGTGTAACAACTAACTAACAGGGTTAGTTAGTGTTAAGTTAGCACTAACCTAGGTTAGTTAGTGCCTGGCCCATTTGTTAGTGAGACAACTAATTAACTAAGTTAATTAGCGCTAACTAACTAACACCTAAACTAACATGGGCAATTAGCACTAATTAAAACCCTACACTAATTCAGTCAAAGGCCGGCCCCACATGTCAAGGACATAGGGGGGGTCCCGTCGTGGTCAAAGTGGGTCAAACCCACCGGCGTTTAGCCGCCGGCGACAACAGACGCAGCGAGGCACTCGGGAACGGGCTGTGGTGCCCCGTTCGCAGCAGGGTTGGGCTCATTCGAGAGCCCAGACCAGCGCGCGTCGGGTGGTGGAACCAGTCGGGCCTGGGGTGGTCGGAGGCGACAGTGAGGAGCTCGGCCGCGGCGGCCGGAGCACGGCCAGGTGCACGCGGGGTGCTGCAGCGCACGGCAGGAACTGCGGGCGGCAGCTTTGGTCTTCTAGGAGGCTCGTGAGCATGATGACATGCACGGGCGCGAGCTGCGGTGACTTTGGCCACGACGGTGAGGATCCACGGCGGCGCGGCCGCTCGGGTCCGGTGGTTAGCACGGCTATGGCGTGGGAATGAGAAAACGGAGAGAGGGAAACGTAGGCGGGGCCGGAGTTGACCCGGGGCTCGTCGCCGGTAAGGCCGGAGACGGCGGAGGGGCTCGGGATTCCTCCTTCGGCGACCAAATGGCCGGCGGAGGGCATCTACGTGACGGGGAGGCTCGTCCGCGTCGAGTGGTGCACGCAGCAGCGGCTCCGGTGGCCTAAGTGGACGGCGGCGGCGACTTGCACGGCGACCAGAGTTCGGGCAAGGTCGAAACCGTCGCTATGAAGCATGGCGAGGCGCGTGAGGAGGTTCTATGGGCTTCTGCGACTGCGTTGAAGACGATGGCGTGCTCGGAATCAAGCCAACGTGGCTGTGGCCACGACGGGGACGTGCGGTGGCGGCGGCGGGCGCGGTTGAGCTCGGTGCGGTCGCTGTGGTGCTCGAGAGCAAGAACGGGAAGGGGAAGGAGGAGGAGGAGCTCACAGGGAGTCGGTTGAAGCAGACGGCGAGCTCAGGGAGGGGCCAGAGCAAGCGGGGCGGCGATGGCGATCTCGGTGGACCGAGGTTGAAGAAGACGGCAATGGCAGCTCCACAGGGCGTCCGGAGACGCACGGCTTGACGGAGAAGACGAGGACGACGGCGTGGATCTCTTGGGCATGACGGAGGGCGAGGCCGTGGCGGTGGGCGCGGCAACGGCGAACAACGGCGACGGCAGCGCTCGGCCACGAGGTGCAGGGTGAGAGGGAGGCAGCAGAGGAGGGGATCGACACGAGAGAGAGAAGGAGAGGGCCAGGGGGGGTGCGTGGCACCACCAGGGAAATCGAGGGCGTCGAGGGGGAGCGGGAAGCAGGAGGTGGCCGGGGCGCGTGTGCACGCACGGCGGCCACACGCCCTCCTGCCCACTGGCAGGAGGTGGAAGACGACAGGGAGGAGCCCCTGGTGGGCTGGGCTGGTTTTGCCCGGCTGGGCTGCTACAGTGCCAGGCCAGGTGGGCTTTGCTAGGTAAGTGCCAGGTAAGTGGGCTGGCAGGTATGGTTCCTGCTCTTTGTCAGGACCCCGATCCTAAGTCACACCAATCTAGCATGTAACACATCATATCACTTTGCAGCCTCACGCACGGTATTCCCACGGGTGCCACCTTACCTGGCCCGGGACCGTTTGCGCCTTTTGGCTCACGTATATGATAGTGCCGCTAGCATCCATATGACAAAGAACCCGGGCTGACATGGCTAGTCGTGAACCCAAAGTGGCACTAACTTACAGGGACAGGCATACATGACCCAGCAACGAATGTGTCGGTCATCAGCGAGTGAATCCAGGCTGTAGCACTGGGCTAGTAGGACTCCAGTGAACCGGGCTGTAGCGGCTAACAGGACTCTGGAATTCATCGCGTGACATTTCCCCGAGGGGACAGACACAGGAACGAAGAAGGACACATGCCGGCCAGCCTAAGTGTTCCGGAGCAGTAGCAAGCTACCATGGCTCAGCGTAAACACTAGGAGACATTTCCCGGTAAGAGAGGCTACTAAGGATAAACAACTAGATAGTCAGATCCCACACATACCAAGCATTTCAATAACATACACACAATATGCTTGATATGTGCAAATACGACATGGCATCACAACATGACTCTACAACTCAAGTATTTATTCAATAGGTTCCGAGGAGCGAGATATTACAATCATGGGTCTCATGACCCAACAATCAGAGTATACAAGTCAAAGCACATGCGGAAGCTTAACATGTCTGAGTACAGACAACTACAAAAGAAAAAGGCTGAGAAGCCCGACTGTCTATCAGATCCTGCCGAGGGCACAAGATCGTAGCTGAGGTAACAAGCTAAACGTCGAAGTCCACGCGGTACTACTAGCGAGACTAAAGTCTCTCTGCAAAAACATAAATTAAGCAACCTGAGTACAAATGTACCCAGCAAGACTTACATCAGATCTAACTACATATGCATCATTATCAACAAGGGGATGGTGGGGTTTAACTGCAGCAAGCCAGCTTTGACTCGGTGGCTATCCTGAACTACGACTGCAAGTAACTCTTTGGGGTGGCGCACACGAGTCCACATATTCACCATATCAATACACCACTATGGATCCGGTCCCGTCTCCCTACGAGAATGCCATCCATAGCACTCACGCTTATCTTGCGTATTTTAGAGTATCCACTTCCACTTGTCTATGAACTGCACAGGCAACCCAGAAGTCCTTTACCGCGGACACGGCTATTCGAATAGATAATGTTAACCCTGCTGGGGTGTACTTCTTCACACATGCTCTCACCACTTACCACCGTTTACATGACATGTACTCGGCAACCTTCAAGCGGAAGCCCAGCGAGGGTGTCGGCCACGACCTGACTAACCACACAAGTCTCTCATCCAGGTTTATCGCCTATTCGGGTTCCATCCGCAAGGTGATCCGGCCGGGGTGTCGCTCACGGGCCCAAACGATGTGTGCAGGGTTCCCAAGCCCACCTCGACGGACCACAAGAGTAATAGGCATTGATAGGCTCAAATAAAATCATTTTCAATAAACCGAAAATGCCTTTGAAAATGTTCATGATTTCTGTTAAAGGTGAAAACCTCTGCCAAAAATGATGAGCATATTTCTAGGTTAATCCTGGATTTTTGAATTAAATCATAAAGTATTTGCATTTGGGCATTTAAATGCTAATAAATATTTTAAATGCTCAAATAATGATAAACTAAAATGTTTACTGTTGGTTATATTTCAAACAATGGCATTGAGAAGTTTTATGATTTTTGGATCTGTCTAGGTATTTTTAATAAAGCCCTCAAGATTACAGAATAATAGAAAAGAGAAATATTAGAGAGAGAGAGAGAGAGAGAGAGAACTGACCTGGCCTTACCTGTGGCCCAGTAGGCAGCCCACCTAGCCAGGCCTCTCTGGCAACCCAGCCCACCACCGCAGCTCCTGTCGTCTTCCTCCTCTGCCAGGAGGAGAAGCAGCTGCGTGCGGCGCGCACATCCACCCGTGGCCACCTCTTGCCTCCCTGTTGGCCTCCCTGGCGCCCTGGAGTCATCCCTGAGCGCCATGCAGCCCCCCTGGACCGCTCTCACTCTCCCCATGCTCATCCCCTCCTCTGGCTCCCTCCCCCTCTCTTCCCCGAGCGCCGCCGTCACCGCCAACCAGTGCTCGCGCAGCCGCAGGCATCCCCAAGCCTCTCCGACACGCCCCCGAGATCCGCCATTCTGCCATCGTCCTTCTCGTTGTCTCAGGCGACCAGAAGAGCCCCAACGCGCCGTCCCCACCCCCTTCTTCCTCCTTCAGCCACGGAGATCACCGGAGACTTTCCGCCATCATCAAGCCGCCCCCGAGCATGCTGAGAGCACCGCCGACCTCACCGTGAGCTCCTCTACCCAACCCCTCTCTCCCCTCTGTCGATTTTCTCCTCTAGCGCCTTTGGCCACCCCGACCGAAGCTCGCCGCCGTTGCGCTTCGTCGCCGCCATGGCTAGAGCCCACCTCCGCCGTGTTTGAGAGCGTCACCATGCTCAGCATGGTTGCAGGAGCACCTAGCACCCCACCGCTCGACCTGTCGTGCACCACATCGCCGGTTCCGAGCGCAACCGAACTCCGGCCGCCGCCTGCCTTCGTTGCAGCCGTCGTTTCCGGCCTACTCTCGCCCAGCCGCATGCTCCTTTGGATGCAGCGCACGTCCAGCAGCCCGTAGGGCCAAACCCCGAGTTGAACAGTCGCCGGACGGCGAATCCCGAGCGCCTCCGCCGCCCTGTTTGGTCGCCGGCGGCTAACCGCCGGTGCGCTGACGTGGCAACGTAGTTAGGACTAATCACACTGCTAATTACCCACCGCAGTCACTGACAGCTGGGCCCCACTGCCTAACTAACCACAATTTATTTCCTGTTTAGTTTTAAATTAACAACAGCGGCCCCACGCGTCAGCTTTGACCAACCTGACGTGGCCGTTGACTGGGTCCACATGTCAGCGACACTAACCAGCCCCAGTCACTGACCGGTGGACCCCACTGGTCAGATTTGACCTGCAGCAGCGCCTGTTGACCTGCTGATGTCATAGTGACGCACTGCTTACGCAATAAATCATTTACTGGATTTATTCTTATTCAGGAAATTTCAGAAAATGCCCTAAACTTCTAAAAATCATATAAATTCAACCGTAACTCCAAATCAAACAAATTATATATGAAAAATGATCAGAAAAATCCAATCTATCCATCTTTACCATTTTCATGCATGTTAGAACAACTTATACCTGCTGACCAGGTCAAATCAATTAAATGGCATTTAAACTCTCACATATGGAGTTTGAATTTGAACCTAGTGTTCAAACCAACCCCATCTAACTTGTTGCTAGATGCATTGGGCCAACCCACAGCATATTGCCATGTCATCTTCATGCATCATATTGTTGCATGGCATTGATTGTGTTTCTCCTTTGTTTTTTGGTGTTTGTCCCCTCTCATTAGACGACGTACCGACGATGAGTTCGATGACACCGATGAAGAACTATATTATCTTTAGAAGTGCCAGGCAAGCAAAACCCCCTTGTTCATTCCGATACAATCCCACTCTCTCGCTCCTGCTCTCTTTTATTGCATTAGGACAACAACGATTCATCTGTTACTTGTTGCGGTAGTTGAACCCATTTCCTCTGCATGACCTGTCATTGCCACAGTAAATAGATGAAACCCACTAGCATGAGTAGGAGTTGTTTGAGCCCTGTTGTGCCTACTCATTCATGCTTGTTTGTCATGCCTGCTACTGCTTAGAGTTGAGTCAGGTCTGATTCATCGGGGATGAATCAGAGGTATGTGAAGATGTCCTATTGTTGAGAGCTAAGTGTGTGAACACGATTTGGTAAAGGTAGCGGTGAGAGGCCATGTAGGAGTACATGGTGGGTTCTCTCATTGCGGACGTCCTCAGGAACTGACTTCTGTGTTTGTGATCCATGAACAGCTACAAATGCGGAAGCTTAACATGTCTGAGTACAGACATCTACAAATGAAAAAGGCTGGGAAGCCTGACTAACTACCAGATCCTGCCGAGGGCACAAGATCGTAGCTGAGGTAACAAGCTAAACGTCAAAGTCCACGCGGTACTACTGTCTCTCTGCAAAAACATAAATTAAGCAATGTGAGTACAAATGTACCCAGCAAGACTTACATCAGATCTAACTACACATGCATCATTATCAACAAGGGGATGGTGGGGTTTAACTGCAGCAAGCCAGCTTTGACTCGGTGGCTATCCTGAACTACGACTGCAAGTAACTCTTTTGAGGTGGCGCACACGAGTCCACATATTCACCATATCAATACACCACTATGGATCCGCTCCCGTCTCCCTACGAGAACGCCATCCATAGCACTCACGCTTATCTTGCATATTTTAGAGTATCCACTTTCACTTGTCTATGAACTGTACAGGCAACCCAGAAGTCCTTTACCGCGGACACGGCTATTCGAATAGATGATGTTAACCCTGCAGGGGTGTACTTCTTCATACATGTTTCCACCACTTAGCGTCTGCACACGACATGTGCTCGGCAGACTTCAAGCAAAAGCTGCGTGGGTGTAGACCACGACCTACCTAAACACTCAAGTCTCTAGTCCAGGTTTATCGCCTATTCGGGTTCCATCCATGAGGAGATCCGGCCGGGGTTTCGCTCACCGCCCCAAACGATGTGAACAGGGTTCCATGACACCAAATGGGCGCCCGGTATACCCGGCCACGTGCCTACCGCATCACAGCCCACCCTTCCGGTCAGCGCTGCGCATGGCCTCCAGCATACTACAAACACCAGAAACTACTTGCAACTCCTGGACAGAGGACAAGGGTGATTAAGAAGTCGAGCGGGGTTATATTTCAGGGCCCAATGCATGGTAGTAGCTGATTCATGGATCACAAACACAGAACTCAGTTCCTAAGGACGGCTTCAATGAGACAACGCACCATGTACTCCTACATGGCCTCTCACCGCTACCTTTACCAAATCGTGTTCACACACTTAGCTCATACACAGTAGGACATGTTCACACACCTCTGATTCATTCCCGATGAATCAGACCTGACTCAACTCTAAGCAGTAGCAGGCATGACAAACAAGCATGAATGAGTAGGCACAACAGGGCTCAAACAACTCCTACTCATGCTAGTGGGTTTCATCTATTTACTGTGGCAATGATAGGTCATGCAAAGGATAAAGGGGTTTAGCTACCGTAGCAAGTAACAAATGACTCGTTGTTGTCCTAATGTAGTAAAAGAGAGCAGGAGCGAGAGAGTGGGATTGTATCGGAATGAACAAGGGGGTTTTGCTTGCCTGGCACTTCTGAAGATAGCATTGAGTCTTCATCAGTGTCAACGATCACAACGTCGGAACATCGTCTACCGAGAGGGGACAAATACCGGCAAACAAGGAAGAACACAATCAATGCAATGCACAATATGATGCATGATCATGACATGGCAATATGTTGTGGTTTGAGCTAATGCAACTAGCAACAAGTTAAATGAAGTTGGTTTGAATCCAAAATTCAAATCCAAACTCCATATGTGAAGGTTTAAATGCCATTTATATGATTTGTACTAAACAACAGCCATAAGTTGTTCTAACATGCATGCAAATGGTACAGATGGATAGATTGGATTTTTCTGATCATTTTTCATATATAAATTATTTGATTTGGAGCTACGGTTGAATTTCTATGAATTTTAGAAGTTTAGGACATTTTCTGGAATTTCCTGAATTAAAATAAATCCAGAAAATACATGTTGCGTCAGCATGACGTCAGTGGTCAACGGAACAGTCCAGGTCAAACCTGACTAGTGGGTCCCGTGTGTCAGTGTAATTAGTTTAACTAATTATTAGTTAATACTAATCCTAATTAGTTAACAGGGCTAGGCCCCACCTGTCATTGACCCAGGGGGGTCAAACTGGGCCCACCCGTGGTCAAACGAGGGGTCAGCGGGGTCAACTCGCCGGCGTTTAGCCGCCGCGAGGCCGAACGCGGTGGCGAGAGTGCTTTTGTGCGTTCCGGCGACTAAATGAGCGGCGGAGGGCATCTACGTGTAGCTGGGAGCAAGCCGCAGCTCTTGGTGGTGGTGGTTGAGCTCGGGGTGGCCGGAAACATCGCCGGCGACGACCTTGGCGGTCGCCGGAGTTCGGGTGAGGTCGAACTCGAGGCTACGGGACACGGCGAGGCTCGTGGAGAGGTGCTACGGGTTCCTGCGGGTGCGGTGAGTGTGTTGGACACGGTGGTGTGGCCGGTGGTTGGCCGGAGACACGTCGGCGATGAGCTCGGCGGCAGTGCGTGTGGTGAAGCTTCGTGCGCTCACTGTGGTGCATGAGAGAGAGAGGAAAGGGGGAGGAGGTAGCTGGGCTCACGGAGGTCTCGAAGAAGCAGACGGCGCGGTCGGGGACGAGCTGGTACGGCGGCGACGGCGATGGGGATCTCCGGCGATGCCGGATCAGACGAGGTCGGTGCAGTGGCTTCGGGGCACGTGAGCGCTCGGGGCTCGGCTAGCTCGAAGGAGAGGAGGGCGGCGGAGCTCCTGGACACGGTGGCGCGGCACGGGGACGACGGAGAGCGCGACTACGGCGACGGTGCAGCTGCGGTGGTGTCGGCCATGGTGCGGGAGAGCGAGGGAGAGGAGCTGGGGGCGAATGGGTGTGTCCACGGGGTTCGGCGTGCGACGTGGAGTTCATCCAGACCAGTTTGGCTTGGTAATCCTACAGGCAGTCAGGCTCTGATACCAAAGCTTAGCTAACTAACTAGCCCCAGTCACTGACCAGTGGACCCCACTGGTCAGGTTTGACCTGGTCGACGCCTGTTGACCGCTGACGTCACCCTGACGCAGTGCTGACGCATTAATTCAATTACTGGAATTGTTCTTATTCAGGAAATTCCAGAAAATAGCACAAACTTCTAAAATTCATAGGAATTCAACCGTAACTCCAAATCAAACAAATTATATATGAAAAATGATCAGAAAAATCCAATCTATCCATCTGCACTGGTTTCATGCATGTTAGAACACATTAAACTTGCTGTTTAGGTGAAAAAAGTTAATGCACTATTATGACCTCTTAAAATGGGTTTGCATTTGAATCTTTGGTTCAAATGGACTCATCTCAATCTGTTCTAGCTTGCATTAACCCAAAACACATTCATATTGCCATGTCATAGCATGCGTCAAATTGTGCATTGCATTGATCATGTTTCTTCTCTGTTTCTCGGTGTTGTTCCCCCTCGGTAGACGTTGTACCGACGTTGTGATCGTTGACACTGATGAAGACTCAATGCTATCTTCAGAAGTGCCAGGAAAGCAAAACCCCCTTGCTCATTCCGATACAATCCTACTCTCTCGCCCTGGTCTCTTTTACTGCATTAGGACAACAACGAGTCATTTGTTACTTGCTGCGGTAGCTGATCACATCCCTAGTCTGGTATGACCTAGACTAGCTAGTCATGTGAGCATCATGTTTAAATTCTAATGAAATTTGAATTGAGGAATTTTCAGAAACCTCAGAAGACCACTAAAAATAACCAACATTTAATTCTCATCAAATGAGTCCAAGAAAATGTTCCTGTTATTCTGTGAAAATATTGGCATGAGGTAAAACTCAAACCAATATTTTTGAAGGCACAGAAATAATTTATTTTGGGCCTTTGATTTAAATCAATAACATATTTGGGTTGGAATTATTTCTGCTATATAAGAAATAATGTTCAAATAGTTTTGTAATTTTTTTTGTGGCCTTGGACTATCTCTCTGAGCTCATACAAAAATTTACAGAAAGTTTTAAAATGATTTAGTTTGTCATGCGGGTCCCATTTGTCAGTTTGAGCTGGACCGCCCCGTTGACCTGCTGACGTCACAGTGACGTAGTGCTGACGCCATAACTCATTTTCTGGATTAGTTTTAATTCAGGAAATTCCAGAAAATGTCCTAAACTTCTAAAATTCATAGAAATTCAACCGTAACTCCAAATTAAATAATTTATATATGAAAAATGACCAGAAAAACCCAATCTATCCATCTAAACCATTTTCATGAATGTTAGAACAACTTATAGCTGCTGTTTAGCACAAATCATATAACTGACATTTGAATTTCACATATGGAGTTTGGATTTGAACTTAGGGTTCAAACCAACTTCATTTAACTTTGTTGCTAGCTGCATTAGCTCAAAACACCAGCATATTGCCATGTCACATTCATGCACCATATTGTTGCATTGCATTGGTTGTGTTCTCCCTTGTTTGCCGGTATTGGCCCCTCTCAGTAGACGACGTTTCGACGATGAGTTCGATGACACCGATGAAGAACTATACTATCTTCAGAAGTGCCAGGCAAGCAAAACCCCCTTGTTCATTCCGATACAATCCCACTCTCTCGCTCTTGCTCTATTTTACTGCATTAGGACAACAACGCCATATTTGTTACTTGCTGCGGTAGCTGAACCCCTTATCCTCTGCATGACCTGTCATTGCCACAGTAAATAGATGAAACCCACTAGCATGAGTAGGAGTTGTTTGAGCCCAGATGTGCCTACTCATTCATGTTTGTTGGTCATGCCTGCTATTGCTTAGAGTTGTGTCAGGTCTGATTCATCGGGGATGAATTGGAATGTGGCGAACATGTCCTATTGTTGAGAGCTAAGTGTGTGAACACGATTTGGTAAAGGTAGCGGTGAGAGGCCATGTAGTAGTACATGGTGGGTTGTCTCATTGCAGCCGTCCTCAGGAACTGAGTTCTGTGTTTGTGATCCATGAACAGTTACTACCACACATTGGGTTCCGGTAACTCGGCCCCTCTCGGCTTATTAACCAACTTGATCTCTGTCCAGGAGTTGCAACTAGTTTCTTGTGTTTGTAGGTAGTGTTAGTAGTCTACCAAGTGGCACCCGGTACAGGTGGGCTTGGGACAGACTAGGCACTGTGGCACGGTGTACCAAGCGTAGATCCACCTGTCGAGGTGGGCTTGGGAACCCTGCTCACATCGTTTGGGGCCGTGAGCGACACCCCGGCCGGATCTCCTTACGGATGGAACCCGTATAGGCGATAAACCTGGACGAGAGACTTGTGTGGTTAGTCAGGTCGTGGCCGACACCCTCGCTGGGCTTCCGGAAGGTTGCTGAGTACATGTCGTGTAAACGACGGTAAGTGGTGAGAGCGTGTGTGAAGAAGTACATCCCTGCAGGGTTAATATGATCTATTCGCATAGCCGTGTCCACGGTAAAGGACTTCTGGGTTGCCTGTACAGTTCATAGACAAGTGAAAGTGGATACTCTAAAATATGCAAGATAAGCGTGAGTGCTATGGATGGCGTTCTCGTAGGGAGACGGGAGCGGATCCATAGTGGTGTATTGATATGGTGAATATGTGGACTCGTGTGCGCCACCTCAAAAGAGTTACTTGTAGTCGTAGTTTAGGATAGCCACTGAGTAAAACTGGCTTGCTGCAGTTAAACCCCACCATCCCCTTTGTTGATAATGATGCATATGTAGTTAGTTCTGATGTAAGTCTTGTTGGGTACATTTGTACTCATGTTGCTTAATTTATATTTTTGCAGAGAGACTTCAGTCTCGCTAGTAGTACCGCGTGGAATTCGACGTTTAGCTTGTTACCTCAGCTACGATCTTGTGCCCTTGGCAGGATCTGGTAGATAGTCAGGCTTCTCAGCCTTTTTCATTTATAGTTGTCTATACTCAGACATGTTAAGCTTCCGCGTGTGCTTTGACTTGTATGCTCTGAATGTTGGGTCATGAGACCCATGTTTGTAATATCTCGTTCCTCGGAGCCTATTGAATAAAATACTTGAGTTGTAGAGTCATGTTGTGATGCCATGTTGTATTTGCACATATCGAGCATATTGTGTTCATGTTATTGAAATGCTTGGTATGTGTGGGATCTAACTATCTAGTTGTTTATCCTTAGTAGCCACTCTTACCGGGAAATGTCTCCTAGTGTTTCCACTGAGCCATGGTAGCTTGCTACTGCTTCGGAATACTTAGGCTGGCCGGCATGTGTCCTTCTTCGTTCCTGTGTCTGTCCCCTCGGGGAAATGTCACGCGATGAATTCCGAAGTCCTGTTAGCCCGCTACAGCCCGGTTCACCGGAGTCCTGCTAGCCCAGTGCTACAGCCTGGATTCACTCGCTGATGACCGACACGTTCGTTGTTGGGTCATGTATGCCTGTCCCTGTAAGTTAGTGCCACTTTGGGTTCACGACTAGCCATGTCAACCCGGGTTCTTTGTCATATGGATGCTAGCGGCACTATCATATACGTGAGCCAAAAGGCGCAAAAAGTCCCGGGCCAGGTAAGGTGGCACCCGTGGGAATACCGTGCGTGAGGCCACAAAGTGATATGATGTGTTACATGCTAGATCGGTGTGACTTAGGATCGGGGTCCTGACAGCTTAAGTGACATTTCCCCGAAGGGATAGACACAGGAAAGAAGAAGGACACATGCCGGCCAGCCTAAGTGTTCCAGAGCAGTAGCACGCTACCATGGCTCAATGGAAGCACTAGGAGACATTTCCCGGTAAGAGAGACTACTAAGGATAAACAACTAGATAGTCAGATACCACACATAGCAATACACATTACACGTACGCATAACATGCAAGTATGTGTTGTACAACATGGCATCACAACATGTAACACCCTCGATGCGACTATATCTCCCACGTGTCGAGGCACGACTTAGAGGCATAATTGGTGGCTAACATACGCAGATGAGAGCGAGAAGAGAAGGCAAAGCACGGTCGATAAAAGTATGATCAAGAAGTGATCCTATAGCAACCTACGTCAAGCATAACTCCAACACCGTGTTCACTTCCCGGACTCCGCCGGAAAGAGACCATCACGGTTACACACACGGTTGATGTATTTTAATTAAGGTCGACTTCGGGTTTTCTACAACCGGACGTTAACAAATTCCCATCTGCCCATAACCGCGGGCACGGCTTTCGAAAGTTCAAATCCCTGCAGGGTGTCCCAACTTAGCCCATCACAAGCTCTCACGGTCAACGAAGGAATAGACCTCCACCCGAGACATTCCGATCAGACTCGGTATCCCGGTACAACAAGACATTTCGACAGGGTAAAACTAAACCAGCAACACCGTCCGAATGTGCCGACAAATCCCGATAGGAGCTGCACATATCTCTTTCTCAGGGCACACTCAGATGAGACTAGCTACGAGTAAAACCAACCCTCAAGTTTCCCCGAGGTGGCCCCGCAGGCAGCTCAGTTCGGACCAACACTCAGAGGAGCACTGGCCCCGGGGGGGGGGGTAAAATAATGATGACCCTTGAGTCCGCGAAACCCAAGGGAAAAAGAGGCTAGGTGGCGAATGGTAAAACCAATGTTGGGCATTGCTGGAAGAGCTTTACTTAAGGCGAACTGTCAAGGGGTTCCCATAATAGCCCAACCGCGTAAGGGACGCAAAATCCGGGAACATAACACCGATATGACGGAAACTAGGGCGGCAAGAGTGGAACAAAACACCAGGCATAAGGCCGAGCCTTCCACCCTTTACCAAGTATATAGATGCATTAATAAAATAAGATATATAGTGATATCCCAACAAGTGAACAAATGTTCCAACAAGGAACGGGTATCTCCATGTTCCAACAAGAAACAAACTTCAATCTTCACCTGCAACTACCAACGCTATAAGAGGGGCTGAGCAAAGCGGTAACATAGCCAATCAACGGTTTGCTAGGACATTGGTGGGTTAGAGGCTGAACATGGCAATTTGGGTGGCTGACAAGCAAGTGGTAGGCATCGTAGCAATGGCATAGCAAAAGAGCGAGCAAACTAGCATAGCAAAGATAGTAGTGATTTCGAGGGTATGATCATCTTGCCTGCACAGTTGTCAGAGTTGACTGGATTCTCACAAGCAAACTCAACGGGCTCCTCGGTAGCGAACTCGTCTCCCGGCTCTACCCAACAAGACAAACAAGCAACAAGGATACAATCAACCACGGGCAAGACCAAGCAATATGATGAAATGACGATATGCTATGCGGGATGCGATGCGGGATGCAAAATGCAAGATATGACAGGAAATGCATGAACCTGGCATCAACTTTGAAAACCAAGTGTGCCACTGGATAGAGGGGATGAAATCGCTTGAAAACGATATAAAGATCATTGGAATCGGAGCTACGGTTTGGAAATGGCAAGCGTTTTAAGATACGACACCGGTCTGCGATTTGCAGCAAGTAGGCATCTAAATGCAACGAAATGAACATGCTACAGCCACCAAACATGAAAACAAAATACATGGCAGTGATGTACACAAGATGGTAGACAAAACACTAGCACTGAGCCATAGGCAAATTCATCCATTAAGAGGTTCAAACAAGCATGGCTAAAACGCAAATGCAAAACAGATTCCAGACTTGGTGAAATTAACACTAGTCTGAAATTTCAGATCACGATGCTCTTTTCGGAGCAGCAAAACAACATGATAGAAAACCTAAACATGACAAGTAAGAACATGGCATGGAGCTACTCAACAAGCTTAACAAAACACCCAAAGTGACCTGGGGCCAAAAGGGTTCACAAAATACTCTACCAAGCTCACGAACATAGCTCGAACACAATCCGTTTTCAGACTTAGTGAAAACTGAGACACGCTGAAATATAACTCACGAAGGCATGTAAACGAGCTCGATGCACTCACTACGGTGCAAGTCATGGCAAGGAAAGCATATAACCAGCAAGAAGGCACAAAGTTCTAGCTACACATGGCAAGAACAAAGGCATAGCACGCATGGAACACTAACGGTAGCATCGGCAAAATCGCAAACAAGTTGACGATCTGCCCAGATTAACAACGAAGCAAAAGTTGAGCTCGATTGAGTCAACCTAGAGCACTCCACATATGTAAACAAAGACATGGATGGATAGATCATAACATAAATATCAAAACTCCCTTACTGATCATCCTCAAAAGAGGCACGGATCACTAGGAAACAAGCTGGACATATAGCATCATGAACTAAAATATCCCAGACTTAGTGAAAATCACTAAGTCTCTGAAATCAGCAATCTCAGCTACCTCTCTTCGCAAGCTTGCACAAGACAACACACACATCCTAAAAATACATGGGTGGCACCTCTGGAAAGAAGACAAAATGCTTAACAATTCATCCCAAAGGGGCACAGGCATATCATGCACGAATTAAACATGGCAAAAATGACAAAAGTGCATGATGAACTAACGGATCTGCAATTTAACTCACGAAGCCTCCTTCTAACAGCATTTTGGGCATCAAGATGACCACAAATGCAAATGATGCAACGGAATGAAATGATGTACATGTCGAGGTGAAGATTTTGATATGTCATATGCCCAAAACGGAGCTACGGTTGCAGAGATGCAAGCAGTCGGGGAGAGAAAATACACCGAAATATCCCAGATCCAGATCTGGATCGGGCACGGATACCGAGGCGGCGGTGGTACTGTTCACCGGCGACGACGGGGAAGGAGGCAGCGGCCGGCGACGAGGGGACCGGAGGGCGGGGCGGCGGCCGGCTGGCGACGAGACGGCGGCGGTGCCGTAGGGCGGCGCG
>NC_041383.1:130380641-130388121 GCF_002162155.2 Triticum dicoccoides | reverse complement strand
CTAGGGTTTCGGACGGGGGAAGAAGAGATCCGAATGGAGGGGGTATTAATAGGCATAAGTGGAGCTAGGAGAGTCCAAATGAGGTGCGGTTTTCGCCCACACGATCGTGATCGAACGCTCTAGGACATGGAGCAGAGTTTGGTGGGTTTTGGGCCAAATTTGGGGGGTGTTGGGCTGCAACACACACGAGGCCTTTTCGGTCCCTCGGTTAACCGTTGGAGTATCAAACGAAGTCCAAATGATACGAAACTTGACAGGCGGTCTACCGGTAGTAAACCAAGGCCGCTTGGCAAGTCTCGGTCCAATCCGGAAATGTTTAAACCCCACACAAGAAAGAAAGGTAGAAATGACCACCGGAGGAGAACGGAACGCCGGATTGCAAAACGGACAACGGGGAAAATGCTCGGATGCATGAGACGAACATGTATGCAAATGAAATGCGCATGATGACATGATATGAGATGCATGACACGCAAGCAATGACAACGCAACAACAGCGAATAACTGCACGACACTTGGCACATCGGTCTCGGGGCATTACAACACTCCACCACTATGAGGGGATCTCGTCCCGAGATCTAGAATGGCACCGGAGGGACGACGGAAGAGAAAGAGAAGAGGTAAAACTAAGTTGCTTCTTTGACAAACGAGTGAATCCAAAGAACCTTGAAAGGTTAATCCATTTCGAGAAAAGAATACAATGGAGATGACGAAGCTGAAAACACTCCGTTAGAAACTAGGGACAAAGAGCATTGCGAAACCTTGAGGTTGAAGGGAAGATATATATTGAGAACACTCCGGTTACAGAAGGGGATCAAGAAAGACCAAATTCGGGCAGCACTCCGGTTGGAAAGAAAAGAATTGAATAAGGTCTTGATAAGATGAGAAGATACTTGATGAAATCACAATACACTGCCTCCGGGAGAAAGAAATAGAAGATTGATAATTGAAATAAAAGAATGTTGAAGAAAATGCCAACTTCTGCCACAAATGAGTTTGGAAAGCATCCTTGCAAGGAAGAATTGAACGGAGTTGTTGGAAAATCAACAACGAAAAGCACAAGCTTGTAGTGGGCTTATGGAAAACATCTCAAAATTATGAGGTGACAACCGGCCACTAACGGAAACAATTGCTTGCTTGAGATCAACGAAGAGATGAAAACTTCTTCCACCAAGATGATAAAGAGATAACTTGGATCATTGGCAAGCACCACAAATAGCAACATTCCCAATGGAAGGCTTTTAGGTGAAATATGACACAAGATAACTCCAACAACGAGGTTGATGGATTTAAAAAAAATAACTCATTCTTAACAACATGTGAATCATGGAACATGAACTCAAATTATCAAGAATGACATAATACCACCTCCAAAATATGGTAGAAAGAATCGCACTCCGGATTACCATATGAAGAAAGCTTGAGCTCCTTAGGAAAGAATCTCGATGAAAACTTCGAGAAGAAATATAAATCCTTGATGAACCATCATGTAGAACTTCCATGAAGAACTCCGGTAACAAAAGAATGATCCAAAATAAATGACTGGTGGAAAGAATAAGATGAAGCCTCGCAATGATTTAGATGGATCTCTGTGGTGATAAAATTGCGAGGGCTAGGAACTCCGGGAAAGAAAAGATAAAGCATCTCGAACCGAGAATGTGATATGATGAACCACTCCGGAAAGCAGGAATTGAACAAACTCGATGAAACAAGAATAAGAATTACATTATGCTTATCCTTCACCAATTAAATTGATGACAATCAACGGATTTGGCACACCACTTATTCTCGTATCAAGGATTAAGAGAGATATAGCGCCAACTTGAGAAGGTCTTCAACGAACCACCGGTAGAATTGGAACAACGAATAAAATTGATATGATAAGAAAGGAAGAAAAATCTTGAACGAACCACCGGAAGAATTAGCAAATGGACGAAGAAGCTTGAGAGAATTTAGATACAAGTGAATGTAATAGATTATGGACCGATTAGAGATCACTTGAACTTTGCACCGGTAAGATCGGAGAATGATAAGTGAAAGCTGAGAATGAATAAACCTGACTTGATGGACTCCGGATAACAAATTGAGAAGACTCTTAAATATCTCCTGATGGGTGAAAAAGATTCTCACAATCTAAAATAATTATGAGAGGATGGCAACAAGCTAGCACCATGAATCTTGAAGAGAATAGAGCAAGATTAAAGAGAAACTCTTCTTCGGTCTTCAAATGATGAGAATGACAACGAGAAACACCACCAAGAATTATTGAGGCACACCGGAAGAATCAAAAGCGAAGAGGTTGAGCCAACTATGAAAAGAATTTGAAAGATCTTGGAGAAAAAGCATTTGACTGATGATAACTCATTCTTACGTCAAACTTGGAGAAGAATTTAGGATAGCTCTGGGAGAATAGAAGAGTCAGGTAAGATCCTGGGAAAAAAAACCTATGGGTTAGGGCCCACTCAAAAGAACACCGTTGAAAAGATTTAAAAGAGATGTTGCACCGGTTGAATTAAATGACTTGAATGAGATACCAATCTCGAAAGAGCTTGAACGAATGCAGAGTGGAAACACGAATCTTCGAGATATCTTGAGCACTCCGGAACAATTTAATAGCGAGAGATGGATGATTAAGAGGTGCACCGGCATAAGAAAAGCATTGGAAAAAAAAAGAAAAGGGGTATGCTTAATACCAAAGCTTGAATTAAATCCACCGGAGAAGAAAAGAACGAGGAATGACGAACTTGAAGCTCCATTAGAATCTTCATGAGAATCACCGGATAAGAACATTGACGGAAAAGAATGGAGACACTTCCCATCAATAAAATGGATACTTGAAGAAGAAATCTTAGTCCTTGAAGAAAAACAAAAGGGAGGGAGGGTGGGAAAAACAAAGGCAACTTGGAGACGGATGAAACAACACCGTTGAGAAGAAGTGATAAATGATCTTGCAAATGTTGACGTGAACGGATCCACTTGAGGAGAGACACACCGGTTAAAAAAAAAGGATTGACAAGACAGACTCGATGATCAAGAAGGATTAGTATTCACATAGGAATATGAGAACACCATCTGGAAAAGGTATGGAATCAACATTTGACTTCGAAGCAACTCGAATACCACAACTCAAAACAAAACAAAGGATTGGCTTGCAAAATAAGCCAGAACAAACATATGATAGAGATTTCGTCCGAAGTTTTCGTGGTGGGGCCTACACGGGCTCGATCGTACAGCACCATCATGTACAAGGCAGTGCACATGACATACGAAGCGTCCCCGAGTCGGCATAGCCAAGGACTCTTTAAGACACAATGAGACCACTGTAAAAACGACCGTGAATAGGCGGACCACTAGACGTCGAACCCCAATTTCATATCATACATCCGTCAGAAAAGATATCCTAAGAGCTACTTGAATTCCCACCTATGAAACTCCCGAAATTTTCAGGTTATGCAATCAGGTGTTGGGGATACAGGGGAAGCATAATATCTCACCCAAAGCTAACAAATCCTACATCCAGCTGTATGCATCCTTCAACACATAACCAAGAAACCTTCGGAAATAGTCTACCTCAACCTTCGAAAAGCATCCGTTATACAAGTCATGGCAATACTCCCGTACTCACCTCAGTACTGGGTTATCGGGGTTATCTCACCAACAACTGCATAAAAGAGATTTTCGATGTCGGCGTACTAAACTCAGGTATTCCAGAACTGCAACGATAAAATTATGATGACAACACCTCAGAGCTCAACTCCCCGGGACACTTCCACAAAACCCCTGACAGGAGGCACCAAGACAATGTTCTCATCATAAAACCATCGAAACGATTCCAAGATACCCGCGTGATCCTAAATTTTTTTTTAGTGAAATTTGAGAAAAGAACAGTCAAAACTCTACGTCAGGATGCCTTACCAGAGCGATGAAGAGACTGGGGAGTAAAAAGAATTCCTAACTCTCCGATATATAATTCCTAAATGACTCAAAACATTTTTCTAGACACAACTCGGCCGCTAAAAACGATCAAGCAATGGGGCTCCTAAGGTCGGGGAAGGCTCTGATTACCAACTTGTAACACCCTCGATGCGACTATATCTCCCACGTGTCGAGGCACGACTTAGAGGCATAATTGCATTGAAGGCATATGTCGCAAGTGAGGTAATCTTCACACAACCCATGTAATATAATAAGGAAAAGGATACATAGTTGGCTTACAATCGCCACTTCACACAATTACATGAATAAAGCATTACATCAACCAAATACAATCAGGGCCCGACTACGGAACCAAAATAAAAGAAGAACCCCAAATGCGACAAAGGTCCCCGATCGACCCCAACTGGGCTCCACTACTGATCAACTAAAACGAAACAACACAAAGGGCAAGATCTTCATCGAGCTCCTCCTGAGCTTGGTTGCGTCAACTGCACAAACTCATCGGCACCTGCAAACTGGTTTTTGGAAGCATCTGTGAGCCACGGGGACTCAGCAATCTCGCACCCGCGAGATCAAGACTATTTAAGCTTATAGGAAGGATGGAGTAATGAGGTGGAGCTGCAGCAAGCGACTAGCATATATGGTGGCTAACATACGCAAATGAGAGCGAGAAGAGAAGGCAAAGCACGGTCGATAAAAGTATGATCAAGAAGTGATCCTATAGCAACCTACGTCAAGCATAACTCCAACACCGTGTTCACTTCCCGGACTCCGCCGGAAAGAGACCATCACGGTTACACACATGGTTGATGTATTTTAATTAAGGTCGACTTCGGGTTTTCTACAACCGGACGTTAACAAATTCCCATCTGCCCATAACCGCGGGCACGGCTTTCGAAAGTTCAAATCCCTGCAGGGTGTCCCAACTTAGCCCATCACAAGCTCTCACGGTCAACGAAGGAATAGACCTCCACCCGAGACATTCCGATCAGACTCGGTTTCCCGGTACAATAAGACATTTCGACAGGGTAAAACTAAACCAGCAACACTGCCCGAATGTGCCGACAAATCCCGATAGGAGCTGCACATATCTCTTTCTCAGGGCACACTCAGATGAGACTAGCTACGAGTAAAACCAACCCTCAAGTTTCCCCGAGGTGGCCCCGCAGGCAGCTCAGTTCGGACCAACACTCAGAGGAGCACTGGCCCGGGGGGGGGGGGTAAAATAATGATGACCCTTGAGTCCGCGAAACCCAAGGGAAAAAGAGGCTAGGTGGCGAATGGTAAAACCAATGTTGGGCATTGCTGGAAGAGCTTTACTTAAGGCAAACTGTCAAGGGGTTCCCATAATAGCCCAACCGCGTAAGGGACGCAAAATCCGGGAACATAACACCGATATGACGGAAACTAGGGCGGCAAGAGTGGAACAAAACACCAGTCATAAGGCCGAGCCTTCCACCCTTTACCAAGTATATAGATGCATTAATAAAATAAGATATATAGTGATATCCCAACAAGTGAACAAATGTTCCAACAAGGAACGGGTATCTCCATGTTCCAACAAGAAACAAACTTCAATCTTCACCTGCAACTACCAACGCTATAAGAGGGGCTGAGCAAAGCGGTAACATAGCCAATCAACGGTTTGCTAGGACATTGGTGGGTTAGAGGCTGAACATGGCAATTTGGGTGGCTGACAAGCAAGTGGTAGGCATCGTAGCAATGGCATAGCAAAAGAGCGAGCAAACTAGCATAGCAAAGATAGTAGTGATTTCGAGGGTATGATCATCTTGCCTGCACAGTTGTCAGAGTTGACTGGATCCTCACAAGCAAACTCAACGGGCTCCTCGGTAGCGAACTCGTCTCCCGGCTCTACCCAACAAGACAAACAAGCAACAAGGATACAATCAACCACGGGCAAGACCAAGCAATATGATGAAATGACGATATGCTATGCGGGATGCGATGCGGGATGCAAAATGCAAGATATGACAGGAAATGCATGAACCTGGCATCAACTTTGAAAACCAAGTGTGCCACTGGATAGAGGGGATGAAATCGCTTGAAAACTATATAAAGATCATTGGAATCGGAGCTACGGTTTGGAAATGGCAAGCGTTTTAAGATACGACACCGGTCTGCGATTTGCAGCAAGTAGGCATCTAAATGCAACGAAATGAACATGCTACAGCCACCAAACATGAAAACAAAATACATGGCAGTGATGTACACAAGATGGTTGACAAAACACTAGCACTGAGCCATAGGCAAATTCATCCATTAAGAGGTTCAAACAAGCATGGCTAAAACGCAAATGCAAAACAGATTCCAGACATGATAGAAACAACATGATAGGCAAATTAACACTAGTCTGAAATTTCAGATCACGATGCTGTCTTCGGAGCAGCAAAACAACATGATAGAAAACCTAAACATGACAATTAAGAACATGGCATGGAGCTACTCAACAAGCTTAACAAAACACCCAAAGTGACCTGGGGCCAAAAGGGTTCACAAAATACTCTACCGAGCTCACGAACATAGCTCGAACACAATCAGTTTTCAGACTTAGTGAAAACTGAGACACGCTGAAATATAACTCACGAATGCATGTAAACGAGCTCGATGCACTCACTACGGTGCAAGTCATGGCAAGGAAAGCATATAACCAGCAAGAAGGCACAAAGTGCTAGCTACACATGGCAAGAACAAAGGCATAGCATGCATGGAACACTAACGGTAGCATCGGCAAAATCGCAAACAAGTTGACGATCTGCCCAGATTAACAACGAAGCAAAAGTTGAGCTCGATTGAGTCAACCTAGAGCACTACACATATGTAAACAAAGACATGGATGGATAGAGCATAACATAAATATAAAATCTCCCTTACTGATCATCCTCAAAAGAGGCACAGATCACTAGGAAACAAGCTGGACATATAGCATCATGAACTAAAATATCCCAGACTTAGTGAAAATCACTAAGTCTCTGAAATCAGCAATCTCAGATACCTCTCTTCGCAAGCTTGCACAAGACAACACACACATCCTAAAAATACATGGGTGGCACCTCTGGAAAGAAGACAAAATGCTTAACAATTCATCCCAAAGGGGCACAGGCATATCATGCACGAATTAAACATGGCAAAAATGACAAAAGTGCATGATGAACTAACGGATCTGCAATTTAACTCACGAAGCCTCCTTCTAACAGCATTTTGGGCATCAAGATGACCTCAAATGCAAATGATGCAACGGAATGAAATGATGTACATGTCGAGGCGAAGATTTTGATATGTCATATGCCCAAAACGGAGCTACGGTTGCGGAGATGCAAGCAGTCAAACATTGCTCGAAAATTAGGGTTTCGGGAAGAGAAAATCAACCGAAATATCCCAGATCCAGATCTGGATCGGGCACGGATACCGAGGCGGCGGCGGTACTGTTCACCGGCGACGACGGGGAAGGAGGCAGCGGCCGGCGACGAGGGGACCGGAGGGCGGGGCGGCGGCCGGCTGGCGACGAGACGGCGGCGGTGCCGTA
>NC_041383.1:130249253-130379916 GCF_002162155.2 Triticum dicoccoides | reverse complement strand
TTTTAAACTAGGGTTTCGGACGGGGGAAGAAGAGATCCGAATGGAGGGGGTATTAATAGGCATAAGTGGAGCTAGGAGAGTCCAAATGAGGTGCGGTTTTCGCCCACACGATCGTGATCGAACGCTCTAGGACATAGAGCAGAGTTTGGTGGGTTTTGGGCCAAATTTGGGGGGTGTTGGGCTGCAACACACACGAGGCCTTTTCGGTCCCTCGGTTAACCGTTGGAGTATCAAACGAAGTCCAAATGATACGAAACTTGACAGGCGGTCTACCGGTAGTAAACCAAGGCCGCTTGGCAAGTCTCGGTCCAATCCGGAAATGTTTAAACCCCACACAAGAAAGAAAGGTAGAAATGACCACCGGAGGAGAACGGAACGCCGGATTGCAAAACGGACAACGGGGAAAATGCTCGGATGCATGAGACGAACATGTATGCAAATGAAATGCGCATGATGACATGATATGAGATGCATGACACGCAAGAAATGACAACGCAACAACAGCGAATAACTGCACGACACTTGGCACATCGGTCTCGGGGCGTTACATAGCATAACTCAACAACTCATATAGATAAGGCTCAAAGAGCCATCATAGCATTTATTGCAAACAGGGGTCAAAGGACCCATCATACAGAGCATACAAGCAACAAGCGGAAGCATTACATGTCTGAGTACAGACATCTACAAATGAAAAAGGCTGAAGAGCCTGACTATCTACAACGTCCGATCAAGATCGTAGCTGAGGTGCAAGCTACTTGTCGAAGTGCACACACTAGTAAGACCGAAGTCTCCGCTGCAAAAACATAAATAAAGCAACATGAGTACAAAGGTACTCAGCAAGACTAACATCAGATCCTATCATACATGCATTTGTATCAAGAGGGTAATGTGGGGTTTAGTTGCAGCAAGCCAACTTTGACTCTATGGCTATCCTGCTCTACAACTACCAGAACTTCTTTGAGGTGATATGGCGCACACGAGTCCACTAATCACCACACAATACACTACTATGGATTCATCCCCGTCTCCCTATGAGAAGGCCATCCATAGCACTCACACTTGTCTTGAGCATTTTGGAGTATCCACTTCAAGTTGTCTATGTACCATGTAAGCATCCAAGAAGTCCATAACCGCGGACCCGGCTATTCGAATAGATCATGTTAACCCTGCAGGGGTGTACTTCTTCACACACGCTCTCGCCACATACCGCCATGTACACGTCATGTATCTCGGCAACCTTCAAGCGGAAGACTGGCGAGGGAGTCGGCCACGACCTGACTAACCACACAAGACTCTAGTCCAGGTTTATCGCCTATTCGGGTTCCATCCGCAAGGAGATCCGGCCGGGGTGTCGCTCACGGCCCCAAATGATGTGTGCAGGGTTCCCAAGCCCACCGCACCGGATGGATCTACGCTTTGTACACCGTGCCACTTGTGCCTAGTCTGTCCCAAGCCCACCTGGCCGGGTGCCACTTGGTAGACTACTAACACTACCTACAAACACTAGAAACTAGTTGCGACTCCTGGACAGAGACCAAGTTGGTTAATAAGTCAAGAGGGGCCGAGTTACCGGAACCCAATGTGTGGTAGTATCAAGTCATTGGACAACATACACAGAACTCAGTGCTTAAGGACGGTTCCAGTGAGACAACCCACCATGTACTCCTACATGGCCTCTCACCGCTACCTTTACCAAATCGTGTTCACACACTTAACTCTCAGCACCAGAACGTATCATAACACTCCAATTCATTCCCAATGAATCAGACCTGACACAACTCTAAGCAATAGCAGGCATAGCATGGTAGGAACACAACATGGCTCAATCAACTCCTACACATGCTAGTGGGTTTCAACTATTTACTGTGGCAATGACAGGTCATGCAGAGGAATGGGTTCAACTACCGCAGCACAAAGTAGCAGATGAATCGTTGTTGTCCTAATGCAATAACTGAGAGCAAGAGCGAGAGAGTAGGATTGTATCGGAATCAACAAGGGGGTTTGCTTGCCTGGTAGATCAACAAGGGGCACTGCTCCTCAGACAGGTACTCTGGAACACTCTCCGGAGCAGGACCTACCGAGAAGGAACGGTGTCGACAATCAAAACACAAGCATATGCAACACTATGATGCATGAACATGGCATGAAGATGTGATGTGGTTTGTGCTAATGCATCTAGCAATCATTTGGTTGAAGTTCATTTGAATCAAGAGTTAAAATGCAACTCCAAATTAAGCTCTTATATATGCCATTTATATCTTTTCCCCTATACAGCATGTATAAGTTGGTTTGTCATGCATGAAACTAGTACAAATGGAAACATTGCATTTTTCTGATAATTTTTCATATATAAATTATTTCAATCTGAGCTACGGTTGAATTTCTATGAATTTTTGAAGTTTTACCAATTTTCTGGAATTCCTGAATTAAAATAATTCCAGAAATCATTATTGCGTCAGCATTGGGTAAGCATGACGTCAGCAGGTCAACTGTGGCTGACTAGGGTCAAACCTGATGTGTGGGGTCCACACCTCAGTGTCTAAGGGTTAATCAGGGGTTTTATACTAATCTAATTAAAATATTAGGGCGCGGGGGCCCACTGTCAGTGTCGGGTTAGTTAGATGGTGATTAGCCTTAAGCTAATCACCTGACCCACGGGGCCCACCTGACGGCCGGCGGGGTCAAAGGGTCAAACCTCACTGGCGTTAAGCCGCCGACAAGGCCCGAGATGGCGGGGCACCGCGGAAATCACCCACAGGGCTCCGTTTAGCGCGCGAAGCACAGCTACGGGATGCGGACGCTCGTCCGCATCCAACCGTGGTGGTGGCTCGGCCGGGGAGTGGCCGGAGTGGCGCCGGCGACGAGCTCGGCGGTGGCCGAAGCTCGGCCGGGGTTGGGTTCGGCGCTACGGTGCACGAGAGGGCGAGTGGGTGTGTGCGTTAGGCTCCTGGGAGCTTCCTGAGCATGGTGAGGCGCTCCGTTGTGAGCGCGCGCGGCTGTGGCCACGACGGCGAGGAGCTGCGGCGGTGATGGCTTCGGCCATGGTGGAAACGACGACTACGACGCGGGAACGAGGGGGAGAAGAGAGGGGAAACGGGAAGATGCTCACGGCGGACTCGACGGGCTTGTCGGCGAGCTCGGGGACGCGCTGAAGACGGCGGGGCAGCGAAGACGATCTCCGGCGACCGGACATGAAGATGGCGGCGATGGCGACTCTCCAGGGCCTCCCGAGGCGCGTGGCTTGATGGAGAGGTAGCCGGCGATGTGGCGGAGCTTCTGGGCGCAGCGCCAGGGCGAAGGGTGGCCACGGCGGTGAGCAGCGGCGCTCTCCAGTGCGCTCGGTGAAGAGAGGGAGAGGGAGACAGAGGAGGGGAAAGGCATGGGAGAGAGGGGGTGAGGCCTGGGGGATCGGGGCGGCACCGAGAAGAGGCATCGCGGCGTCGCACTAGCAGGGGAGGTAGGCAGGCGAGCTAGTGGCGTGGCGCTCTGCCCGTGCGCGCGCGTTGGCCACACGCCTGGCCGACTGGCGCCAGGAGGACGACGGCGGTGGTGGGCTTGGGAACCCTGCACACATCATCTGGTGCCGTGAGCGACACCCCGGACGGATCTCCTTGCGGATGGAACCCGAATAGGCGATAAACCTGGACTAGAGTCTTGTGTGGTTAGTCAGGTCGTGGCCGACTCCATCGCCAGGCTTCCGCTTAAAGGTTGCCGAGATACATGACATGTACATGGTGGTAAGTGGCGAGAGTGTGTGTGAAGAAGTACACCCCAAAAGGGTTAACATGATCTATTCGAATAGCCGGGTCCGCGGTTATGGACTTCTTGGATGCTTACATGGTACATAGACAACTTGAAGTGGATACTCTAAAATGCTCAAGACAAGTGTGAGTGCTATGGATGGCCTTCTCGTAGGGAGACAGGGATGAATCCATAGTAGCGTATTGTGTGGTGATTAGTGGACTCGTGTGCTCCATATCACCTCAAAGAAGTTCTGGTAGTCATAGAGCAGGATAGCCACAGAGTCAAAGCTGGCTTGCTGCAACTAAACCCCACATTACCCTCTTTATAAAAATGCATGTATGATAGGATCTGATGTAAGTCTTGCTGAGTACCTTTGTACTCATGTTGCTTTATTTATGTTTTTGCAGCGGAGACTTCGGTCTTACTAGTGTGTGGACTTCGACAAGTAGCTTGCACCTCAGCTACGATCTTGATCGGACATTGTAGATAGTCAGGCTCTTCAGCCTTTTTCATTTGTAGATGTCTGTACTCAGACATGTAATGCTTCCGCTTGTTGCTTGTATGCTCTGTATGATGGGTCCTTTGACCCCTGTTTGCAATAAATGCTATGATGGCTCTTTGAGCCTTATCTATATGAGTTGTTGAGTTATGCTGTGATGCCATGTTGTACAACACATACTTGCATGTTATGCGTACGTGTAATGTGTATTGCTATGTGTGGGATCTAACTATCTAGTTGTTTATCCTTAGTAGTCTCTCTTACCGGGAAATGTCTCCTAGTGCTTCCACTGAGCCATGGTAGCGTGCTACTGCTCCGAAACACGTAGGCTGGCCGGCATGTGTCCTTCTTCATTCCTGTGTCTGTCCCTTCGGGGAAATGTCACGCGATGAATACCGGAGTCCTGTTAGCCCGCTACAGCCCGGTTCACCGGAGTCCTGTTAGCCCAGTGCTACAGCCTGGATTCACTCGTTGATGACCGACACGTTCGTTGTTGGGTCATGGATGCCTGTCCTTGTATGTTTGTGCCACTTTGGGTTTACGACTAGCCATGTCAGCCCGGGTTCATTGTCATATGGATGCTAGCGACACTATCATATACGTGTGCCAAAAGGCGCAAACGGTCCCGGGCATGGTAAGGAGACACCCGTGGGAACACCGTGCGTGAGGCCGCAAAGTGATATGAGGTGTTACATGCTAGATCGGTGTGGCATAGAATCGGGGTCCTGACAGCTTTGGTATCAGAACCCAAAATGACCAGTCTATTGAAAATGATATTTTACGACTAGCCATGACAGGTGTTACATGCAAGATGATCAGTGTCAAGTCAGCCCCCACTGAACGTGGACGTGTGCATCACGTCTCAGCTGAAGACGCTCGTGATGATCCGGATGTCGTTTTTGGTACACTCCTTGTCAATTGTCATCCAGCATCGGTTCTGTTCGATACTGGAGCATCTCATTCTTTCATTTCTGAAGGCTATGCTCGTTTGCATGACATGTCATTTTGTGATATGCCAACTCCGCTTGAAATCCAAACCCCAGGTTCTAGATGGTAGACCACCAGAATCAGCCATGGTAATGAAATCCTTGTTGATAGACTTGTATTCCTTGCATCACTTGTAGCCCTCAAGTCCTCAGATATTAACATCATCTTGTGTATGGACTGGATGACAGCTCATCATGCCAAGATTGATTGTTACACTAGGTTTGTTCAGCTTACACACCCATCTGGCAAGATAGTCACTGTCTCCACTAGAGTTGCAAAGCGTCAGCTCTACTCTCTTAATGCCAGCCCTCTCCCTGACCTTGAAGATATCCCGGTAGTCCGTGACTTTCCGGATGTCTTTCCAGAGGAACTGCCAGGCATTCCACCTGATAGAGATGTAGAGTTCGTCATAGATCTTATTCCAGGAACTGCTCCAATCTCTAGGAGACCTTACAAAATGGCACCCTTAGAACTAGCCGAGCTTAAGAAACAACTTGATGAGTCCTTGCAAAAGGGTTTCATCCGTCCTAGTTCTTCTCCTTGGGCTTGCCCCGTCCACTTCGTCAAGAAGGATGGTACGGACCGGATGGTTGTAGACTATCGTCCCATTAATTTGGTCACGATAAAGAACAAATATCCGCTCCCCAGGATCAACGATCTGTATGATCAGCTCGCTGGATCCTCAGTCTTCTCCAAGATGGATTTGAGGTTAGGCTACCACCAAATCAAGATCAGAAACGGGGACATCCCCAAAACGGCTTTTGTCACTCGTTATGGTCAATACGAGTACACCATCATGTCCTTCGGTCTAACCAATGCTCCAACTACATTCTCCCGCTTGATGAACTCGATCTTCATGGAGTACTTAGATAAGTTCGTCGTGGTTTACCTCGATGATATTCTTATTTACTCGAAGAACAAGGAAGAGCATGCCGAACATCTTAGACTTGTGTTAGAAAAACTCAGAGAGCACCACCTTTATGCCAAGTTCTCCAAGTGTGAATTTTGGTTGCCAGAAATGACCTACCTAGGCCACATAATCTCTGGTAAGGACATTGTTGTCAATCCCGAGAGAGCTAAGGACGTTCTCGATTGGACTCCACCTGAATCAGTCAAACAAGTTAGGAGTTTCCTTGGTCTAGCCAGCTATTGTCGCCGCTTTGTTGAAAACTTCTCTAAAGTAGCCAAAACCCTCACGGAACTTCTCAAGAAAGATAAAAAGTTTGAGTGGTCCCCACAGTGTGAGTATAGTTTTCAGGAACTAAAAAGACGCCTGACTTCTGCTCCCATACTTGTGCCACCGGATTTCACAAAGGACTTTGTTATCTACTGCGATGCCTCACGACAGGGACTAGGTTGCATTCTTATGCAGGATCGTCATGTGATTGCCTATGCATCTCGACAGTTGCATCCACATGAGGAAAATTATCCTACACATGATCTAGAGCTTGCAGCCGTAGTCTATGCACTCAAGACCTGGCGACATTACCTCCTTGGTAAACGTTGCAAGATCTACACCGATCACCAGAGTCTCAAGTATATCTTCACCCAACCGGATCTGAACCTTAGGCAAAGACGTTAGTTGGAAGTGATCTTAGATTATGATCTAGGGATTACTTACACTCCAGGCAAAGCCAATGTCATGGCTGATGCGCTAAGTCGTAAATCCTATTGCAACAATCTCATGTTGCAGCAGGGCCAACCACTTCTCCATGAGGAATTATGTAAGCTTAACCTTCACATTGCTCCTCACGGATTCCTTTCTACCTTCGTGGCAAAACCTACTCTTGAGGATCAGATCATAACTAGCCAGCAGTACGATACGAGTATTTCTCGAATCAAGGATAATGTTAAGAAGGGAGCTGCTGGTAGCTTCTTTGTTGATGATCGAGGTGTTGTTTTCTTCAAGAACCGTTTGGTGGTTCCCAAGAAGCAACATGTTCGGCAACTGATTCTTAAGGAGGCACATGAATCTCCTCTCACGATTCATCCCGGTAGTACTAAGATGTATCAGGACCTACGCCAGAGGTTCTGGTGGACTAGGATGAAGAGAGAAATCGCTCAGTTCATTGCCAACTGTGACGTTTGTCGTCGCGTTAAGGCAGAGCATCAGAGGCCTGCTGGCACCCTTCAGCCTTTAGCTATTCCTGAATGGAAATGGGATAAAGTTGGTATGGACTTCATCACCGACTTTCCCAGGACCAAGAGAGGGAATAACACTATCTTCGTAGTCGTTGATCGTCTTTCCAAAGTGGCTCACCTCCTACCTGTTCGAGAGAGTATCACTGCCAGTCAGCTTGCTGACTTATACATTTCTCGAATAGTGTCACTTCATGGTGTTCCACTAGAGATCAATTCAGACTGTGGTAGTCTTTTCACTTCTCATTTCTGGGAGAGTTTCCAAACTGCCATGGGAACCCATCTTTCCTTCAGTACCGCTTTCCACCCTCAGTCGAGTGGTCAGGTGGAAAGGGTCAACCAAATTCTCGAAGACATGCTTAGAGCTTGCGTTATCTCATTCGGTATGGACTGGGAGAAATGTCTTCCTTTCGCCGAGTTTTCTTATAACAATAGCTATCAATCCAGCCTCAAGAAAGCTCCTTTTGAGATTCTCTATGGACGAAGATGTCGAACACCTTTGAACTGGTCAGAAACCGGTGAAAGACAATTCTTTGGACCGGACATGATCCAGGAGGCAGAAGAGCAAGTTCGCATCATTCGTGAGAATTTGAAAACAGCCCAGTCTCGTCAAAAGAGCGAGTATGATCGTCATCATAAGGATATGACTTATGAAATTGGCAACAAAGCTTACCTTCGGGTTACTCCTTTGAAGAGTACCCATCGTTTCGGTATCAAGGGCAAGTTGGCTCCTCGTTACATTGGTCCTTTTCGCATTCTCGCTAAACGAGGAGAGGTTGCCTACCAGTTGGAACTACCCCCACATCTTTCCAGAGTTCATGATGTCTTCCACGTCTCTCAACTCAGGCGTTGCTTCTCGGATCCCATCCGCGGAGTGGACCACGAAACGCTTGATCTCCAAGATAACCTCACATACCGAGAGTATCCGGTTCGCATTCTTGATCAAGCAGAGCTTGTTACCCGACGTCAGAACATCAAGTTCCTCAAGGTTCAGTGGTCTCATCATTCTGAGAGAGAAGCTACCTGGGAGCGAGAAGATCGTCTTCGACTGGAGTACCCCAGTTTCTTTCCATCGACCCCTGAATCTCGGGATGAGATTCTTTCAAGTGGGGGCGAGTTGTCACATCCCTAGTTCTGGTATGACCTAGACTAGCTAGTCATTTGTGCATCATGTTTAAATTCCATTTAATTCTGAAATGAGGATTTGTGAAACCCTCAGAATCATTTCTGGAAATGACCTAGATAAAAATTGCTCCAAAAAGGTCCAAGAAAATGCTCATGTTGCTCTCTGAAAATATTGGACAGAGATAAAAATCAAACCAATATTTTTAGGAGCTCATAAGCATTTATTTTGGGCATTTGGAATTAATGCATAATTATTTGCATTGGATATATATTGGTTATATATATAATATATATCCAAAAATTATGCCATTTGTTGAGGAGCTCTGGAATAATACCACTAGTTCCTACAAAAATTGGTATAAGTAAATAAAATGATTTAGTATTATTATTAAATCAAACAAATGTCAGAAAATAGAAAAGAAAAATAAAAGGGAGAAGAGACTTACCTGGCGCTTACCTCCCTGTGCAGCCCGTTCCTGTGCGGCCTGGCCGGCCCAGTTGGCCAGCCCAGCCCACCTGGCGTCCTCCTCTGTCGTCTTCCTCCCCCTCGCCCAAAGCAGCTGCGTGCCCGCGCCACAGCCGGTCGTGGCCACGCGCCCGGCCACCTCCTGCTTCTCCCCCTCGTCGCCTGGATCACCCGCGCGACGCCACGCACGCCCCGCACCTCTCTCACTCTCTCTCGTTCCCCCTCCTCCCCTGGTTCTTTCTCTCCCGACCGCCCAAACGCGCCGTCGCCACCGCTTGCCGTAGTCGTAGCCACCGCGCCCCTCGAGAGCATCTGAGCCGTCCCCGAGCTTTGCGTCGTCGTCCTCGTCCTCTCCGTCAAGCCACGCATCGCCGGACGCACAGTGGAGCCGTCACTGCCATCGTCTTCATCATAGGCCGCCGGAGATCGCCACCGACATGCCGTCGTCTCCGAGCCGTCCCCGAGCGCGGTGAGATCACCGAAGGACTCGCCGTGAGCTCCTCTACTGAACCCCTCTTCTCCCCCTTGTTTTTGCGCTCCGTAGCTCCCGTTCGCCACAACAGCCGTAGCACCTCACCGCCAGCCATGTCGCCACCGCAGCCACACCTTCGGGCACCTGCAACCGAGCACGCCACCGTGGTCATCACGTCTCCAGGAGACGAACGCGACCAACCCCGGCCCCTGCCGTGCACCGTAGCCCCTTCTCCCCTCCTCGCCGAACTTCGGCCGCCACCCCGAGCTCTGGTCCGGCGAGCTCCGGCACCCCCGGAGCCCCCTGCCTGCTCCAAAGGACGCGGACGAGCTCCAGCTCCTCGTCCGTGGTCTCCGCCGCCCGAATGGACGCTGGACAGCGTATCCCGAGCCCCTCCGACGTCTCGGGCCCTGCCGGCGGCTTAACGCCGGTGAGGTTTGACCCTTTGACCCGCGGGCCGTCAGGTGGACCCCGCCGGCAGGTGATTAGCTTAAGGCTAATCACCATCTATCTAACCCTGACGCTAACAATGGGCCCCTGCGCCCTAATCTTTTAATTAGATTAGTAAAACCCCCTTGTTTAACACTGTGTCACTGACGTGTGGACCCCACACGTCAGGTTTGACCTGGTCAGCACCGTTGACCTGCTGACGCAGGCATGACGTCATGCTGACGCAGTTATCCATTTTCTGGATTTAAAATTAATCAGGAAATTCCAGAAAATGATTCAAACTTCAAAAAATCATAGAAATTCAACCGTAGCTCAGATTGAGATAATTTATATATGAAAAATTCTCAGAAAAATGCAATCTATCCATCTGTACTAGTTTCATGCATGACAAACCAACCTAAACCTTCTGAATAGGTGAAAACATATAAATGGCATTTATAAGGGCTTATTTTGGAGATGCATTTGAATCTTTGGTTCAAATGGACTCCATCCAGATAACAGCTAGTTGCATTAGCTCAAACAGCATCACATCTACATGCTATGATCATGTATCATATTGTTGCATATGTTTGTGTATTGATTGCCGACACTGTTCCTTCTTGATAGGTCCTGCTCCGGAGACCGTTCCAGAGTACCTGTCTGAGGAGCAGTGCCCCCTCTGTTGATCTACCAGGCAAGCAAACCCCCTTGTTCATTCCGATACAATCCTACTTTCTCGCTCCTGGTCTCAGTTATTGCATTAGGATAACAACGATTTATCTGCTACTTTGTGTTGCGGTAGTTGAACCCATTCCTTTGCATGACCTGTCATTGCCACAGTAAATAGTTGAAACCCACTAGCATGTTTAGGAGTTGATTGAAGCCATTGTTGTGTTCCTACCATGCTATGCCTGCTATTGCTTAGAGTGTGTCAGGTCTGATTCATTGGGAATGAATTGGAGTACAGTGCTATGTTCTGATGCTGAGAGTTAAGTGTGTCAACACGATTTGGTAAAGGTAGCGGTGAGAGGCCATGTAGGAGTACATGGTGGGTTGTCTCACTGGAACCATCCTTAAGCACTGAGTTCTATGTATGTTGTCCAATGACTCGATACTACCACACATTGGGATCCTTAATTGACTCTCTCGACTTATTAACCAACTTGGTCTCTCTCCAGGAGTCGCAACTAGTTTCTGGTGTTTGTAGGTAGTGCTATTTTTCTACGAAGTGGCACCCGGCAGGGTGGGCTTGGGACAGACTAGGAACACGTGGCCTGGTGTACCGAGTGGCACCCGGATGGTGGGCTCGGGAACCCTGCACACATCATTTGGGGCCGTGAGCGACACCCCGGCCGGATCTCCTTGCGGATGGAACCCGAATAGGCGATAAACCTGGACTAGAGTCTTGTGTGGTTAGTCAGGTCGTGGCCGACTCCCTCGCCAGTCTTCCGCTTGAAGGTTGCCGAGATACATGACGTGTACATGGCGGTAAGTGGCGAGAGCGTGTGTGAAGAAGTACACCCCTGCAGGGTTAACATGATCTATTCGAATAGCCGGGTCTGCGGTTATGGACTTCTTGGATGCTTACATGGTACATAGACAACTTGAAGTGGATACTCTGAAATGCTCAAGACAAGTGTGAGTGCTATGGATGGCCTTCTCGTAGGGAGACGGGGATGAATCCATAGTAGTGTATTGTGTGGTGATTAGTGGACTCGTGTGCGCCATATCACCTCAAAGGAGTTCTGGTAGTCGTAGAACAGGATAGCCACAGAGTCAAAGCTGGCTTGCTGCAACTAAACCCCACATTACCTTTTTGATACAAATGCATGTATGATAGGATCTGATGTACGTCTTGCTGAGTACCTTTGTACTCATGTTGCTTTATTTACGTTTTTGCAGCGGAGACTTCGGTCTTACTAGTGTTCTCGTGGACTTCGACAAGTAGCTTGCACCTCAGCTACGATCTTGATCGGACGTTGTAGATAGTCAGGCTCTTCAGCCTTTTTCATTTGTAGATGTCTGTACTCAGACATGTAATGCTTCCGCTTGTTGCTTGTATGCTCTATATGATGGGTCCTTTGACCCCTGTTTGCAATAAATGTTATGATGGCTCTTTGAGCCTTATCTATATTAGTTGTTGAGTTATGCTGTGATGCCATGTTGTACAACACATACTTGCATGTTATGCGTACGTGTAATGTGTATTGCTATGTGTGGGATCTAACTATCTAGTTGTTTATCCTTAGTAGTCTCTCTTACCGGGAAATGTCTCCTAGTGCTTCCACTGAGCCATGGTAGCGTGCTACTGCTCCGGAACACTTAGGCTGGCCGGCATGTGTCCTTCTTCGTTGCTGTGTCTGTCCCTTCGGGGAAATGTCACGCGATGAATACCGGAGTCTTGTTAGCCCGCTACAGCCCGGTTCACCGGAGTCCTGTTAGCCCAGTGCTACAGCCTGGATTCACTCGCTGATGACCGACACGTTCGATGCTGGGTCATGGATGCCTGTCCCTGTAAGTTTGTGCCACTTTGGGTTTACGACTAGCCATGTCAGCCCGGGTTCTTTGTCATATGGATGCTAGCGACACTATCATATACGTGTGCCAAAAGGCACAAACGGTCCCGGGCATGGTAAGGCGACACCCGTGGGAATACCGTGCGTGAGGCCGCAAACTGATATGAGGTGTTACATGCTAGATCGGTGTGGCATAGAATCGGGGTCCTGATAGCTTTGGTAGTCCGGACCCCGATCCTGAGTCACACCGATCTAGCATGTAACACATCATATCACTTTGCGGCCTCACGCACGGTATTCCCACGGGTGCCACCTTACCTGGCCCGGGACCGTTTGCGCCTTTTGGCTCATGTATATGATAGTGCCGCCAGCATCCATATGACAAAGAACCCGGGCTGACATGGCTAGACGTGAACCCAAAGTGGCATTAACTTATAGGGAGGCATACATGTCCCAACAACGAACGTGTCGGTCATCAGCGAGTGAATCCGGGCTGTAGCAACTGGGCTAGCAGGACTCCGGTAAACCGGGCTGTAGCAGGCTAACAGGACTCCGGTACTCATCGCGTGACATTTCCCCGAAGGGACAGACACAGGAACAAAGAAGGACACATGCCGGCCAGCCTAAGTGTTCCGGAGTAGTAGCAAGCTACCATGGCTCAGTGGAAACACTCGGAGACATTTCTCGGTAAGAGAGGCTACCAAGGATAAACAACTAGGTTGTCAGATCCCACACATGCCAAGCATTTCAATAACATACACACAATATGCTCGATATGTGCAAATACAACATGGCATCACAACATGACTCTACGACTCAAGTATTATATTCAATAGGCTCCGAGGAGCGAGATATTACAAACATGGGTCTCATGACCCAACATTCAGAGCATACAAGTCAAAACACATGCGGAAGCTTAACATGTCTGAGTACAGACATCTACAAATGAAAAGGCTGAGAAGCCTGACTATCTACCAGATCCTGCCGAGGGCACAAGATCGTAGCTGAGGTAACAAGCTAAACGTCGAAGTCCACGCGTACTACTAGCGAGACTGAAGTCTCTCTGCAAAAACATAAATTAAGCAACGTGAGTACAAATGTACCCAGCAAGACTTACATCAGATCTAACTACATATGCATCATTATCAACAAAGGGGGTGGTGGGGTTTAACTGCAGCAAGCCAGCTTTGACTCGGTGGCTAACCTAAACTACGACTGCAAGTAACTCTTTTGAGGTGGCGCACACGAGTCCACATATTCACCATATCAATACACCACTATGGATCCGCTCCCGTCTCCCTACGAGAACGCCACCCATAGCACTCACGCTTATCTTGCGTATTTTAGAGTATCCACTTTCACTTGTCTATGAACTGTACAGGCAACCCAGAAGTCCTTTTCCACGGACACGGCTATTCGAATAGATCATATTAACCCTGCAGGGGTGTACTTATTCACACACGCTCTCACCACTTACTGCCGTTTACACGACATGTACTCGGCAACCTTCAAGCAGAAGCCCAGCGAGGGTGTCGGCCACGACCTGACTAACCACACAAGTCTCTCGTCCAGGTTTATCGCCTATTCGGGTTCCATCCGCAAGGAGATCCGGCCGGGGTGTCGCTCACGGCCCCAAACGATGTGTGCAGGGTTCCCAAGCCCACCATCCGGATGCTACTTGGTACACCGGGCCACTGTGCCTAGTCTGTCCCAAGCCCACTTATACCGGGTGCCACTTGGTAGACTACTAACACTACCTACAAACACCAGAAACTAGTTGCAACTCCTGGACAGAGATCGAGTTGATTAATAAGTCGAGAGAGTCAATTAAGGATCCCAATGTGTGGTAGTAGCTGTTCATGGATCACAAACACAGAACTCAGTTCCTGAGGACGGCTGCAATGAGACAACCCACCATGTACTCCTACATGGCCTCTCACCGCTACCTTTACCAAATCGTGTTCACACACTTAGCTCTCAACAGTAGGACATGTTCACACACCTTCGATTCATCCCCGATGAATCAGACCTGACGCAACTCTAAGCAATAGCAGGCATGACAAACAAGCATGAATGAGTAGGCACATCAGGGCTCAAACAACTCCTACTCATGCTAGTGGGTTTCATCTATTTACTGTGGCAATGACAGGTCATGCAGAGGATAAGGGGGTTCAACTACCGCAGTAAGTAACAGTTGAATTGTTGTTGTCCTAATGCAGTAAAAGAGAGCAGGAGCGAGAGAGTGGGATTGTATCAGAATGATCAAGGAGGTTTTACTTGCCTGCATTTCTGAAGATAGTATAGTTCTTCATTGGTGTCATCGATCACATCATCGGTACATGTCTATTGAGAGGGAACAAATACCGGCAAACAAGGAAGAACACAATCAATGCAATGCAACAATATTATGCATGATCATGACATGGCAATATGCTGTGGTTTGAGCTAATGCAACTAGCAACAATTTAAATGAAGTTGGTTTGAATCCAAGATTCAAATTCAAACTCCACATGTGGTTATTTAAATGTCATTTAATTGAATTGTCCTAAACAGTAGTCATAAGTTGTTCTAACATGCATGAAAATGGTACAGATGGATAGATTGGATTTTTCTGATCATTTTTCATATATAATCTATGTCATTTGGAGTTACGGCTGAATTTCTATGATTTTTACAAGTTTTAAACATTTTCTGGAATTTTCAGAATTAAATTAAATCCAGAAAAGAGTTACTGCGTCAGCACGACATCACCCTGACGTCATCAGGTCAAGAGGGCAGTAGGAGGTGGCCACGGGTGGCTGTGCGCGCCGCACGCAGCTGCTTCTCCTCCTGGCAGAGGAAGACGACAGGAGCTGCGGTGGTGGGCTGGGTTGCCAGAGAGACCTGGCCAGGTGGGCTGCCTACTGGGCCGCAGGTAAGGCCAGGTCAGTTCTCTCTCTCTCCCTCTCTAATATTTCTCTTTTCTATTATTCTGTAATCTTTAGGGCTTTATTAAAAATACCTAGACAGATCCAAAAATCATAAAACTTCTCAATGCCACTGTTTGAAATATAACCAATAGGAAACATTTTAGTTTATGATTATTTGAGCATTTAAAATATTTATTAGCATTTAAATGCCCAAATGCAAATACTTTATGATTTAATTCAAAAATCCAGGAATAACCTAGAAATATGTTCATCATTTTTGGCAGAGGTTTTCACCTTTAACAGAAATCATGAACATTTTCAAAGGCATTTTGGGTTTATTGAAAATGATTTTATTTGAGCCTATTTGAATTCATTTGGTGCTAGGGTTTAAACAATCCCCATTTCAACTTAAATAAAATTTAAACATGATGCACACATGACTAGCTAGCTCAGAGCAAACCAGAAGCTAGGGATGTGACAACTCACCCCCACTAAACAAGAATCTCGTCCCGAGATTCAAGCGTAGGGTAAGATGAAGGGGAACACAAACTAACACAATCTTCACGATCCAGGATTGCACTTCATAAGAACGTTGATTTGATCACCATCTTTGTCTCGAAGTCTTGCTCTGAGATCTCCATCTAACATGACAACGAGAGGAAAGGGACAACTCCAGAAGAATCGATCTTCTCGAAGATCAATCAACTTAGGATCAACTCACAGAGTGAGTCATAGCAACATCTCTCGAGCTGAGGCACAAAGCATACATCTAGAGGAATGGAGTGGAACGGATGACGAAGGTTCAATTTGGTAGGCAACAATTCCACGCTTGAGGAGATGGTGAATGGTTTCAAGATCGCGATGAAATAATTGCCATGATACCATATCGGGTCACCTTAGGGAAAAGTGGCTTGTAGAAATATCCCCTTAAGTGGCAAAAAGAATTACCTTTGATTCAAAGATCATTGAATCTCTTTATACCAGCCTAAGGCAATTCTCGAGCGATCGTTTGGAGGGGTTCGGTAGAATGGCATACCCGGATTGGAATGGATGATGTGGATTACCTTGTTGAAAACAACACAAGGGATGATTTTAGTAAATGGGGAGAAGCTCAATAGTAGAGAGTGAGTCCATTGTTTGAAAAGTTATAGCATAACCGAGGAAACTGAGAGCAATCCCAGTTAGTGCTGATGATAACACCTAATGCTTGTGCGTGCTCTCAAGAATTGAGCATTTCCATATTCATCAAGGCTTTACCAACATCCTTGTCAAGGATTCTGGCAACAATACGTTCTACCATGATGAACAGCAATGGACGATGCAGATGCAAAGGAAGATAACCTTCTCAGATTTCACCTTAGCGAGGCCAAGGAAACAAAATCTGGATGATCAACCGAGAGACATTTAGCACTCCTCTTCTAACGTTCTCCTTGATGTGCTAGTGTAACCCATTCATAGATGTGGTTTGATATCTAGAACATCAAGTAAAAGGTCGGACTTCGGAAACACAAAATCCATAAGGAATAACTATGGAGGTAAATCCTGCAAAATCCTTATGGGAAGGTGGCCAACTTCTTCAATCAAGATACTAGAATTGTAGGTCTTCCGGCTGGGTGTGTTGGCCACGACATCCACTTACCGGGTTACAGAGACACCATTATTATAGTTCTTGGGAAATGTTCCAACCATCATATCTGCCTGAGATTCAGATCTGGTTGGTGTCAGAATAACCCATACTCATCGAGTCTAGGAAGAAAAATGAAAGTTTGCAACAAATATTGACGAGATGACGTTGCGAGATTCTCGGGAAATGACCGATGATAGCAAGCTCCAAAACATGATCTGGTTCTGCTACAACATGTGAACACGCTGTCCCAGACAAGCATGACCACGTAGTAGTCTTATAATAAAATACTACCGAGTTTTGGTTGGGAACCATCAACGAGGATATCGAAGTCCTAACATAAGTCCGGATTAGCTCTTATGAAGGAATTCCTTTTCCTGGAATAAATCAGTTAGTGGCTTGGTGTGCTAGGGAATTCATATGGAATGAAGATGATCAGTCTAACAAACCACGGAATACTTCGCACGTGCATAACTGACTTGGGATGATTCCAGAGGAGGTAAAAACATGCTTTCTCAAATTCACGGCGGCAACTTGCATCAAATGCACATGAATTAGAGGAAGTCACTGCTTTTCATCCAAACATATGCATCACGAACGAGTCATGAAGATAATGCTTATAAAAAGTTTCCAACACTAGCTTGATGTCCGACAAAATCATGGAGAAGATAAGGATGTTGTCGATGGTCTCAACAACAATTTATCGAAAATTTCCATAAAATGGAATTCCACGACTAGGTGAACAAGGTGATAGCATTGGTCAGACCCAAAAGACATAATGGTGTATGCTCAAGGAATCAACCACGAGTAAGACAACATTACTAACATCGTTGGTTCTGATTTGATTTGAGGATAGCCCACACTCAAATCAAAGTTTTTGGCAAGACAATAGATCCAATAATTGACCACGAGGTTCAATCAAGGAAGATATCATCTTTATTCAACACACACACACACACACAAAGATATCCCTTTGGAATGAACTGAGTCGGACAAGCTTTTACCTTCCAACTCTCCAAGTTGTTGTTCAGCTTAACCAACTAGCTCAGGGGTACCCAACACAGACTCTTGGAGAAGGGGTGGTTTACACGAAACCAACTTGATCACGAGCTCAACATAACAGTCAGGTGACAACCTGGTGATACTTCCGAGAAGATATTCAGAAAATCACGAACCACCGATGTGCTATTAAGCTCGAGAACAATGTTGCTTTTCAGGGCAAGACGAGATGATCAAAAGAGCGAGGGACCGATACGATCCCAACTCATTGATCGAAGAGTGCACCCGGAAATAAGGACTAGGTAGCACAATCTATCTGAGAATGACGATGATTCAAAATCAACACGCTAAGAATGAGGTTATTTTCCATTTAACTACCAAGCAACAGAGTTGCTTGGAGTATAGATTTCACACATCATAGTTCATCTGTCGGCATTCCGGTTCAACAACACGGGTACAGAGAAATGAATAATGATGGCGAGAAGTATCACTGCACCAAGAATTCATAAGATGATGTGTAATTCCTATGACTTTCTTGACATAAAGAGGGTAAAACTTCAGGGTAGAACAGAACAAAAACTGGATTAGTATTTGATCTGCGGAGTATGACTACTTTGACCCAATCCTAGATATGGATGAGGTACTGGAGTTCATTTCTCCTAGTCATTCTGGGATAGAATGGCTTGAGGGACCACAAGAATAACGGGCATCGATGAACACGAGGCACAACTACTCCTGACTATCAATTGATAGACGGGGGTCAGAATACAACTAAAGAGGGACAACTCAAAGGAACATATGATTTTCTGAGTCATGGATGCATAGATTAGTATGTCCAGCAAAGCTCATCATATTTCTTCCAGATAACCCATGCAGAAGGGTAGAACTGGCAGAGTAGCAGCATAGAATCGAGAACTCGTCAAGAGCACTTTGGTTGTGATCTTTCGGTTCGACAAGGAACTACTGCCATAAGTAGTTCATGGTATTTGGAAGAACGATATACCACGGACCTCGAGGACTAATGCAAAGGTTACTAATAACCTAAAGGAACTAGCAAACACTATCAACATGAGATAAGTAGGGTGAATCTCGGGTTCAAAACCCAAGGAGTAGAATACCTACTACTAATTGGCATCACGGGATGCTTTCGAGAATGATGGCCAGAATCATCACACTGGGACACAGAAAATGGCTAGATTACTAGGTGATACTCTAGACATCTAGGGTCATAATAATAGCTCCAACATATACGTTGAGGCAATAGAGTACCTCAACTCACCGTTTAGTGTGGTTAACCTGGCCAGAAAGGACATCGAAACAGAGGGAAGGATTTTGCAATTGCATCAGATTATTTAGAAACCTGGGATGACTCGGACAGCATAACGACTGTAAATGCTCAAAAGGATTAAAGACATCTACAAAAATGGTGGAATAACCACTCGATCATCACAAAATGAAGGTTCTGAGACCAACTATGAACACACGGAAGATAGTAGGAACTGAACTGAGGTCTAAATCCATCAATCCTAAGAGTCTATGGACTAGTAACACGTGATCCTAATAGACATAAGAGAAAGCCTAGTTCCTTAACCCCGTAGGAAAGATAAGATGACTCGAATCAGAAAGGCATAAGGTATAAGGAGTAAAAAGAGCCTTACGTTCCATCCCACAATCAATTCCCTTATATAACTAAAGATTTTCTAGACTCAACTTCGACCAGTTTGGCTTGGTAATCCTACAGGTAGTCAAGCTCTGATACCAAAGCTATCAGGACCCCGATCCTGAGTCACACCGATCTAGCATGTAACACATCATATCACTTTGCGGCCTCACGCACGGTATTCCCACGGGTGCCACCTTACCTGGCCCGGGACCGTTTGCGCCTTTTGGCTCACGTATATGATAGTGCCGCTAGCATCCATATGACAAAGAACCCAGGCTGACATGGCTAGTCGTGAACCCAAAGTGGCACTAACTTACAGGGACAGGCATACATGACCCAACAATGAACGTGTCGGTCATCAGCGAGTGAATCCGGGTTGTAGCAACTGAGCTAGCAGGACTCCGGGAAACCGGGCTGTAGCAGGCTAACAGGACTCTGGTACTCATCGCGTGACATTTCCCCGAAGGGACAGACACAGGAACGAAGAAGGACACATGCCGGCCAGCCTAAGTGTTCCAGAGTAGTAGCAAGCTACCATGGCTCAGTGGAAACACTAGTAGACATTTCCCGGTAAGAGAGGCTACCAAGGATAAACAACTAGGTTGTCAGATCCCACACATACCAAGCATTTCAATAACATACACACAATATGCTCGATATGTGCAAATACAACATGGCATCACAACATGACTCTACGACTCAAGTATTATATTCAATAGGCTCCGAGGAGCGAGATATTACAAACATGGGTCTCATGACCCAACATTCAGAGCATACAAGTCAAAACACATGCGGAAGCTTAACATGTCTGAGTACAGACATCTACAAATGAAAAGGCTGAGAAGCCTGACTATCTACCAGATCCTGCCGAGGGCACAAGATCGTAGCTGAGGTAACAAGCTAAACGTTGAAGTCCACGCGTACTACTAGCGAGACTGAAGTCTCTCTGCAAAAACATAAATTAAGCAACGTGAGTACAAATGTACCCAGCAAGACTTACATCAGATCTAACTACATATGCATCATTATCAACAAAGGGGGTGGTGGGGTTTAACTGCAGCAAGCCAGCTTTGACTCGGTGGCTAACCTAAACTACGACTGCAAGTAACTCTTTTGAGGTGGCGCACACGAGTCCACATATTCACCATATCAATACACCACTATGGATCAGCTCCCGTCTCCCTACGAGAACGCCATCCATACCACCCACGCTTATCTTGCGTATTTTAGAGTATCCACTTTCACTTGCCTATGAACTGTACAGGCAACCGAGAAGTCCTTTTCCGCGGACACGGCTATTCGAATAGATCATATTAACCCTGCAGGGGTGTACTTCTTCACACATGCTCCCACCACTTACCACCATTTACACGACATGTACTCGGCAACCTTCAAGCAGAAGCCCAGCGAGGGTGTCGACCACGACCTGACTAACCACAAAAGTCTCTCGTCCAGGTTTATCGCCTATTCGGGTTCCATCCGCAAGGAGATCCGGGCGGGGTGTCGCTCACGGCCCCAAACGATGTGTGCAGGGTTCCCAAGCCCACCATCCGGGTGCTACTTGGTACACTGGGCCACTATGCCTAGTCTGTCCCAATCCCACCTGTACCGGGTGCCACTTGGTAGACTACTAACACTACCTACAAACACCAGAAACTAGTTGCATCTCCTGGATAGAGATCGAGTTGATTAATAAGTCGAGAGAGTCAATTAAGGATCCCAATGTGTGGTAGTAGCTGTTCATGGATCACAAACACAGAACTCAGTTCCTGAGGACGGCTGCAATGAGACAACCCACCATGTACTCCTACATGGCCGCTCACCGCCACCTTTACCAAATCGTGTTCACACACTTAGCTCTCAACAGTAGGACATGTTCACACACCTCCGATTCATCCCCGATGAATCAGAACTGACGCAACTCTAAGCAATAGCAGGCATGACAAACAAGCATGAATGAGTAGGCACATCAGGGCTCAAACAACTCCTACTCATGCTAGTGGGTTTCATCTATTTACTGGGGCAATGACAGGTCATGCAGAGGATAAGGGGGTTCAACTACCGAAGCAAGTAACAGTTGAATCGTTGTTGTCCTTATGCAGTAAAAGAGAGCAGGAGCGAGAGAGTGGGATTGTATCGGAATGAACAAGGAGGTTTTGATTGCCTGGCACTTCTGAAGATAGTATAGTTCTTCATCGGTGTCACCGATCACATCGTCGGTACACGTCTATTCAGAGGGAACAAATACCGGCAAACAAGGAAGAACACAATCAATGCAATGCAACAATATGATGCATGATCATGACATGGCAATATGTTGTGGTTTAAGCTAATGCAACTAGCAACAATTTAAATGAAGTTGGTTTGAATCCAAGATTCAAATTCAAACTCCACATGTGGTTATTTAAATGTCATTTAATTGAATTGTCTTAAACAGTAGTCATAAGTTGTTCTAACATGCATGAAAATGGTACACATGGATAGATTGGATTTTTCTGATCATTTTTCATATATAATTTATCTCATTTGGAGTTACGGCTGAATTTCTATGATTTTTACAAGTTTTAAACATTTTCTAGAATTTTCAGAATTAAATTAAATCCAGAAAAGAGTTACTGCGTCAGCACGACATCACCCTGACGTCATCAGGTCAACAGGGCGGTAGGAGGTGGCCACGGGTGGCTGTGCGCGCCGCACGCAGCTGCTTCTCCTCTTGGCAGAGGAGGAAGACGACAGGAGCTGCGATGGTGGGCTGGGTTGCCAGAGAGGCCTAGCCAGGTGGGCTGCCTACTGGGCCGCAGGTAAGGCCAGGTCAGTTCTCTCTCTCTCTCTCTAATATTTCTCTTTTCTATTATTCTGTAATCTTTAGGGCTTTATTAAAAATACCTAGACAGATCCAAAAATCATAAAACTTCTCAATGCCACTGTTTGAAATATAACCAACAGGAAACATTTTAGTTTATGATTATTTGAGCATTTAAAATATTTATTAGCATTTAAATGCCCAAATGCAAATACTTTACGATTTAATTCAAAAATCCAGGAATAACCTAGAAATATGTCCATCATTTTTGGCAGAGGTTTTCAGCTTTAACAAAAATCATGAACATTGTCAAAGGCATTTTGGGTTTATTGAAAATGATTTTATTTGAGCCTATTTGAATTCATTTGTTGCTAGGGTTTAAACAATCCCCATTTCAACTTAAATAAAATTTAAACATGATGCACACATGACTAGCTAGCTCAGAGAAAACCAGAAGCTAGGGATGTGACACCCGATGAATCAGACCTGACGCAACTCTAAGCAATAGCAGGCATGACAAACAAGCATGAATGAGTAGGCACATCAGGGCTCAAACAACTCCTACTCATGCTAGTGGGTTTCATCTATTTACTGTGGCAATGACAGGTCATGCAGAGGATAAGGGGGTTCAACTACCGCAACAAGTAACAGTTGAATCGTTGTTGTCCTAATGCAGTAAAAGAGAGCAGGAGCGAGAGAGTGGGATTGTATCGGAATGAACTAGGAGGTTTTGCTTGCCTGGCACTTCTGAAGATAGTATAGTTCTTCATCGGTGTTATCGATCACATCGTCGGTACACGTCTATTGAGAGGGAACAAACACCGGCAAACAAGGCAGAACACAATCAATGCAATGCAACAATATTATGCATGATCATGACATGGCAATATGCTGTGGTTTGAGCTAATGCAACTAGCAACAATTTAAATGAAGTTGGTTTGAATCCAAGATTCAAATTCAAACTCCACATGTGGTTATTTAAATGTCATTTAATTTAATTGTCCTAAACAGTAGTTATAATTTGTTCTAACATGCATGAAAATGGTACAGATGGATAGATTGGATTTTTCTGATCATTTTCATATATAATTTATCTCATTTGGAGTTACGGCTGAATTTCTATGATTTTTACAAGTTTTAAACATTTTCTAGAATTTTCAGAATTAAATTAAATCCAGAAAAGAGTTACTGCGTCAGCACGACATCACCCTGACGTCATCAGGTCAACAGGGCGGTAGGAGGTGGCCACGGGTGGCTGTGCGCGCCGCACGCAGCTGCTTCTCCTCTTGGCAGAGGAGGAAGACGACAGGAGCTGCGATGGTGGGCTGGGTTGCCAGAGAGGCCTAGCCAGGTGGGCTGCCTACTGGGCCGCAGGTAAGGCCAGGTCAGTTCTCTCTCTCTCTCTCTCTAATATTTCTCTTTTCTATTATTCTGTAATCTTTAGGGCTTTATTAAAAATACCTAGACAGATCCAAAAATCATAAAACTTCTCAATGCCACTGTTTGAAATATAACCAACGGGAAACATTTTAGTTTATGATTATTTGAGCATTTAAAATATTTATTAGCATTTAAATGCCCAAATGCAAATACTTTACGATTTAATTCAAAAATCCAGGAATAACCTAGAAATATGTCCATCATTTTTGGCAGAGGTTTTCACCTTTAACAGAAATCATGAACATTGTCAAAGGCATTTTGGGTTTATTGAAAATGATTTTATTTGAGCCTATTTGAATTCATTTGTTGCTAGGGTTTAAACAATCCCCATTTCAACTTAAATAAAATTTAAACATGATGCACACATGACTAGCTAGCTCAGAGAAAACCAGAAGCTAGGGATGTGACACCCGATGAATCAGACCTGACGCAACTCTAAGCAATAGCAGGCATGACAAACAAGCATGAATGAGTAGGCACATCAGGGCTCAAACAACTCCTACTCATGCTAGTGGGTTTCATCTATTTACTGTGGCAATGACAGGTCATGCAGAGGATAAGGGGGTTCAACTACCGCAGCAAGTAACAGTTGAATCGTTGTTGTCCTAATGCAGTAAAAGAGAGCAGGAGCGAGAGAGTGGGATTGTATCGGAATGAACTAGGAGGTTTTGCTTGCCTGGCACTTCTGAAGATAGTATAGTTCTTCATCGGTGTTATCGATCACATCGTCGGTACACGTCTATTGAGAGGGAACAAACACCGGCAAACAAGGCAGAACACAATCAATGCAATGCAACAATATTATGCATGATCATGACATGGCAATATGCTGTGGTTTGAGCTAATGCAACTAGCAACAATTTAAATGAAGTTGGTTTGAATCCAAGATTCAAATTCAAACTCCACATGTGGTTATTTAAATGTCATTTAATTTAATTGTCCTAAACAGTAGTTATAAGTTGTTCTAACATGCATGAAAATGGTACAGATGGATAGATTGGATTTTTCTGATCATTTTCATATATAATTTATCTCATTTGGAGTTACGGCTGAATTTCTATGATTTTTACAAGTTTTAAACATTTTCTAGAATTTTCAGAATTAAATTAAATCCAGAAAAGAGTTACTGCGTCAGCACGACATCACCCTGACATCATCAGGTCAACAGGGCGGTAGGAGGTGGCCACGGGTGGCTGTGCGTGCCGCACACAGCTGCTTCTCCTCTTGGCAGAGGAGGAAGACGACAGGAGCTGCGATGGTCGGCTGGGTTGCCAGAGAGGCCTAGCCAGGTGGGCTGCCTACTGGGCCGCAGGTAAGGCCAGGTCAGTTCTCTCTCTCTCTCTCTCTAATATTTCTCTTTTCTATTATTCTGTAATCTTTAGGGCTTTATTAAAAATACCTAGACAGATCCAAAAATCATAAAACTTCTCAATGCCACTGTTTGAAATATAACCAACAGGAAACATTTTAGTTTATGATTATTTGAGCATTTAAAATATTTATTAGCATTTAAATGCCCAAATGCAAATACTTTATGATTTAATTCAAAAATCCAGGAATAACCTAGAAATATGTCCATCATTTTTGGCAGAGGTTTTCACCTTTAACAGAAATCATGAACATTTTCAAAGGCATTTTGGGTTTATTGAAAATGATTTTATTTGAGCCTATTTGAATTCATTTGTTGCTAGGGTTTAAACAATCCTCATTTGAACTTAAATAAAATTTAAACATGATGCACACATGACTAGCTAGCTCAGAGAAAACCAGAAGCTAGGGATGTGACACCCGATGAATCAGACCTGACGCAACTCTAAGCAATAGCAGGCATGACAAACAAGCATGAATGAGTAGGCACATCAGGGCTCAAACAACTCCTGCTCACGCTAGTGGGTTTCATCTATTTACTGTGGCAATGACAGGTCATGCAGAGGATAAGGGGGTTCAACTACCGCAGCAAGTAACAGTTGAATCGTTGTTGTCCTAATGCAGTAAAAGAGAGCAGGAGCGAGAGAGTGGGATTGTATCGGACTGAACAAGGAGGTTTTGCTTGCCTGGCACTTCTGAAGATAGTATAGTTCTTCATCGGTGTCATCGATCACATCGTCGGTACATGTCTATTGAGAGGGAACAAATACCGGCAAACAAGGAAGAACATAATCAATGCAATGCAACAATATTATGCATGATCATGACATGGCAATATGCTGTGGTTTGAGCTAATGCAACTAGCAACAATTTAAATGAAGTTGGTTTGAATCCAAGATTCAAATTCAAACTCCACATGTGGTTATTTAAATGTCATTTAATTTAATTGTCCTAAACAGTAGTCATAATTTGTTCTAACATGCATGAAAATGGTACAGATGGATAGATTGGATTTTTCTGATCATCTTTCATATATAATTTCTCTCATTTGGAGTTACTGCTGAATTTCTATGATTTTTACAAGTTTTAAACATTTTCTGGAATTTTCAGAATTAAATTAAATCCAGAAAAGAGTTACTGCGTCAGCACGACATCACCCTGACGTCATCAGGTCAACAGGGCGGTAGGAGGTGGCCACGGGTGGCTGTGCGCGCCGCACGCAGCTGCTTCTCCTCCTGGCAGAGGAGGAAGACGACAGGAGCTGCGATGGTGGGCTGGGTTGCCAGAGAGGCCTAGCCAGGTGGGCTGCCTACTGGGCCGCAGGTAAGGCCAGGTCAGTTCTCTCTCTCTCTCTCTAATATTTCTCTTTTCTATTATTCTGTAATCTTTAGGGCTTTATTAAAAATACCTAGACAGATCCAAAAATCATAAAACTTCTCAATGCCACTGTTTGAAATATAACCAACAGGAAACATTTTAGTTTATGATTATTTGAGCATTTAAAATATTTATTAGCATTTAAATGCCCAAATGCAAATACTTTACGATTTAATTCAAAAATCCAGGAATAACCTAGAAATATGTCCATCATTTTTGGCAGAGGTTTTCAGCTTTAACAGAAATCATGAACATTGTCAAAGGCATTTTGGGTTTATTGAAAATGATTTTATTTGAGCCTATTTGAATTCATTTGTTGCTAGGGTTTAAACAATCCCCATTTCAACTTAAATAAAATTTAAACATGATGCACACATGACTAGCTAGCTCAGAGAAAACCAGAAGCTAGGGATGTGACACCCGATGAATCAGACCTGACGCAACTCTAAGCAATAGCAGGCATGACAAACAAGCATGAATGAGTAGGCACATCAGGGCTCAAACAACTCCTACTCATGCTAGTGGGTTTCATCTATTTACTGTGGCAATGACAGGTCATGCAGAGGATAAGGGGGTTCAACTACCGCAGCAAGTAACAGTTGAATCGTTGTTGTCCTAATGCAGTAAAAGAGAGCAGGAGCGAGAGAGTGGGATTGTATCGGAATGAACTAGGAGGTTTTGCTTGCCTGGCACTTCTGAAGATAGTATAGTTCTTCATCGGTGTTATCGATCACATCGTCGGTACACGTCTATTGAGAGGGAACAAACACCGGCAAACAAGGCAGAACACAATCAATGCAATGCAACAATATTATGCATGATCATGACATGGCAATATGCTGTGGTTTGAGCTAATGCAACTAGCAACAATTTAAATGAAGTTGGTTTGAATCCAAGATTCAAATTCAAACTCCACATGTGGTTATTTAAATGTCATTTAATTTAATTGTCCTAAACAGTAGTTATAAGTTGTTCTAACATGCATGAAAATGGTACAGATGGATAGATTGGATTTTTCTGATCATTTTCATATATAATTTATCTCATTTGGAGTTACGGCTGAATTTCTATGATTTTTACAAGTTTTAAACATTTTCTAGAATTTTCAGAATTAAATTAAATCCAGAAAAGAGTTACTGCGTCAGCACGACATCACCCTGACATCATCAGGTCAACAGGGCGGTAGGAGGTGGCCACGGGTGGCTGTGCGTGCCGCACACAGCTGCTTCTCCTCTTGGCAGAGGAGGAAGACGACAGGAGCTGCGATGGTCGGCTGGGTTGCCAGAGAGGCCTAGCCAGGTGGGCTGCCTACTGGGCCGCAGGTAAGGCCAGGTCAGTTCTCTCTCTCTCTCTCTCTAATATTTCTCTTTTCTATTATTCTGTAATCTTTAGGGCTTTATTAAAAATACCTAGACAGATCCAAAAATCATAAAACTTCTCAATGCCACTGTTTGAAATATAACCAACAGGAAACATTTTAGTTTATGATTATTTGAGCATTTAAAATATTTATTAGCATTTAAATGCCCAAATGCAAATACTTTATGATTTAATTCAAAAATCCAGGAATAACCTAGAAATATGTCCATCATTTTTGGCAGAGGTTTTCACCTTTAACAGAAATCATGAACATTTTCAAAGGCATTTTGGGTTTATTGAAAATGATTTTATTTGAGCCTATTTGAATTCATTTGTTGCTAGGGTTTAAACAATCCTCATTTGAACTTAAATAAAATTTAAACATGATGCACACATGACTAGCTAGCTCAGAGAAAACCAGAAGCTAGGGATGTGACACCCGATGAATCAGACCTGACGCAACTCTAAGCAATAGCAGGCATGACAAACAAGCATGAATGAGTAGGCACATCAGGGCTCAAACAACTCCTACTCATGCTAGTGGGTTTCATCTATTTACTGTGGCAATGACAGGTCATGCAGAGGATAAGGGGGTTCAACTACCGCAGCAAGTAACAGTTGAATCGTTGTTGTCCTAATGCAGTAAAAGAGAGCAGGAGCGAGAGAGTGGGATTGTATCGGACTGAACAAGGAGGTTTTGCTTGCCTGGCACTTCTGAAGATAGTATAGTTCTTCATCGGTGTCATCGATCACATCGTCGGTACATGTCTATTGAGAGGGAACAAATACCGGCAAACAAGGAAGAACATAATCAATGCAATGCAACAATATTATGCATGATCATGACATGGCAATATGCTGTGGTTTGAGCTAATGCAACTAGCAACAATTTAAATGAAGTTGGTTTGAATCCAAGATTCAAATTCAAACTCCACATGTGGTTATTTAAATGTCATTTAATTTAATTGTCCTAAACAGTAGTCATAATTTGTTCTAACATGCATGAAAATGGTACAGATGGATAGATTGGATTTTTCTGATCATCTTTCATATATAATTTCTCTCATTTGGAGTTACTGCTGAATTTCTATGATTTTTACAAGTTTTAAACATTTTCTGGAATTTTCAGAATTAAATTAAATCCAGAAAAGAGTTACTGCGTCAGCACGACATCACCCTGACGTCATCAGGTCAACAGGGCGGTAGGAGGTGGCCACGGGTGGCTGTGCGCGCCGCACGCAGCTGCTTCTCCTCCTGGCAGAGGAGGAAGACGACAGGAGCTGCGGTGGTGGGCTGGGTTGCCAGAGAGGCCTGGCCAGGTGGGCTGCCTACTGGGTCGCAGGTAAGGCCAGGTCAGTTCTCTCTCTCTCTAATATTTCTCTTTTCTATTATTCTGTAATCTTTAGGGATTTATTAAAAATACCTAGACAGATCCAAAAATCATAAAACTTCTGCCTACCGCTAGATTAATATTCCAGAACCTCAGCTATAAGTTGTTCTAACATGCCATTTATATGTTTTCACCTATTCAGCAGGTTTAGGTTGGTTTGTCATGCATGAAACTAGTACAGATGGATAGATTGCATTTTTCTGATAATTTTTCATATATAAATTATCTCAATCTGAGCTACGGTTGAATTTCTATGATGTTTTGAAGTTTGAATCGTTTTCTGGAATTTCCTGATTAATTTTAAATCCAGAAAATGGATAACTGCGTCAGCATGATGTCATGCCTGCGTCAGCAGGTCAACGGAGCTGACCAGATCAAACCTGACGTGTGGGGTCCACACGTCAGTGACACAGTGTTAAACAATGGGGTTTTTACTAATCTAATTAAAAGATTAGGGCGCAGGGGCCCACTGTCAGCGTCAGGGTTAGATAGATGGTGATTAGCCTTAAGCTAATCACCTGACCCACAGGGCCCACCTGACGGCCGGCGGGGTCAAAGGGTCAAACCTCACCGGCGTTAAGCCGCCGGCAAGGCCCGAGACGGCGGGGCACCGCGGAAATCGCCCACAGGGCTCCGTTTAGCGCGCGAAGCACAACTACGGGATGCAGACGCTCGTCCGCATCGAACCATGGTGGTGGCTCGGCCGGGGAATGGCCGGAGTGGCGCCGGCGACGAGCTCGGCGGCGGCCGAAGCTCGGTCGGGGTTTGGTTCGGCGCTACGGTGCACGAGAGGGCGAGGGGGTGTGTGCGTTAGGCTCCTGGGAGCTTCCTAAGCACGGTGAGGTGCTCCATTATGAGCGCGCGCGGCTGTGGCCATGACGGCGAGGAGCTACGGCGGCGATGGCTTCGGCCACGGTGGAAACGACGGCTAGGACGCGGGAACAAGGGGGAGAAGAGAGGGGAAACGGGAAGATGCTCACGGCGGACTCGACGGGCTTGTCGGCGAGCTCGGGGACGCGCTGAAGACGGCGGGGCGGCGAAGACGATCTCCAGCGACCGGAGATGAAGACGGCGGCGATGGCGACTCTCCAGGGCCTCCCGAGGTGCGTGGCTTGACGGAGAGGTAGCCGACGATGTGGCGGAGCTTCTGGGCGCAGCGGCAGGCCGAGGGGTGTCCGGTGGCCACGGCGGTGAGCAGCCGCGCTCTCCGGTGCGCTCGGTGAAGAGAGGGAGAGGGAGCCAGATGAGGGGAAAGGCACGGGAGAGAGGGGGTGAGGCCAGGGGGATCAGGGCGGCACCGAGAAGAGGCATCGCGGCGTCGCGCTGGCAGGGGAGGCAGGCAGGCGATCTGGTGGCGTGGCACTCTGCCCGTGCGCGCGCGTCGGCCACACGCCTGGCCGACTGGCGCCAGGAGGACGACGGTGGTGGTGGGCTGGGCCGGCCTGCTGGGCCAGGCCAGGCCGCACAGTGCCAGGCTGCACAGGGAGGTAAGCACCAGGTAGGTTTTCTCCTGTTTTGTTTTTCTGACATTTGTTTTGATTTAATAATAATACTAAATCATTTTATTTACTTATGCCAATTTTTGTAGGAACTAGTGGTATTATTCCAGAGCTCCTCAACAAATGGCATAATTTTTGGACATATATTATATCTATAACAAATATATATCCAATGCAAATATTTATGCATTAATTCCAAATGCCCAAAATAAATACTTATGGGCTCTTAAAAATATTGGTTTGATTTTTATCTCTGTCCAATATTTTTAGAGAGCAACATGAACATTTTCTGAGGGTTTCACAAATCCCCATTTCAAAATTAAATGGAAATTTAAACATGATGCACAAATGACTAGCTAGCCTTGAGCATACCAGAACTAGGGATGTGACAACTCGCCCCCACTTGAAAGAATCTTGTCCCGAGATTCAGGGGTCAACGGAAAGAAAGTGGGGTACTCCAGTCGAAGACGATCTTCTCGCTCCCAGGTAGCTTCTCTCTCGGAATGATGAGACCATTGAACCTTGAGAAACTTGATGTTATGACGTCAAGTGACACGCTCTGCTTGATCAAGAATGCGAACAGGGTACTCTCGATATGTGAGGTTATCTTGGAGATCAATCGTTTCGTGGTCCACTCCGCGGATGGTATCCGAGAAGCAACGCCTGAGTTGAGAGATGTGGAAGACATCATGAACTCGAGAAAGATGTGGGGGTAGTTCCAACTGGTAGGCAACCTCTCCTCGTTTAGCGAGAATGCGAAAAGAACCAATGTAACGAGGAGCCAACTTGCCCTTGATACCGAAACGATGGGTACCCTTCAAGGGAGTAACCCGAAGATAAGCTTTGTCGCCAATTTCATAAGTCATATCCTTATGATGACGATCATACTGACTCTTTTGACGAGACTGGGCTGTTTTCAAATTCTCTCGAATGATGCGAACTTGCTCTTCTGCCTCCTGGATCATGTCTGGTCCAAAGAATTGTCTTTCACCGGTTTCTGACCAGTTCAAAGGTGTTCGACATCTTCGTCCATAGAGAATCTCAAAAGGAGCTTTCTTAAGACTGGATTGATAGCTATTGTTATAAGCAAACTCGACGAAAGGAAGACATTTCTCCCAGTCCATACCGAATGAGATAACGCAAGCTCTGAGCATGTCTTCGAGAATTTGGTTGACCCTTTCCACCTGACCACTCGACTGAGGGTGGAAAGCGGTACTGAAGGAAAGATGGGTTCCCATGGCAGTTTGGAAACTCTCCCAGAAATGAGAAGTGAAAAGACTACCACGGTCTGAATTGATCTCTAGTGGAACACCATGAAGTGACATTATTCGAGAAATGTATAAGTCAGCAGCTGACTAGCAGTGATACTCTCTCGAACAGGTAGGAAGTGCGCCACTTTGGAGAGACGATCAATGACTACGAAGATATCATTATTCCCTTTCTTGGTCTTGGGAAGGCCGGTGATGAAGTCCATACCAACTTTATCCCATTTCCATTCAGGAATAGCTAAAGGCTGAAGGGTGCCAGCAAGCCTCTGATGCTCTGCCTTAACGCGACGACAAACGTCACAGTTGGCAATGAACTGAGCGATTTCTCTCTTCATCCTAGTCCACCAGAACCTCTGGCGTAGGTCCTGATACATCTTAGTACTACCGGGATGAATCGTGAGAGGAGATTCATGTGCCTCCTTAAGAATCAGTTGCCGAAGATGTTACTTCTTGGGAACCACCAAACGGTTCTTGAAGAAAACAACACCTCGATCATCAACAAAGAAGCTACTAGCAGCTCCCTTCTTAACATTATCCTTGATTCGAGAAATACCCGTATCGTACTGCTAGCTAGTTATGATCTGATCCTCAAGAGCAGGTTTCGCCACCAAGGTAGAAAGGAATCCGTGAGGAGCAATGTGAAGATTAAGCTTACATAATTCCTCATGGAGAAGTGGTTGGCCCTGCTGCAACATGAGATTGTTGCAATAGGATTTACGACTTAGCGCATCAGCCATGACATTGGCTTTGCCTGGATTGTAAGTAATCCCTAGATCATAATCTGAGATCACTTCCAACCAACATCTTTGCCTAAGGTTCAGATCCGGTTGGGTGAAGATATACTTGAGACTCTGGTGATCGGTGTAGATCTCGCAACGTTTACCAAGGAGGTAATGTCGCCAGGTCTTGAGTGCATAGACTACGGCTGCAAGATCTAGATCATGTGTAGGATAATTCTCCTCATGTGGATGCAACTGTCGAGATGCATAGGCAATCACATGACGATCCTGCATAAGAATGCAACCTAGTCCCTGTCGTGAGGCGTCGTAGTAGATAACAAAGTCTTTTGTGAAATCCGGTGGCACAAGTATGGGAGCAGAAGTCAGGCGTCTTTTCAGTTCCTGAAAACTATACTCACACTATGGAGACCACTCAAACTTTTTATCTTTCTTGAGAAGTTCCGTGAGGGGTTTGGCTACTTTAGAGAAGTTTTCAACAAAGCCACGACAATAGCTGGCTAGACCAAGGAAACTCCTAACTTGTTTGACTGATTCAGGTGGAGTCCAATCGACAACGGCCTTAACTCTCTCGGGATTGACAACAATGCCCTTACCAGAGATTACGTGGCCTAGGTAGGTCACTTATGGCAACCAAAATTCACACTTGGAGAACTTGGCATAAAGGCGGTGCTCTCTGAGTTTTTCTAACACAAGTCCAAGATGTTCGACATGCTCTTCCTCGTTCTTCGAGCAAATAAGAATATCATCGAGGTAAACCATGACGAACTTATCTAAGTACTCCATGAAGATCGAGTTCATCAAGAGGGAGAATGTAGCTGGAGCATTGATTAGACCGAAGGACATGACGGTGTACTCGTACTGACCATAATGAGTGACAAAAGCCGTTTTGGGGATGTCCCCGTTTCTGATCTTGATTTGGTGGTAGCCTAACCTCAAATCCATCTTGGAGAAGACTGAGGATCTAGCGAGCTGATCATACAGATCGTTGATCCTGGGGAGCGGATACTTGTTCTGTCTTGTGACCAAATTAACGGGACTATAATCTACAACCATCCGGTCCGTACCATCCTTCTTCTTGACGAAGAGGACGGGGCAAGCCCAAGGAGAATTACTAGGACGGATGAAACCCTTTTGCAAGGACTCATCAAGTTGTTTCTTAAGCTCGGCTAGTTCTAAGGGTGCCATCTTGTAAGGTCTCCTGGAGATTGGAGCTGTTCCTGGGATAAGATCTATGACGAACTCTACATCTCTGTCAGGTGGAACACCTGGCAGTTCCTCTGGAAAGACATCCGGAAAGTCACGGACTACCGGAATATCTTCCAGGTCTGGAAGAGGGCTGGCATTAAGAGAATAGAGTTGGCGCTTTGCAACTCTGGTGGAGACAGTGAATATCTTGCCAGACAGGTGTGTAAGCTAAACATACCTGGTGTAACAATCAATCTTGGCATGATGAGCTGTCATCCAGTCCATACCCAAGATGATGTTAATATCTGAGGACTTGAGGGCTACAAGTGATGCAAGAAATACAAGTCCATCGACAAGGATTTCATTACCATGGCTGATTCTGGTGGTCTACCATCTAGACCCTGGGGTTTGGATTTCAAGCGGAGTTGGCATATCACAAAATGACATGTCGTGCAAACGAGCATAGCCTTCAGAAATGAAGGAGTGAGATGCTCCAGTATCGAATAGAACCGATGCTGGATGACAATTGACAAGGAGTGTACCAAGAACAACATCCGGATCATCATCAGCGTCTTTAACTGAGACGTGATGCACACGTCCACGTTTAGTGTGAGCTGGCTTGGCACTGATTGTCTTGCTTGATGGCTTAACACAGCCAACAGACTTCTCGGGCTGGGGTGGGGCATAACTAGTCTAAGAGCAGTCACGTGCATAGTGTCCTGGCTTCCCGCATGTGAAGCAAGTCCCTGAAGTTGGACGTGGACCCGCACTGACAAACGGTCTACCAGTAGGCCTGGGTGGAACATACGACTGAGCTGGGGGAGGCACCACATGAGATGGCCTTGGTGTATATCCAGAAGGAAGAGCGGAGTTTGGAACCCATATCCGGCGCTTCTGAGAACCAGAACCGGAGGAAGATCCCAAATCACGGGTGTGCTTACGAGACTCCTCGTAAGTGAGCTGAGATGTCTCTGCATTAATGGCCTTGTTCACAAGAGCTTGGAATGTATCACAATGATGCAGGTGGAGATCACGACGCAACTTGGGGTTGACACCCTTCCGGAACCTAGCCTGCTTCTTGGCGTCTGTGGACACCTCTTCTGAAGCATAGCGGGCGAGGTTCTCAAACTCTCTACTATAGGCATCAACAGCCATCTTACCCTAGGTGAAACTACAGAACTCTTCTCTCTTGCGATCGATGAGGGCTTCAGGAATGTAATGCTCGCGAAAAGCCTCAATGAAATCCCTCCAGGTAGGAATCTGACCAGCTGGAAGCATAGCCTCATAGTTCTGCCACCAAAGACTAGTAGGACCTTCCAGGTGGTATGTGGCATAGGTGACCTTGTCATCTTCAGCTACGTTCGCGGAACGCAGCTTATGAGTGATGCTACGGAGCCAGTCATCTGCATCGAGTGGCTCAATGGAATGATGAAAGGTGGGTGGGTGCAAGCGGATGAAGTCATGAATGGTCACAGATCCTTTGAACTGATGTGCGGTGTTCTCCTCGATACGTGCCAACAAGCGGTTAGACTCACGCTTGTTCCTCTCCATCTCTAACATGAACTCTGTCAATGAAGGTTGATCGGGAGGATCCTCGTCCCTACCATCTCCGCGGTTCTGGCTACGAACAATAGAACTTCGCTTAACTGATGACATCCTGAGAAACAAACCAAGGACGGAATCAGCGTCATCTATAGGCTGTAGAATGTAGGACAAGGAAATTAGTAACTCTCGAACTCCTAGGGCAATTCCGGCAGCATAACGGCAGTAAAATGCTCAAAATGAGACATCCTGCCAACAATGGGGTAGCAACATACTCAACATCACCACTCAAGGTTCTGGGATAGTACTAAACAAACTACATCAGAAGTACTCGAAACTGGGGTATGACTCTGATCAACCAATCCTATGGGACTACGGAGTAGTAACACGTGACCCTGATAGACGGAAGAGAAAGCCTAGTTCCTTAACCCCGCAGGAAAGATAGGATGACTCAGATCAGAAGGCCATGAGGTAAAGGAGTAAAAAGAGCCTTACGTTCCTTCCCACAATCAATTCCCTTATATAAATAAAGAATTTCTAGACTCAACTTCGACCAGTTTGGCTTGGTAATCCTACAGGCAGTCAGGCTCTGATTCATTGGGAATGAATTGGAGTACAGTGCTATGTTCTGATGCTGAGAGTTAAGTGTGGGAACACGATTTGGTAAAGGTAGCGGTGAGAGGCCATGTAGGAGTACATGGTGGGTTGTCTCACTGGAACCGTCCTTAAGCACTGAGTTCTATGTATGTTGTCCAATGACTCGATACTACCACACATTGGGATCCTTAATTAACTCTCTCGACTTATTAACCAACTTGGTCTCTGTCCAGGAGTCGCAACTAGTTTCTGGTGTTTGTAGGTAGTGCTATTTTTCTACCAAGTGGCACCCGGCAGGGTGGGCTTGGGAAAAACTAGGCACACGTGGCTTGGTGTACCGAGTGGCACCCGGATGGTGGGCTCGGGAACCCTGCACACATCGTTTGGGGCCGTGAGCGACACCCCGGCCGGATCTCCTTGCGGATGGAACCCGAATAGGCGATAAACCTGGATTAGAGTCTTGTGTGGTTAGTCAGGTCGTGGAGGACACCCTCGCCAGGCTTCCACTTGAAGGTTGCCGAGTTACATGACGTGTACATGGTGGTAAGTGGCGAGAGCGTGTGTGAAGAAGTACACCCCTGCAGGGTTAACATGATCTATTCGAATAGCCGGGTCCGCGGTTATGGACTTCTTGGATGCTTACATGGTACATAGACAACTTGAAGTGGATACTCTAAAATGCTCAAGACAAGTGTGAGTGCTATGGATGGCCTTCTCGTAGGGAGACGGGGATGAATCCATAGTAGTGTATTGTGTGGTGATTAGTGGACTCGTGTGCGCCATATCACCTCAAAGAAGTTCTGGTAGTCGTAGAACAGGATAGCGACAGAGTCAAAGCTGGCTTGCTGCAACTAAACCCCACATTACCTTCTTGATACAAATGCATGTATGATAGGATCTGATGTAAGTCTTGCTGAGTACCTTTGTACTCATGTTGCTTTATTTACGTTTTTGCAGCGGAGACTTCGGTCTTACTAGTGTTCTCGTGGACTTCGACAAGTAGCTTGCACCTCAGCTACGATCTTGATCGGACGTTGTAGATAGTCAGGCTCTTCAGCCTTTTTCATTTGTAGATGTTTGTACTCAGACATGTAATGCTTCCGCTTGTTGCTTGTATGCTCTGTATGATGGGTCCTTTGACCCCTGTTTGAAATAAATGCTATGATGGCTCTTTGAGCCTTATCTATATGAGTTGTTGAGTTATGCTGTGATGCCATGTTGTACAACACATACTTGCATGTTATGCGTACGTGTAATGTGTATTGCTATGTGTGGGATCTGACTATCTAGTTGTTTATCCTTAGTAGTCTCTCTTACCGGGAAATGTCTCCTAGTGCTTCCACTGAGCCATGGTAGCATGCTACTGCTCTGGAACACTTAGGCTGGCCGGCATGTGTCCTTGTTCGTTCCTGTGTCTGTCCCTTCGGGGAAATGTCACGTGATGAATACCGGAGTCCTGTTAGCCCGCTATAGCCCAGTTCACCGGAGTCGTGTTAGCCCAGTGCTACAGCCAGGATTCACTCGCTGATGACCGACACGTTCGATGCTGGGTCATGGATGCCTGTCCCTGTAAGTTTGTGCCACTTTGGGTTTACGACTAGCCATGTCAGCCCGGGTTCTTTGTCATATGGATGCTAGCGACACTATCATATACGTGTGCCAAAAGGCGCAAACGGTCCAGGGCATGGTAAGGCGACACCCGTGGGAATACCGTGCGTGAGGACGCAAAGTGATATGAGGTGTTACATGCTAGATCGGTGTGGCATAGAATCGGGGTCCTGACAGCTTATACCAACGCTGTCAGGACCCTGACTCAATGTCACAACGATCTAGCCTGTAACACCTCATATCACTTTGCGGCCTCACGCACGGTATTCCCACGGGTGTCGCCTTACCTTTGCCCGGGACCGTTTGCACACTTACATCAGATCCTATCATACATGCATTTGTATCAAGAAGGTAATGTGGGGTTTAGTTGCAGCAAGCCAGCTTTGACTCTGTGGCTATCCTGTTCTACGACTACCAGAACTTCTTTGAGGTGATATGGCGCACACGAGTCCACTAATCACCACACAATACACTACTATGGATTCATCCCCGTCTCCCTACGAGAAGGCCATCCATAGCACTCACACTTGTCTTGAGCATTTTAGAGTATCCACTTCAAGTTGTCTATGTACCATGTAAGCATCCAAGAAGTCCATAACCGCGGACCCGGCTATTCGAATAGATCATGTTAACCCTGCAGGGGTGTACTTCTTCACACACGCTCTCGCCACTTACCACCATGTACACGTCATGTAACTCGGCAACCTTCAAGTGGAAGCCTGGCGAGGGTGTCCTCCACGACCTGACTAACCACACAAGACTCTAATCCAGGTTTATCGCCTATTCGGGTTCCATCCGCAAGGAGATCCGGCCGGGGTGTCGCTCACGGCCCCAAACGATGTGTGCAGGGTTCCCGAGCCCACCATCCGGGTGCCACTCGGTACACCAAGCCACGTGTGCCTAGTTTTTCCCAAGCCCACCCTGCCGGGTGCCACTTGGTAGAAAAATAGCACTACCTACAAACACCAGAAACTAGTTGCAACTCCTGGATAGAGATCGAGTTGCTTAATAAGTCGAGAGAGTCAATTAAGGATCCCAATGTGTGGTAGTAGTTGTTCATGGATCACAAACACAAAACTCAGTTCCTGAGGACGGTTTCAATGAGACAACCCACCATGTACTCCTACATGGCCTCTCACCGCTACCTTTACCAAATCGTGTTCACACACTTAGCTCTCAACAGTAGGACATGTTCACACACCTCCAATTCATCCCCGATGAATCAGACCTGACTCAACTCTAAGCAATAACAGGCATGACAAACAAGCATGAATGAGTAGGCACATCAGTGCTCAAACAACTCCTACTCATGCTAGTGGGTTTCATCTATTTACTGTGGCAATGATAGGTCATGCAGAGGATAAAGGGGTTCAACTACCGCAGCAAGTAACAGTTGTATCGTTATTGTCCTAATGCAGTAAAATAGAGCAGGAGCGAGAAAGTGGGATAGTATCAGAATGAACAAGGGGGTTTTGCTTGCCTGGCACTTCTGAAAATAGTATAGCTCTTCATCGGTGTCATCGATCTCATCGTCGGAACATCGTCTACTGAGAGGGGACAAATACCGACAAACAAGGAAGAAACACAATCAATGCAATGCACAATATGATGCATGATCATGACATGTCAATATGCTGTGGTTTGAGCTAATGCAACTAGCAACCAGATTAAATGAAGTTGGTTTGAATCCAAGATTCAAATTCAAACTCCATATGTGGATATTAAAATGCCATTTATGTGATTTGTGCTAATCAGCAGCTATAAGTTGTTCTAACATGCATGAAAATGGTACAGATGGATAGATTGGATTTTTCTGATAATTTTTCATATATAAATTATTTCATTCTGAGCAACGGTTGAATTTCTATGATTTTTAGAAGTTTAAACTATTTTCTAGAATTTCCTAGATTATTTTTATTCCAGAAAATGATTAATTGCGTCAGCAGCGCGTCGGGGTGACGTCAGCAGAGTCAACATGGCTGGTCCAGGTCAAACCTGACCTATGGGACCCATGTGTCAGTGACTAACTAAACTAACCTAGTTTAATTAGCACTAACCTAGTTTAAACTAATTAAATTTAAACCTAAGCTAGATTAATATTTTAACCGATAAATTACAACTATAAGCGGCCAGGTTCCTTGATATGGATATTGGTAAAACCTTGATGAATATGGAAATGCTCAAGTTCTTGAGAGCACGCGCAAGCGCTAGGTGTTATCATCAGCACTAACTGGGATTGCTCTCAGTTTCCTCGGTTATGCTATAACTTTTCAAACAGTGGACTCACTCTCTTCTTTTGAGCTTCTCCCCAGTTACTAAAATCATCCCTTGTGTTGTTTTCAACAAGGTAATCCACATCATCCATTCTAATCCGGGTATGCCATTCTACTGAACCCCTCCAAATGGTCGCTCGAGAATTGCCTTAGGTTGGTATAAAAGATTTTCAATGATCTCTGAATCAAAGGTAATTCTTTTTGCCAGTTAAGGTTATAATCTACGAATCACCCTCCTCCAGGATGTCCCGCTGTGGCATCATGGCAACTCAACTCCTCGCTACGTTGACAACCGTTCACCACCCTTTTAAGCGTGGAATTGTTGTCTACCTAGTGAACCCTCGTCATTTGTTCCACTCCATCCCGGTAGATGTGTGTTTTGTGTCTCAGCTCGAGTGGTGTTGCTATGCCTCATTCCACGAGTTGATCCTAAGTTGTTTGATCTTCGAGAAGATCGACCCTTCTAGAGTTTCTTTTCCCTCTCGTTGTCATGTTGGTAGGAGTTCCTGGAGCAAGACATTGGGTCAAAGATGGTGAACGATTCAACGTTCTGATGAAGTGCCACCTGGATCGTGAAGATTATGTTAGTTTGCGTTCTCCCTTCATCCTACCCTACGCTTGAATCTCGGGACGAGATTCTTGTTTAGTGGGGGTGAGTTGTCACATCCCTAGCTTCTGGTGCTGCCTAGTGTTTGCATCTTGCTTGCTTCATGTCTAACTTTCATGGAAACTTGAAATGGGGATTGCCTAAACCCTAGCACCAAATGAATTCAACTAGGTTCAACTAAAATATTTACAGTGAGTCCAAATGGCTTTCCAAAATGTTCATCATTTCTGGAAAATGCTGGAGACATAACCAGGGGTGTTGCACATTTTTTCCATGATATATTGGGCTCTGAATTAAATCTTATAGTATTTGCATTTGGGCATTTAAATGCTATTAAATATTTTAAATGCTCAAATAATCATAAACTAAAATGTTTACTGTTGGATATATTCCAAACAGTAGTCATGATTAGTTTCATGATTTTTGGATAAGCCCTGACATTTTTAATAAAGCCCAGAAGTTACAGAAAAATAGAAAAGAGGAAACAAAAGAGAGAGAGACTTACCTGGCTTACCTGGACGGGCCAGTAGGCAGCCCTCCTGGCCGGCCCAGCCCAGCGCCGATTCCAGTCATCTCCCACCTCTCGCCAGTAGGACGAGAGGCGTGTGGCCGCCGTGCGCGCCCACGCGCCTCGGCCACCACCTGCTTCCCACCGCCTCCCGACGTCGCTCTGGACGCCCTGGATGTCGACACGCAACCCCTCTGGCTCTCTCTCACTCTCCTCGTGCTCCTCCTCCAACTCTGCTCTCTCTCCCTCTCACCACCGAACGCCGCCGCCGCCACCGTTCGCCATAGCCGCAGCCGCAGCCAACCCCACGCCTCACCGACGCGGCCACGAGCTCCGCCTCGTCCCTCTCTTCCTCCTCACCGAGGCACCCTACGCCGGAAGCCCCTGGACGCCGCAAGCACCGCCGTTCCCCTTGCCGGCCACCGGAGATCGTCGCCGTCGATTTGCTGCCTCTGGTGCCTCCCCGAGCTCGCTGACCCTCCCGTTTGACCCACTGTGAGCTTCTCTGCCGCTCCCTTCTCTCCCCGTGCTTTGTTGCGCCGTGTACCCGCCGTTTCCACCGGAGCCGAGAGCCGGCCGCCGCCGTTCTTGTCGCCGCTGTAACAAGAGCTAGCAAAGCTCGTTCCCAAGCACGGCTACGTGCTCAACAGCTCTGCAGCAAGCTAATGCCACCACCAGCTCCTCCCCCCGTGCACCGTAATGTCGAACCCAACCCCGTCCGAACTCCAGCAGCCGCTGTCAAGCTCGCCAGCGTCGTTTCCGGTGTCTCCGTGTCCAACCACTTGCACCACGGGATGCGGCAGCTCCCCAGCAGTACGTAGCACACCCCCGCCGTTGTTTTGGTCGCCGGAGCATGAAACCCGCGCTGCTCCGCCGCGTCTGGCCTCGCCGGCGTCATGTCGCCGGCAGGTTTGACCTGTTCGACCTGGGGTTTGACCTCCCTAGGGTCAACACGTATGGGCCCCGCCTCTGACTAGATTAGTTTAGGACTAATTACCCTGTTGACACTGACAGTGGGCCAGTGGCTGATAATTTGATTAGTTAGAATTAATTAACCATGTTAGTTACCTGTGTCACTGACGTGTCGACCCCACCGATCAGGTTTGACCCGAACAGCCCCTATTGACCTGCTGACGTCACAGTGACGCAGTGCTTACAAAATAAATCATTTACTGGATTTATTCTTATTCAGGAAAATCCAGAAAATACCCCAAACTTCTAAAAATCATAGAAAAATAACCGTAGCTCAGATTGAAATAATTTATATATGAAAAATGATCAGAAAAATCCAATCTATCCATCTGTACCATTTTCATGCATGTTAGAACAACTTATATCTGCTGTTTAGCACAAATCATATAAATGGCATTTTAATATCCACATATGGAGTTTGAATTTGAACCTTGGATTCAAACCAACTTCATTTAATCTGTTTGCTAGTTGCATTAGCCCAAATCACAACATATTGCCATGTCACATTCATGCATCATATTGCTGCATTGCATTAATTGTGTTCTTCCTTGTTTGCCGGTGTTTGTCCCCTCTCGATAGACGTGGTTCCGACGATGAGATCCATGACACCGATGAAGAGCTATATTATCTTCAGAAGTGCCAGGCAAGCAAAACCCCCTTGTTCATTCCGATACAATCCCACTCTCTCGCTCCTGCTCTCTTTTACTGCATTAGGACAACAACGATTCAACTGTTACTTGCTGCGATAGTTGAACCCCCTTATCCTCTGCATGACCTGTCATTGCCACAGTAAATAGATGAAACCCACTAGCATGAGTAGGCGTTGTTTGAGCCCTGATGTGCCTACTCATTCATGCTTGTTTGTCATGCCTACTATTGCTTAGAGTTGAGTCAGGTCTGATTCATCGGGGATGAATCGGAGGTGTGCGAACATGTCCTACTGTTGAGAGCTAAGTGTGTGAACACGATTTGGTAAAGGTAGCGGTGAGAGGCCATGTAGGAGTACATGGTGGGTTGTCTCATTGCAGCCATCCTCAGGAACTGAGTTCTGTGTTTGTGATCCATGAACAGCTACTACCACACATTGGGATCCTTAATTGACTCTCTCGACTTATTAATCAACTCGATCTCTGTCCAGGAGTTGCAACTAGTTTCTGGTGTTTGTAGGTAGTGTTAGTAGTCTACCAAGTGGCACCCGGTACAGGTGGGCTTGGGACAGACTAGGCACAGTGGCCCGGTGTACCAACTAGCACCCGGATGGTGGGCTTGGGAACCCTGCACACAATGTTTGGGGCCGTGAGCGACACCCCGGCCGGATCTCCTTGCGGATGGAACCCGAATAGGCGATAAACCTGGATGAGAGACTTGTGTGGTTAGTCAGGTCATGGCCGACACCGTCGCTGGGCTTCCGCTTGAAGGTTGCCGAGTACATGTCGTGTAAACGGTGGTAAGTGGTGAGAGCGTGTGTGAAGAAGTACACCCCTGCAGGGGTAATATGATCTATTCAAATAGCCGTGTCCGCGGAAAAGGACTTCTGGGTTGCCTGTACAGTTCATAGACAAGTGAAAGTGGATACTCTAAAATACGCAAGATAAGCGTGTGTGCTATGGATGGCGTTCTCGTAGGAAGACGGGAGCGGATCCATAGTGGTGTATTGATATGGTGAATATGTGGACTCATGTGCACCATCTCAAAAGAGTTACTTGCAGTCGTAGTTCAGGTTAGCCACCGAGTCAAAGCTGGCTTGCTGTAGTTAAACCGCACAATCCCCTTTGTTGATAATGATGCATATGTAGTTAGTTCTGATGTAAGTCTTGCTGGGTACATTTGTACTCGCGTTGCTTAATTTATGTTTTTGCAGAGAGACTTCAGTCTCGCTAGTAGTACCGTGTGGACTTCGACGTTTAGCTTGTTACCTCAGCTACGATCTTGTGCCCTCGGCAGGATCTGGTAGTTAGTCAGGCTTCTCAGCCTTTTTCATCTGTAGATGTCTGTACTCAGACATGTTAAGCTTCCGCTTGTGCTTTGACTTGTATGCTCTGAATGTCGGGTCATGAGACTCATGCTTGTAATATCTCCCTCCTCGGAGCCTATTGAATAAATACTTGAGTTGTAGAGTCATGTTGTGATGCCATGTTGTATTTGCACATATCGAGCATATTGTGTGTATGTTTTGAAATGCTTGGTATGTGTGGGATCTGACTATCTAGTTGTTTATCCTTAGTAGCCTCTCTTACTGGGAAATGTCTCCTAGTGCTTCCACTGAGCCATGGTAGCTTGCTACTGCTCCGGAACACTTAGGCTGGCCGGCATGTGTCCTTCTTTGTTCCTGTGTCTGTCCCTTCGGGGAAATGTCACACGATGAATACCGGAGTCCTGTTAGCCCGCTACAGCCCGGTTCACCGGAGTCCTGCTAGCCCAGTGCTACAGCCTGGATCCACTCGCTGATGACCGACATGTTTGATGCTGGGTCATGGATGCCTGTCCCTGTAAGTTTGTGCCACTTTTGGTTTACGACTAGCCATGTCAGCCCGGGCTCCTTATCATATGGATGCTAGCGACACTATCATATACGTGTGCCAAAAGGAGCAAACGGTCCCGGGCAAAGGTAAGGCAACACCCGTGGGAATACCGTGCGTGAGGCCGCAAAGTGATATGAGGTGTTACATGCTAGATCGATGTGGCATTGAGTCGGGGTCCTGACACCTTTTTTCATTACGAACATCGTTGGTTCTGATTTGACTTGACGATAGCCCATACCAAGTCAAAGCTTTGAAAAGACAATACATCCAACAATTGATCACGAGGACCAATTGGTGAAGATATTATCTTTCTTCAAGACACACACAAACACAAAAATATCCCTTCAAAAAGAGCCAAATTCGGCAAAGCTTTGTATCTTCCAACTGTCCAAGTTGTTGTTTAGCTTAACCAACTAGCTTAGGGGTATCCAACATAGATTCTTGGAGAAGGGGTGGTTCATAGAGAACCTAACTTGATCACGAACTCAACATAGCGGTCGGGTGACAACCTGGTAATACTTCCGAGAAGATATTCGAAACATCACGAACCACCGATATGTTACTAAGCTCGAGAACAATCTTGCTTTTCACAGCAAGACGATATGATCAAATAAGCAAGGATTGACACATTCCTAACTCGTTGATCGAAGAGTGCACCAGGAAATAAGGACTAGGTAGCATGATCAATCTTAGAATGATAATTCAATACCAACACGCTAAGAATGAGATTATTGTCCATTAACTACCAACCAACGGGGTTGCTAGCAGTATTGATTTCACACATCATAGTTCACCTGTCGGCATTCCGGTTACAATAACACGGAACCGAGGAATGAATAATGATGGCGAGAAGTATCACTACATCAAGAATTCATAGGAGAGGGTGCAGTTCTCATGACATTCCTGACATAAAGTGGGTAATACTTCAAAGTAGAACAGAACAAAAATTGGATTAGTATTTGATCCGCGGAACACAACTGCTTTGACCCAATCCTGGATATGGATGGGGTACTGGAGTTTGTTTCTCCTAGTCATTCCAAAATAGAATGGCTTGACAGACCACAAGAATATTAGGCATCGATGAACGAATGCATGCATACTCTTGACTATCAATTGATAGCCGAAGGTCAGAAGACAACTAAAGAGAGGGACAACTCAAAGGAACATATATCTTTCTGAGTTGTGGATGCATAGATTAGTATGTCGAGCAAAGCTCAACATTTCTTTCGGATAACCCATGCAGAAGGTAGAACTGGCAGATTCACAATATAGAATGGAGAACTCATCAAGAGCACTCTGGTTGTGATCTTTTGGTTCAAAAGAACTTCTGCCAAAATGGTTCATGGTACTTGGAAGAAGGGAATACCACGGACCTCGAGGACTATCGCAAAGGTTACTAATAACCTAAGGGAGCTAGCAATTACTATCAACATGAAGTAAGTAGGGTGAATCTCGGGCTTCAAAACCTAGGAAAAGAATACCTGCTAACTAAATGGCATCACGGGATGCTTTCGAGAATAAAGGCCAGAATCATCACACTGGGAACACAAATCATGGCTAGCTTACTAGGTGGTACTCTAAGACACCTAGGGTCATAATACTAGCTCCAACATATATACCGAGGCAATGAAGTACCTCAACACACTAGTTGGTGCGGTTAATCTGGCCAAAGGAACATCGAAATGGTAAGAAGGGATTTGCAAATGCATCAGACTATTTAGAAATATGGGATGACTTGGACAGCATAACGGCTGTAAATGCTCAAATGAATTTAGACATGCTACAAAAATGGTGGCATAGCCACTCAGAAGCACAATAACAAGGTTCCGAGACCAACTATGAACACACAGGGTATTAGAAACTGAACTGGGCTTAAATCCAACAATCTTATAAGTCTACTAATTAGTAACCCGTGATCCTAATAGAAAGATGAGAAGCCTAATTCCTTAACCCCGTAGGAAAGATAAGATGACTCGGATCAGAAGGCATAAGGTATAAGGAGTAAAAAGAGCCTTACGTTCCATCCCACAATCAATTCCCTTATATAACAAAAGAATTTCTAGACTCAACTTCGACCAGTTTGGCTTGGTAATCCTACAGGCAGTCAAGCTCTGATACCAAAGCTGTCAGGACCCCAATCCTAAGTCACACCGATCTAGCATGTAACACATCATATCACTTTGCGGCCTCACACACGGTATTCCCACGGGTGCCACCTTACCTGGCCCGGGACCATTTGCGCCTTTTGGCTCACATATATGACAGTGCCGCTAGCATCCATATGACAAAGAACCCGGGCTGACATGGCTAGTCATGAACCGAAAGTGGCACTAACTTATAGGGACAGGCATACATGAACCAACAACAAACGTGTCGGTCATCAGCGAGTGAATCCAGGCTGTAGCACTGGGCTAGCAGGACTCTGGTGAACCGGGCTGTAGTGGGCTAACAGGACTCCGGTAGACACCGCGTGACATTAACCCGAAGGGACAGACACAGGAACGAAGAAGGACACATGCCGGCCAGCCTAAGTGTTCCGGAGCAGTAGCAAGCTACCATGGCTTAGTGGAAACACTAGGAGACATTTCCCGGTAAGAGAGGCTACTGAGGATAAACAACTAGATAGTCAGATCCCACACATACCAAGCATTTCAATAACATACACACAATATGCTCGATATATGCAAATACAACATGGCATCACAACATGAATCTACAACTCAAGTATTTATTCAATAGGCTCCGAGGAGTACAAACATGGGTCTCATGACCCAACACTCAGAGCAAACAAGTCAAGCACAAGCGGAAGCTTAACATGTCTGAGTACAGACATCTACAAAAGAAAAAGGCTGAGAAGCCTGACTATCTACCAGATCCTACCGAGAGCACAAGATCGTAGTTGAGGTAACAAGCTAAACGTCGAAGTCCACGCGGAATTACTAGTGAGACAGAAGTCTCTGCAAAAACGTAGAATAGGCAAACGTGAGTACAAATGTACCCAGCAAGACTTACATCAGAACTAACTACACATGCATCATTATCAACAAAGGGGGTGCTGGGGTTTAACTGCAGCAAGCCAGCTTTGACTCGGTGGCTAACCTGAACTATGACTGCAAGTAACTCTTTTGAGGTGGCGCACACAAGTCCACATATTCACCATATCAATACACCACTATGGATCCGCTCCCGTCTCCCTACGAGAACGCCATCCATAGCACTCACGCTTATCTTGCGTATTTTAGAGTATCCACTTCAAGTTATCTATGAACTGTACAGGCAACCCAGAAGTCCTTTACCGCGGACACGGCTATTCGAATAGATAATGTTAACCCTGCAGGGGTGTACTTCTTCACACACGCTCTCACCACTTACCGCTGTTTACACGACATGTACTCGGCAACCTTCAAGCGGAAGCCCAGCGAGGGTGTCGGCCACGACCTGACTAACCACACAAGTCTCTCGTCCAGGTTTATCGTCTATTCGGATTCCATCCGCAAGGAGATCCAGCCGGGGTGTCGCTCACGGCCCCAAACGATGTGAGCAGGGTTCCCAAGCCCACCTCGACGGGTGGATCTACGCTTGGTACACCGTGCGACGGTGCCTAGTCTGTCCCAAGCCCACCTATACCGGGTGCCACTTGGTAGACTACTAACACTACCTACAAACACCAGAAACTAGTTGCAACTCCTGGACAGAGATCAAGTTGGTTAATAAGCCGAGAGGGGCCAAGTTACCGGAACCGTATGTGTGGTAGTAATTGTTCATGGATCACAAACACAGAACTCAGTTCCTGAGGACGGCTACAATGAGACAACCCACCATGTACTCCTACATGGCCTCTCACCGCTACCTTTACCAAATCGTGTTCACACACTTAGCTCTCAACAATAGGACATGTTCACCACATTCCAATTCATCCCTGATGAATCCTACCTGAGACAACTCTAAGCAATAGCAGGCATGACCAACAAACATGAATGAGTAGGCACATCAGGGCTCAAACAACTCCTACTCATGCTAGTGGGTTTCACCTATTTACTGTGGCAATGACAGGTCATGCAGAGGATAAAGGGGTTGAACTACTGCAGCAAATAACAGTTGTATCTTTGTTGTCCTAATGCAGTAAAATAGAGCAGGAGCGAGAGAGTGGGATTGTATCGGAATGAACAAGGGGGTTTTGCTTGCCTGGCACTTCTGAAGATAGTATAATTCTTCATCGGTGTCATCGAACTCATCGTCGGAACCACGTCTATCGAGAGGGAACAATTACTGGCAACAGAGAGGAAACACAATCAATGCAATGCACATTATGATGCATGATCATGACATGGAAACATGTTGGTGTTTTCAGCTAATGCAGCTAGCAAAAAAGTTAAATGAAGTTGGTTTGAACCCTAAGTTCAAAACCAACTCCATATGTGAAATTCAAATGTCATTTATATGATTTGTGCTAAACAGCAGCTATAAGTTGTTCTAACATGCATGAAAATGGTACAGATGGATAGATTGGATTTTTCTGATCATTTTTCATATATAAATTATTTCATTTGGAGTTACAGTTGATTTTCTATGAATTTTAGAAGTTTAGGCAATTTTCTGGATTTTCCTGGTTTAATTAAAATCCAGAAAATCACTTACTGCATCAGCATGATGACAGCATGACGTTAGCAAGGTCAACAGGGTCAAACCTGACCCGTGGGGTCCACTGGGCAGTGAGACATACACTAATCCCGCATTGACTCGGGGTTTGACCCGCTGCGGGGCCCGCTGTCAGTGTCTAAGGGTGGTTTAGCTGGCATTGATTAGCACTAATTACGCGGACACGTCGGCACGCCAGAGTTTGGCCGGCGGCGACCTAAACTGCGGCGGCAACTCACCGGACTTGAGCTGCGGGCGACGGCTGGATGCGCGAAGGCCACTAGGAGGTAGCCCGTGGCCGCGCGCATCCACGAGAACCAACGGAAGGGTGCGGGGTGGCCGGCGTTCGCCGGAAGCGAGGTTGTGGCGGCGGCCGGAGTTCGGGCGCCAATGAAAACGACGACGCCGTGCACGGGAGGATCTACGGTTAGCACCTATGCGTTCTATGAGAGCTCACGAACCCAACGGAGGCACGCACGGAACCAAATGGCCACCGGAGCCTCGTCGGCGACGAGCTCGTGCAGCGGCGTGCTATCGGGTGAGAGAGGCGCGGCGGCTACGGCATGCTAGAGAGAGAACGGAGAGGGGGAGGATGATCAGTTGCTCACGTGGAGTGCAGTGGTGGACTCGGCGTGCTCGGGGAAGCTCGAACGGCGGCGAGTCGGCGATGGAGATCCGCGGCGGCCGACGATGAAGAAGTGGTCGGGGACGGCGCGTTGGAGCTCTTCCGGCCATGTGAGCTGACGGAGAGGACGAGGGTGGCACATCGGAGCTTGGGGGCTGGTCCATGGGTCTAGCGCTGGCCGGTGGCCGCGGTGGTGACGAACGGCGGCGACGACGCGTTCGGGTGTGCGTGAGAGAACGAGATAGAGGAGGGGAACGAGGGAGAGGGAGAGAGCAAGGGGGTCCAGGGGGTCGGGGCGGCGCCGAGGAGAAGACGCGAGGCGTCGCGGTGGCCAGGCGATGCAGGCAGGCAGCCTGGTGGCGTGGCGCCCGCGCGCGTGCCATGCGTTGTCCCTCCTCTGCCTACTGACAGAGGTTGGGGATGACTGGCACCAGGCCAGGTGGGCTGGGCCGGCTCCTGGGCTGCACATGTGAGGCCCAGGTGGGCTTGGTGGGCGCCAGGTAAGTTCCAGGTGAGCCTTTGTTCTTTTCCTATTTTATTTTCTATTATTTTGTTTTGATTGAGTTTGAGAACTAAATCATTTTAAAACTTTCTGTAAATTTTTGTGTGAGCTCAAAGAGATAGTCCAAGGCCACAAGAAAATTTACAAAAATATTTGAACATTATTTCTTATATAGCAGAAATAATTCCAACCCAAATATGTTATTTATTTAAATCAAAGGCCCAAAATAAATTATTTCTATGCCTCCAAAAATATTGGTTTGAGTTTTACCTCATGCCAATATTTTCACAGAATTCCTCCAAAAATATTGGTCTTCTGAGGTTTCTGAAAATTCCTCAATTCAAATTTCATTAGAATTTAAACATGATGCTCACATGAAGGGCTAGCCTAGTGCATACCAGAACTAGGGACGTGACAACTCACCCCCACTAAACAAGAATCTCATCCCGAGATTCAAGCGTAGGGTAGGATGAAGGGAAAAGGCAACCTAACATAATCTTCACGATCCAGGTGGCACCTCATAAGGGCATTGATTCGATCACCATCTTTGTCTTTTCGTCTTGTTCTGAGAACGCCAACTGACATGACAAGAAGAGGAAAGGAAAACTCTAGAGGAATCGATCTTCTCAAAGACCGAACAACTCAGGATCAGCTCATGGGGTGTGATATAAACATCTCTTGAGCTGAGACACGAGACACACATTCAAAGGGATGGGGTGTAACAGATGATGAAGGTTCAACTCCGTGGGCAACAATTCCACGCTTGAGTAAGATGATGCATGGTTTCAAAGTAGCGAGAAGATAATTCCATAATTCCATACTGGGGAACCTTAGGGGAGGTGACTTGTAGAAATATTCCCATAAGTGGCAAAAAGAATTACTTTTGATACAGATATCATTAAAACTCTTTATACCAGCTTGAGCCAAATCACAATCGATCATTTGGAGGAGTTCGGTAGAATAACATACTCGGACTAGAATGGATGATGTGGATTACCTTGTTGAAAACAACACAAGGGACGACTTTAGTACTTGGGGAAAAGCTCAACAGTAGAGAGTGGGTCCACTGTTTGAAAAGTTATAGCATAACCGAGGGAACTGAGAGCAACCCTAGTTGGTGCCGATGATAACACCTTCTAAGATTTCACCTTAGCGAGGCCAAGGAAACAAAATCTGGATGATCGACCGAGAGACATTTAGCACTCCGCTTCTAATGTTCTCCTTGATGTGCTAGTGTATCCCATTCATAGATATGGTTTGATATCTAGAACATCAGGTAAAAGGTCGGACTTCGGAAACACAAAATCCATAAGGAATAACTATGGAGGTAAATCCTACGAAATCCTTATGGGGAGGTGGCCAACTTCCTCAATGAAGATACTACAATAATAGGTCTTCCGGCTGGGTGTGTTGGCCACGACATCCACTTTACTGGTTATCGAGGGAGCAATATTATAGTTCTTGGGAAAACGTTCGTACCATCATATCTGCCTGAGATTCAGATCTGGTTGGTGTCAGGATATTCCAGACTCATCGAGTCTAGAAAGAAAAATGAAAGTTTGCAACACAAATTGACGAGATGACGTTGCGAGATTCTCGGGGAATGAACTACAATAGCAAGCTCCAAAACATGAGCTGGTTCTGCTACAACATGTGGACACGTTGTCCGAGACAAGTATGACCACATGGTAGTATTATAATAAAATACTACCAAGTTCTGGTTGGGAACCATCATCGAGGATATCGGAGACTTGTGCATGATCTAGAATTAACACAACAAACTCCATTTCCTTGAACAAATCAATCAGTGGCTTGGTGTGCTAGGGATTACACGTGGAGTGGAGGTAGCGAGCCTATCAAACCATGGAATACTTCGCACATGCATGACTGACTTGGGATGATTCCGGAGAAAGCAAAAACAATCTTTCTCAATTCACGGCGGCTACTTGCACCTAATGCACGTGAACTTGGAGAAAGTCACTTCTTACACCAAACATGTATTTCATGAACGGGACATGAAGATAATGATTACAAAAGTTTCCAGCACTAGCTTAATCTTCAGCATGAATCATGGAGGAGACAAAATACTGCTGATGGGCTCAACAGCAACTCATCGAAATTTCCATATCACTGGACTTCCACCATTATGCGAACAATGTGATGGTATTGGTCAGACCATAAAATGTAATGGTGTATGCTCGAGGAATGCCATCGCTGCACCCGCCGTGAGCTCCTCTGTCGTTTCCCCCTCTCCCCTGACTCGTTTTCTTCCTCTAACACCGGTACCCGTCGGAGCCGAGAGCTCTTCGCCGCCGGCCATGTCGCCGCCGTAGCCACCATTGCCTAGAGCTGCAACCGAGCACGCAGCCGTGCTTAGTGCACCCCCAGGAGGCCATAGCACCCATCCGAACCCTCTGCTGTGCTCCCTAACGCCGACCCTGAGCTCGGCCGAACTCCGGCCGCCGCCGTGAGCTCGACTCCGGCGAGTACAACGCACCCCGCCCGCTCCTTCCTGCTCTGTTGGATGCGGAAGAGCACGGGCTCCCTCCTGGTGGTCTCCCCGCACCTAAACGCAGCCCCTAGCGCCGCCCAGTAGCAGCTCCGCCGCGCGGAATGGTCGCCGCCGGCCAAACTCCGGCGAGCCGACGTGGCTCCGTCATTAGGAGCTAACCCAGCTAACTAAACAACCTACAGCCACTGATAGTGGGCCCCACCCCTGGTCAAACCCCAGTCAGCGCTAGGTTTGACCGGGATTAGTTCATGTGTCGCTGACTTGTGGACCCCACGGGTCAGGTTTGACCTGGACCAGCCCTGTTGACTCTGCTGACGTCACCCCGATGCGCTGCTGACGCAATTAATCATTTTCTGGAATAAAAATAATCCAGGAAATTCCAGAAAATAGCTTAAACTTCCAAAAATCATAGAAATTCAACCGTAACTCCAAATGAAATAAATTATATAGGAAAAATGATCAGAAAAATCCAATCTATCCATCAGTACCATTTTCATGCATGTTAGAACAACTTTTGTTCACTGTTAGGTCAAATCAATTAAATGGCATTTGAATAATCACATATGGAGTTTGAATTTGAATCTTGTATTCAAACCAACTTCATTTAACCTGCTGCTAGTTGCATTAGCTAAAATCATAGCATATTGCCATGTCACACTCATGCATCATATTGTTGCATTGCATTGATTGTGTTCTTCTCTGTTGCCGGTGTTTGTTCCCCCTTAGTAGACGTGGTTCCGACGATGAGATCGATGACACCGATGAAGAGATATACTATCTTCCGAAGTGCCAGGCAAGCAAAACCTCCTTGTTCATTCCGATACAATCCCGCTCTCTCGCTCCTGCTCTCTTTTACTGCATTAGGACAACAACGATTCAACTATTACTTGCTGCGGTAGTTGAACCCCCTTATCCTCTGCATGACCTGTCATTGCCATAGTAAATAGATGAAACCCACTAGCATTAGTGGGAGTTGTTTGAGCCCTGATGTGCCTACTCATTCATGCTTGTTTGTCATGCCTTCTATTGCTTAGAGTTGAGTCAGGTCTGATTCATCGAGGATGAATCGGAGGTGTGTGAACATGTCCTACTGTTGAGAGCTAAGTGTGTGAACACGATTTGGTAAAGGTAGCGGTGAGAGGCCATGTAGGAGTACATGGTGGGTTGTCTCATTGCAGCCGTCCTCAGGAACTGATTTCTGTGTTTGTGATCCATGAACAGCTACTACCACACATTGGGATCCTTAATTGACTCTCTCGACTTATTAATCAACTCGATCTCTGTCCAGGAGTTGCAACTAGTTTCTGGTGTTTGTAGGTAGTGTTAGTAGTCTACCAAGTGGCACCCGGTACAGGTGGGCTTGGGACAGACTAGGCATAGTGGCCCGGTGTACCAAGTAGCACCCGGATGGTGGGCTTGGGAACCCTGCACACATCGTTTGGGGCCGTGAGCGACACCCCGGCCGGATCACCTTGTGGATGGTACCTGAATAGGCGATAAACCTGTACAAGAGACTTGTGTGGTTAGTCAGGTCGTGGCCGACACCCTTGCTGGGCTTCCGCTTGAAGGTTGCCGAGTACATGTCGTGTAAACGACGGTAAGTGGTGAGAGCGTGTGTGAAGAAGTACACCCCTGCAGGGTTAATATGATCTATTCGAATAGCCGTGTCCGCGAAAAAGGACTTCTGGGTTGCTTGTACAGTTCATAGACAAGTGAAAGTGGATACTCTAAAATACGCAAGATAAGCATGAGTGCTATGGATGGCGTTCTCGTAGGGAGACGGGAGCGGATCCATAGTGGTGTATTGATATGGTGAATATGTGGACTCATGTGCGCCACCTCAAAGAGTTACATGCAGTTGCAGTTTAGGATAGCCACCGAGTCAAAGCTGGCTTGCTGCAGTTAAACCCCACCATCCCCTTTGTTGATAATGATGCATATGTAGTTAGTTCTGATGTAAGTCTTGCTGGGTACATTTGTACTCATGTTTGCCTATTTTATGTTTTTGCAGAGAGACTTCAGTCTCGCTAGTAGTACCGCGTGGACTTCGACGTTTAGCTTGTTACCTCAGCTACGATCTTGTGACCTCGGCAGGATCTGGTAGATAGTCAGGCTTTTCAGCCTTTTTCATTTATAGTTGTCTGTACTCAAACAAATTAAGCTTCCGCTTTGACTTGTATGCTCTGAATGTTGGGTCATGAGACACATGTTTGTAATATCTCGCTCCTCAGAGCCTATTGAATAAAATTCTTGAGTTGTAGTGTCATGTTGTGATGCCATGTTGTATTTGCACATACCGAGCATATTGTGTGTATGTTATTGAAATGATTGGTATGTGTGGGATCTGAATATCTAGTTGTTTATCCTTAGTAGCCTCTCTTACCGGGAAATGTCTCCTAGTGTTTCCGCTGAGCCATGGTAGCTTGCTACTGCTCCGGAACACTTAGGCTGGCCAGCATGTGTCCTTCTTCGTTCCTGTGTCTGTCCCCTCGGGGAAATGTCACGCGATGAATTCCAGAGTCCTGTTAGCCCGCTACAGCCCGGTCCACCGGAGTCCTGCTAGCCCAGTGCTACAGCCTAGATTCACTCGCTGATGACCGACACGTTCGTTGTTGGGTCATGTATGGTTGTCCCTGTAAGTTAGTGCCACTTTGGGTTCACGACTAGCCATGTCAGCCCGGGTTCTTTGTCATATGGATGCTAGCGGCACTATCATATACGTGAGCCAAAAGGCGCAAACGGTCCTGGGCCAGGTAAGGTGGCACCGGTGGGAATACCGTGCGTGAGGCCGCAAAGTGATATGATGTCTTACATGCTAGATCGGTGTGACTCAGGATCGGGGTCCTGACAGCTTTGCTGATCCTGAGTTGTTCGGTCTTCGAGAAGATCGATTCTTCTAGAGTTTTCCTTTCCTCTTCTTGTCATGTTAGTTGGAGTTCTCAGAGGAAGACATTGAGTCAAAGATGGTGATCGATTCAATGCTCTGATAACAAAGCTGTCAGGACCCCGATCCTAAGTCACACTGATCTAGCATGTAACACATCATATCACTTTGCGGCCTCACGCACGGTATTCCCACGGGTGCCACCTTACCTGGCCGCGGACCGTTTGCGTATTTTGGCTGACGTATATGATAGTGCCGCTAGCATCCATATGACAAAGAACCCGAGATGACATGGCTAGTCGTGAACCCAAAGTGGCACAAACTTACAGGGACAGGCATACATGACCCAACAACGAACGTGTCGGTCATCAGCGAGTGAATCCGGGCTGTAGCAACTGGGCTAGCAGGACTCCGGTAAACCGGGCTGTAGCAGGCTAACAGGACTCCGGTAGACACCGCGTGACATTTCCCCGAAGGGACATACACAGGAACGAAGAAGAACACATGTCGGCCAGCCTAAGTGTTCCGGAGCAGTAGCAAGCTACCATGGCTCAGTGGAAACACTAGGAGACATTTCCCGATAAGAGAGGCTACTAAGGAGAAACAACTAGATAGTCAGTTCCCACACATACCAAGCATTTCAATAACATACACACAATATGCTCGATATGTGCAAATACAACATGGAATCACAACATGACTCTACAACTCAAGTATTTATTCAATAGGCTCCGAGGAGCGAGATATTACAAACATGGGTATCATGACCCAACACTCAGAGCATACAAGTCAAAGCACAAGCGGAAGCTTAACATGTCTGAGTACAGACATCTACAAATGAAAAATGCTGAAAAGCCTGACTATCTACCAGATCCTGCCGAGGGCACAAGATCGTAGCTGAGGTAACAAGCTAAACGTCGAAGTCCACGCGGTACTACTAGCGAGACTGAAGTCTCTTTGCAAAAACATAAAATAGGCAAACGTGAGTACAAATGTACCCAACAAGACTTACATCAGAACTAACTACATATGCATCATTATCAACAAAGGGGATGGTGGGGTTTAACTACAGCAAGCCAGCTTTGACTCGGTGGCTATCCTAAACTGCGACTGCAAGTAACTCTTTGAGGTGGCGCACACGAGTCCACATATTCACCATATCAATACACCACTATGGATCCGCTCCCGTCTCCCTACGAGAATGCCATCCATAGCACTCACGCTTATCTTGCGTATTTTAGAGTATCCACTTTCACTTGTCTATGAACTGTACAGGCAACCCAGAAGTCCTTTTCCACGGACACGGCTATTCGAATAGATCATATTAACCCTGGAGGGGTGTACTTCTTCACACACGCTCTCACCACTTACCGCCGTTTACACGACATGGACTCGGCAACCTTCAAGCGGAAGCCCAGCGAGGGTGTCGGCCACGACCTGACTAACCACACAAGTCTCTCGTCTAGGTTTATCGCCTATTCGGGTTCCATCCGCAAGGAGATCCTGCCGGGGTGTCGCTCACGGCCCCAAACAATGTGTGCAGGGTTCCCAAGCCCACCATCCGGGTGCTACTTGGTACACCGGGCCACTGTGCCTAGTCTGTCCCAAGCCCACCTGTACCTGGTGCCACTTGGTAGACAACTAACACTACCTACAAACACCAGAAACTAGTTGCAACTCCTGGAGAGAGATCGAGTTGATTAATAAGTCGAGAGAGTCAATTAAGGATCCCAATGTGTGGTAGTAGCTGTTCATGGATCACAAACACAGAACTCAGTTCCTGAGGATGGCTGCAATGAGACAACCCACCATGTACTCCTACATGGCCTCTCACCGTTACCTTTACCAAATCGTGTCCACACACTTAGCTCTCAACAGTAGGACATGTTCACACACCTCCAATTCATCCCCGATGAATCAGACCTGACTCAACTCTAAGCAATAGCAGGCATGACAAACAAGCATGAATGAGTAGGCACATCAGGTCTCAAACAACTCCTACTCATGCTAGTGGGTTTCATCTATTTACTGTGGCAATGACATGTCATGCAAAGAATAAGGGGGTTCAACTACCGCAGCAAGTAACAGTTGAATCGTTTTTGTCCTAATGCAGTAAAAGAGAGCAGGAGCGAGAGAGTGGGATTGTATCGGAATGAACAAGGAGGTTTTGCTTGCCTGGCATCAGTGTCATCGATCTCATCGTCGGAACCACGTCTACTGAGGGGGAACAAACACCCGCAACAGAGAAAGAACACAATCAATGCAGTGCAACAATATGATGCACTAGTGTGACATGGCAATATGCTATGATTTTAGCTAATGCAACTAGCAGCAGGTTAAATGAAGTTGGTTTGAATACAAGATTCAAATTCAAACTCCATATGTGATTATTCAAATGCCATTTAATTGATTTGAACTAACAGTGAACAAAAGTTGTTCTAACATGCAATAAATTGGTACAGATGGATAGATTGGATTTTTCTAATCATTTTTCCTATATAATTTATTTCATTTGGAGTTACGGTTGAATTTCTATGATTATTGGAAGTTTAAGCTATTTTCTGGAATTTCCTGGATTATTTTTATTCCAGAAAATGATTAATTGCGTCAGCAGCGCGTCGGGGTGACGTGAGCAGAGTCAACAGGGCTGGTCCAGGTCAAACCTGACCTGTGGACTCCACACGTCAGTGACACATGAACTAATCCCGGTCAAACCTAGCGCTGACTGGGGTTTGACCAGGGGTGGGGCCCACTGTCAGTGACTGTAGGTTGTTTAGTTAGCTGGGTTAGCTCCTAATGACGGAGCCACGTCGGCTCGCCGGAGTTTGGCCGGCGGCGACCATTCCGCGCGGCGGAGCTGCTACTGGGCGGCGCTAGGGGCTGCGTTTAGGTGCGGGGAGACCACCAGGAGGGAGCCCGTGCTCTTCCGCATCCAACAGAGCAGGAAGGAGCGGGCGGGGGGCGTTGTACTCACCGGAGTCGAGCTCACGGCGGCGGCCGGAGTTCGGCCGAGCTCAGGGTCGGTGTTAGGGAGCACAGCAGAGGGTGCGGATGGGTGCTATGGCCTCCTGGGGGTGCACTAAGCACGGCTGCGTGCTCGGTTGCAGCTCTAGGCAACGGTGGCTACGGCGGCGACATGGCCGGCGGCGAAGAGCTCTCGGCTCCGACGGGTACCGGTGTTAGAGGAAGAAAACGAGTCAGGGGAGAGGGGGAAATGACAGAGGAGCTCACGGCGGTTGCAGCGATGGCGCACCTGGCCCCTCCCCTATCGTCTTCCTCCTTGCCAGGAGGACGAGCGTGTGGCCGCAGCGCGCCGGCACGCGCCTCGGCCACCTCCACCCTGCCTGCCTGCGTCCCCGACGCCTAGACACCTCCAACGACGCCACGCACCCCCCTGGACCGCTCTCACTCTCTCCCGTGGCGATTTTCCTCTCTGCATCTCTCCCCCCTCCTCTATTCTCTCCACCGAGAGTCGCCGTTGCCGCCGCTCACCATTACCGCGGCCACAACCACCGCCTCACCTCCCCGACGCGTCCAAAACCTCCTCAACTACCTACTCTTCCTCCTCACCGTGCCAAGCGACGCCGGGAGCCCTGCAGTGATGCCGACGCCGTCGTCCTCAACCTTCGGCTCCGAGATCGCCGGAGATGCTCCAACGTCGTCCAAGCCTTCCCCGAGCTCGTCGACCCCTCCGTTCGATCCGCTGTGAGCTTCTGCTCCGAATCCCCCTCTTCCCCGCCTCGATTTATTGTTGTAGCCATCGCCCCCTTGAAGACCAAACCGCGCTGCCGCCTGAGCCCCTTGCCGTCGTGGCCACAGTCACCGTAGCGCCCAACCGAGCACACCCACGTCCTCACGGCACCGCGTAGAAGCCGTAGGTGCCAACCCCGCGTCGCCACGGCCATTGTAGCCTCGACCCCGAGCTCAACCGAGCTCCGGCAGCCGCCACGGCCGACGCCGACGAAGATTCCGGCCATCCCAGCTGCCGCCGCCTGTTGCTTTGGATGCGCGAGAGCCCAGGCTACGCGTAGATGTCCTCCGCCGGCCATTTGGTCGCCGGAGGAGGAATCCCGATGCCCTCCGCCGTCTCGGCCTCGCCAGCGACTCAACGCCGGTGGTTTAGCCCCGATTGACCAGGGGATTTGACCTCCCCTGGGTCTATGACATGTGGGCCCCGCCCGGCTAATTAATCTAGCTTAGGTTTAAATTTAATTAGTTTAAACTAGGTTAGTGCTAGTTAAACTAGGTTAGTTTAGTTAGTCACTGACACATGGGTCCCATAGGTCAGGTTTGACCTGGACCAGCCATGTTGTCTCTGCTGACGTCACCCCGATGCACTGCTGACACAATTAATCATTTTCTGGAATAAAAATAATCCAGGAAATTCCAGAAAATAGTTTAAACTTCTAAAAATCATAGAAATTCAACCGTAGCTCAGAATGAAATAATTTATTTATGAAAAATTATCAGAAAAATCCAATCTATCTATCTGTACCATTTTCATGCATGTTAGAACAACTTATAGCTGCTGATTAGCACAAATCACATAAATGGCATTTTAATATCCACATATGGAGTTTGAATTTGAATCTTGGATTCAAACCAACTTCATTTAATCTGGTTGCTAGTTGCATTAGCTCAAACCACAACATATTGACATGTCATGATCATGCATCATATTGTGCATTGCATTGATTGTGTTTCTTCCTTGTTTGTCGGTATTTGTCCCCCCTCAGTAGACGATGTTCCGACGATGAGATCGATGACACCGATGAAGAGCTATACTATCTTCAGAAGTGCCAGGCAAGCAAAACCCCCTTGTTCATTCCGATACTATCCCACTTTCTCGCTCCTGCTCTATTTTACTGCATTAGGACAACAACGATACAACTGTTACTTGCTGCGGTAGTTGAACCCCTTTATCCTCTGCATGACCTGTCATTGCCACAGTAAATAGATGAAACCCACTAGCATGAGTAGGAGTTGTTTGAGCCCTGATGTGCCTACTCATTCATGCTTGTTTGTCATGTCTGCTATTGCTTAGAGTTGAGTCAGGTCTGATTCATCGGGGATGAATTGGAGGTGTGTGAACATGTCCTACTGTTGAGAGCTAAGTGTGTGAACACGATTTGGTAAAGGTAGCGGTGAGAGGCCATGTAGGAGTACATGGTGGGTTGTCTCATTGAAACCGTCCTCGGGAACTGAGTTCTGTGTTTGTGATCCATGAACAGCTACTACCACACATTGGGATCCTTAATTGACTCTCTCGACTTATTAACCGACTCGATCTCTGTCCAGGAGTTGCAACTAGTTTCTGGTGTTTGTAGGTAGTGTTAGTAGTCTACCAAGTGGCACCCGGTACAGGTGGGCTTGGGACAGACTAGGCACAGTGGCCCGGTGTACCAAGTGGCACCCGGATGGTGGACTTGGGAACCCTGCACACATCGTTTGGGGCCGTGAGCGACACCCCGGTGGGATCTCCTTGCGGATGGAACCCTAATAGGCGATAAACCTGGACTAGAGACTTGTGTGGTTAGTCAAGTCGTGGCCGACACCCTCGCCAGGCTTCCGCTTGAAGGTTGCCGAGATACATGACGTGTACATGGCGGTAAGTGGCGAGAGCGTGTGTGAAGAAGTACACCCCTGCAGGTTTAATATGATCTATTCGAATAGCCGTGGCCGCTGTAAAGGACTTCTGGGTTGCCTGTACAGTTCATAGATAACTTGAAGTGGATACTCTAAAATACGCAAGATAAGCGTGAGTGCTATGGATGGCGTTCTCGTAGGGAGACGGGAGCGGATCCATAGTGGTGTATTGATATGGTGAATATGTGGACTCGTGTGAGCCACCTCAAAAGAGTTACTTGTAGTCGTAGTTAGGATAGCCACCGAGTCAAAGCTGACTTGCTGTAGTTAAACCCCACCATCCCCTTGTTGATAATGATGGATATGTTGTTAGATCTGATGTAAGTCTTGCTGGGTACATTTGTACTCACGTTGCTTAATTTATGTTTTTGCAGAGAGACTTCAGTCTCGCTAGTAGTACCGCATGGACTTCGACATTTAGCTTGTTACCTCAGCTACGATCTTGTGCCCTCGGCATGATCTGGTAGATAGTCAGGCTTCTCAGCCATTTTCGTTTATAGTTGTCTGTACTCAGACATGTTAAGCTTCCGCTTGTGCTTTGACTTGTATGCTCTGAGTGTTGGGTCATGAGACCCATGTTTGTAATATCTCGCTCCTCGGAGCCTATTGAATATAATACTTGAGTCGTAGAGTCATGCTGCGATGCCATGTTGTATTTGCACATATCGAGCATATTGTGTGTATGTTAAATGCTTGGTATGTGTGGGATCTGACAACCTAGTTGTTTATCCTTGGTAGCCTCTCTTACCGGGAAATGTATCCTAGTGTTTCCACTGAGCCATGGTAGCTTGCTACTGCTCCGGAACACTTAGGCTGGCTGGCATGTGTCCTTCTTCATTCCTGTGTCTGTCCCCTCGGGGAAATGTCACGCGATGAATTCCGGAGTCCTGTTAGCCCGCTACAGCCCGGTTCACCGGAGTCCTGCTAGCCTAGTGCTACAGCCTGGATTCACTCGCTGATGACCGACACATTCGTTGTTGGGTCATGTATGCCTGTCCCTGTAAGTTAGTGCCACTTTGGGTTCACGACTAGCCATATCAGCCCGGGTTCTTTGTCATATGGATGCTAGCGGCACTATCATATACGTGAGCCAAAAGGCACAAATGGTCCCGGGCTAAGTAAGGTGGCACCCGTGGGAATACCGTGCGTGAGGCCGCAAAGTGATATGATGTATTACATGCTAGATCGGTGTGACTTAGGATCTTGGTCGTGATAGCAAATGCCATTTAATTGATTTGACCTAACAGTGAACAAAAGTTGTTCTAACATGCATGAAAATTGTACAGATGGATAGATTGTATTTTTCTAATCATTTTTCCTATATAATTTATTTTATTTGGAGTTACGGTTGAATTTCTATGATTTTTGGAAGTTTAAGCTATTTTCTGGAATTTCTTGGATTATTTTTATTCCAGAAAATGATTAATTGCGTCAGCAGCGCGTCGGGGTGACGTCAGCAGAGTCAACAGGGCTGGTCCAGGTCAAACCTGACCCGTGGGGTCCACACGTCAGTGACACATGAACTAATCCCGGTCAAACCTAGCGCTGACTGGGGTTTGACTAGGGGTGGGGCCCACTGTCAGTGGCTGTAGGTTGTTTAGTTAGCTGGGTTAGCTCCTAATGACGGAGCCACGTCGGCTCGCTGGAGTTTGGCCAGCGACGACCATTCCGTGCGGCGGAGCTGCTACTGGGCGGCGCTAGGGGCTGCGTTTAGGTGCGGGGAGACCACTAAGAGGGAGCCCGAATAGGCGATAAACCTGGACGAGAGACTTGTGTGGTTAGTCAGGTCATGGCTGTCACATCCCTAGTTCTAGTCTGCTCTGGGTTAGCTAGTGTTGTGTAGCATCATGTTTAATTTTTCAAATGAACTTGAAATGGGGATGTCCAAACCCTAGCACCAAATGGAATTCAAATAGGTTCAACCTAAAAATATTTTCAGTGAATCTAAATGGCTTTCAAAAATGTTCATCATTTCTGGAAAATGCTAGAACCATAACCAGAGGTGTTGCACATTTTTCCATGACATATTTGGGCTCTGAATTAAATCATATAGTATTTGCAATTGGGCATTTAAATGCTATATATTATTTAAAGTGCTCAATTAATCCTGAACTTAAGTGTGGGATGTTTGGAATAATCCCAATAGAGCCCACAATTTTTTGCAGGATTTTTGGAAACGTTTTAGTATTTTTAATAAAGCCCAACATTTAAAGGAAAATAGAAAAACAGAAACTAAATTAGGTAAGAGAGAGAGAGAAGTACCTGGCGCAGCCCACCTGGCAGCCCACTGGTCGGCCCAGCACTGTGATGGCCCGTGCCAGAGACCTGCTTCCTCTCGCCAGGCAGGCAGAGAGGAGCGCGCTCGCGCACGCCGAGCTAGCCACGTAGCTCCCTGGCTGCCTGCCCCGCTTGGATAGCGTAGCGACGCCTCGAAGCCACTCCTCAACGCCACCCCGCAACCCCCTCTGCCTCTCCCCTCACTCTTTGCTCTCCCCCTCGCCCTCGAGCCCCTTCCCCGAGCTCATGCGAGAGCGACCGCCGCAGCCGTTCGCCATAGCCGCGCTCACCGGCCACCCCACTTCTCCCAGCCGTGTCTAGGCGCTCCGCCTCGACGCCATGGAGCACCAGGACGAAGCACGCGCCCACGGGACACCTGAAGCAGTGTTGTCGTCTTCATCTCCATCGCCGGCCGCCGGAGATCCCTCACGCCGCCCCGCTTGCTCCGGCTCGTCCCCGACTCCTCCGACCCGCTCGTCTGACTTGCCGTGAGCCCCTGCTCCCAACCCCTCTCTCCCCTCTGTCGATTTCCTCCTCTAGCCCCTTTGGCCACCCCGACCGAAGCTCGCCGCGGTTGCGCTTTGTCGCCGCCGTGGCTAGAGCCCACCTCCGCCGCGTCTGAGAGCGTCACCGTGCTCAGCACGTTTGCAGGAGCACCTAGCACCCCACCGCTCGACCTGCCGTGCACCACAACGCCGGTTCTGAGCGCAACCGAACTCCGGCCGCCGCCACGAGCTCGCTTCCGGCGAACTCCGGCCGCCCCGCGCCCTCCCGTTGCTTTCTCTGGATGCGCATGGGCACGGGCTACTTTCTGCTTCCCTCGGCGCGTAGATCCGTCGCCTCTGGCGCAACTCCGGCGAACCCCCACCATCGGCTGTGGTCGTCGCCGGCTAATCTCCGGCCAGCTGATGTGGCCTAATTAGTTTAGGCACTAACAACCCCCTGGCCAATGACACATGGGCCCCACGCCCGTAATTAATATTAGTTTACCTCCTGTTTAGGTTTAACTGACCACAGTAGCCCCACGCGTCAGCTTGGACCGCGCTGACGTGGCCGTTGACTCGGCCCACATGTCAGCGACACTAATCAGCCTCAGTCACTGACCAGTGGACCCCATTGGCCAGGTTTGACCTGGACTGACCCAGTTGACCTGCTGACGTCATGCTGCTGTCATGCTGACGCAGTTAATCATTTTCTGGAATAAAAATAATCCAAGAAATTCCAGAAAATGTCCTAAACTTCTAAAATTCATAGAAATTCAACTGTAGCTCCAAATCAAATAAATTATATATGAAAAATTATCTGAAAAATCCAATCTATCCATCTGTATCATTTTCATGCATGTTAGAACAACTTATAGTTGCTGTTTAGCACAAATCATATTAAAGGCATTTAAATATCCACATATGGAGTTTGAATTTGAATCTTGGATTCAAACCAACTTCATTTAATCTGATTGCTAGTTGCATTAGCTCAAACCATGTCACACTCATGCATCATATTGTTGCATTGCATTGATTGTGTTCCTTCTCTATTGCCGGTGTTTGTCCCCTCTCAGTAGACGACGTACCGACGATGAGTTCGATGACACTGATGAAGAGCTATACTATCTTCGAAAGTGCCAGGCAAGCAAAACCCCCTTATTCATTCCGATACAATCCCACTCTCTCGCTCCTGCTCTCTTTTACTGCATTAGGACAACATCGATTCATCTATTACTTGTTGCGGTAGCTGAACCCCATTATCCTTTGCATGACCTGTCATTGCCACAGTAAATAGATGAAACCCACTAGCATGAGTAGGAGTTGTTTGAGCCCTGATGTGCCTACTCATTCATGCTTGTTGTCATGCCTACTATTGCTTAGAGTTGTGTCAGGTCTGATTCATCGGGGATGAATCGGAGGTGTGTGAACATGTCCTACTGTTGAGAGCTAAGTGTGTGAACACGATTTGGTAAAGGTAGCGGTGAGAGGCCATGTAGGAGTACATGGTGGGTTGTCTCATTGCAGCCGTCCTCAGGAACTGAGTTCTGTGTTTGTGATCCATGACCAGCTACTACCACACATTGGAATGCTTAAGTGCCCCTCTCGACTTATTAATCAACTTGATCTCTGTCCGGGAGTTGCAACTAGTTTCTGGTGTTTGTAGGTAGTGTTAGTAGTCTACCAAGTGGCACCCGGTACAGGTGGGCTTGGGACAGACTAGGCACAGTGACCCGGTGTACCAAGTAGCACCCGGATGGTGGACTTGGGAACCCTGCACACATCGTTTGCGGCCGTGAGCGACACCCCGGTTGGATCTCCTTGCGGATGGAACCTGAATAGGCGATAAACCTCGACGAGAGACTTGTGTGGTTAGTCAGGTCGTGGCCGACACCCTCGCTGGGCTTCCGCTTGAAGCTTGCCGAGTACATGTCGTGTAAACGGCGGTAAGTGGTGAGAGCATGTGTGAAGAAGTACACCCCTGCAGGGTTAATATGATCTATTCGAATAGCCGTGTCCGCGGTAAAGGACTTCTGGGTTGCCTGTACAGTTCATAGAAAAGTGAAAGTGGATACTCTAAAATACACAAGATAAGCGTCAGTGCTATGGATGGCGTTCTCGTAGGGAGACGGAAGCAGATCCATAGTGGTGTATTGATATGGTGAATATGTGGACTCGCGTGCGCCACCTCAAAAGAGTTACTTGTATTCGTAGTTCAGGCTAGCCACCGAGTCAAAGCTGGCTTGCTGCAGTTAAACCCCACCATCCCCTTTGTTGATAATGATGCATATGTAGTTAGTTCTGATGTAAGTCTTGCTGGGTACATTTGTACTCATGTTGCTTAATTTATGTTTTTGCAGAGAGACTTCAGTCTCGGTAGTAGTACCGCGTGGACTTCGACGTTTAGCTTGTTACCTCAGCTACGATCTTGTGCCCCCGGCAGGATCTGGTAGATAGTCAGGCTTCTCAGCCTTTTACATTTGTAGATGTCTGTACTCAGACATGTTAAGCTTCCGCATGTGCTTTGACTTGTATGCTCTGATTGTTGGGTCATGAGACCCATGTTTGTAATATCTCGCTCCTCGGAGCCTATTGAATAAATACTTGAGTTGTAGAGTCATGTTGTGATGCCATGTTTTATTTGCACATATCGAGCATACTGTGTGTATGTTATTGAAATGCTTGGTATGTGTGGGATCTGACTATCTAGTTGTTTATCCTTAGTAGCCTCTCTTATCGGGAAATGTCTCCTAGTGTTTCCACTGAGCCATGGTAGCTTGCTACTGCTCCGGAACACTTAGGCTGGCCGGCATGTGTCCTTCTTCGTTCCTGTGTCTGTCCCTTTGGGGAAATGTCACACAGTGTCTACCGGAGTCCTGTTAGCCTGCTACAGCCCGGTTCACCGGAGTCCTACTAGCCCAGTGCTACAGCCTAGATTCACTCGCTGATGACCGACACGTTCGTTGTTGGGTCATGTATGCCTGTCCCTGTAAGTTAGTGCCACTTTGGATTCACGACTAGCCATGTCAGCCCGGGTTCTTTGTCATATGGATGCTAGCGGCACTGTCATATACGTGAGCCAAAAGGCGCAAACGGTGCCGGGCCAGGTAAGGTGGCACCCGTGGGAATACCGTGCGTGAGGCCGCAAAGTGATATGATGTGTTACATGCTAGATCGGTGTGACTTAGGATCGGGGTCCTGACAGCTTTGGTATCAGAGCCTGACTGCCTGTAGGATTACCAAGCCAAACTGGTCGAAGTTGAGTCTAGAAATTCTTTAGTTATATAAGGGAATTGATTGTGGGATGGAATGTAAGGCTCTTTTTGCTCCTTATACCTTATGCCTTCTGATCCAAGTCATCTTATCTTTCCTACGAGGTTAAGGAACTAGGCTTTCTCTTCTTTCTATCAGGATGACGTGTTACTTATCCGTAGACTTATAGAAGTTTGTTGGACTTAAGCCTCGATTCAGTTCCTACTACTTCCGTATGTTAACTGTCGATCCCGGAACCTTGATATTGTGCTTCTAAGTGGTTATGCCACCATTTTTGTAGCATGTTTCCAATCTTTCGAGCATTTACAGCCGTTATGCTGTCCGAGTCATCCCAGGTTTCTAAATAGTCTGATGCATTTGCAAATCCCTTCCTCTTGTTCCCGTTGTGCCTTTGGTCAGATTAATCACACAAATTGGTGAGTTGATGTACTCTATTGCCTCAACGTATATGTTGGAGCCATGATTATGACCCTAGATGTCTAGAGTATCACCTAGTAATCTAGCCATGTTCTGTGTCCCAGTGTGATGATTCTGGCCATCATTCCCGAAGGCATCCCGTGATGCCACATAGTTAGTAGGCATTCTACTCCTGGGTCTCCAAACCTGAGATTCACCCTACTTACTTCATGTTGATAGTGTTTGCTAGTTCCTTTAGGATACTAGTAACCTTTGCGATAGTCCTCAAGGTCCGTGGTATTTCCTTCTTCCAAATACTGTGAACCACTTATGGCAGAAGTTTGTTGGATCAAAAGATCATAACAGGAGTGCTCTCGATGAGTTCTTCATTTTATATTGTGACTCTGCCAGTTCAACCTTTCTGCATGGGTTATCCAGTATGTTGAGTTTTGTTTGACATACTAAATCTATGCATCGCAACTCAGAAAATCATATGTTCTTTGGAGTTGTCCCTCTTTAGTTGTTTTCTGACCTTCGTCTATGAATTGATAGTCAAGAGTAGTTGTGCACTCGTGCTCATCGATGCCTATCACTCTTGTGGTCCGTCAAGCCATTCTATCCCAGAATGACTAGGAGAAATGAACTCCAGAACCTCATCCATATCTAGGATTGGGTCAAAGTAGTCATACTCCGCAGACCAAAATACTAATCTAGTTTTTGTTCTGTTCTACCCTGAAGTATTACCCTCTTTATGTCAAGAAAGTGATAGGAATTACACACAATCCTATGAACTCTTGATACAGTGATACTTCTCGCCCACATTAGTCATTTCTCGGCTCCCGTGTTGTTGCAACCGGAACACCGACAGATGAACTATGATGTGTGAAATCAATACCCTAGCAACTAGTTGCTTGGTAGAAAATGGACAATATTCTCATTCATAGCGTGTTGATTTTTGAATCATCATTCTAAGATTGATCATGCTACCTAGTCCTTATCTTTGGTGCACTCCTGATCAATGAGTTAGGATTATCCAATCCCTTGCTTATTTCACCATATCATCTTGCCCTGAAAAGCAAGATTGTTCTCGAGCTTAGTGACATATCGGTGGTTCATGATTTTTCGTATATCTTCTCGGAAGTATTACCAGGTTGTCACCTGACCGCTATGCTAAGCTCGTGATCAAGTTGGTTTCTTGTAAACCACCCCTTCTCCAAGAATCTGTGTTGGATACCCCTGAGCTAGTTGGTTAAGCTAAACGACAACCTGGAGAGTTGGAAGATAAAAGCTTACCTAACCTAGTTCGTTTCAAAGGGATATCCTGGTGTTGGTGTGTTAGTTGAAGAAAGATGATATCTTCATCGATTGGTCCCTGTGATCAGTTTTTGGACCTATTGTCTTATAAAAACTTTGATTTAAGTGTGGGCTATCCTCAAATCAAGTCAGAACCAACGATGCTCGTAATATTGTCTTATTCGTGGTTGAACCCTCGAGCATACACCATTACATCTTTTGGTCTGACCAATGCTATCACCATGTTCACATGATGGTGGAAGTCCAGTGATATGGAAATTCCGATGAGTTGCTGTTGAGCCATCAGCAGCATTTTGTCTCCCCCATGATTCATGTTGAACATCAACCTAGTGTTGGAAACTTTGTAAGAAATACCTTCGTTCTCCGTTCATGAAGCCTATGCTTGGATGGAAGAAGTGACTTCCTCTAATTCATGTGCATTTGGTGCAAGTTGCCGCCGTGGGTTTGAGAAAGGTTTGTTTTGTTTCCTCTGGAATCGTCCCAAGTCAGTCATGCATGTGCAAAGTATACTATGGTTTGGTAGATTAATTACCTCCACTCCATATGTAATCCGTAGCACCCCAAGCCACTGATTGATTTGTTCAAGGAGAAGGAGTTCCTTCATAAGAGCTAATCCGGACTTATGAAAGAACTTCGATATCATCAATGATGGTTCCCTACCACAACTCGGTAGTGTTTTATTGTAAGACTACCATGTGATCATGTTTGTCTGGAACAGCGTGTTCACACGTGCGTAGCAGAACCAGGTCATGCTTTGGAGCTTGCTATCGTAGTTCATTTCCCGAGAATCTCGCAACGTCATCTCGTCGATTTGTGTTGCAAACTTTCATTTTTCTTCCTAGACTCGATGAGTCTGGAATATCCTGACACCAACCAGATCTGAATCTCAGGCAGATATGATGGTTGGAACATTTCCCAAGAACTATAATATTGGTCCCTCGATAACCGGTAAAGTGGATGTCGTGGCCAACACACCCAGCCGGAAGACCTATTATTGTAGTATCTTGTTTGAAGAAGTTGGCCACCTCCCCATAAAGATTTTGTAGGATCTACTCCCTAGTTGTTCCTTATGGATTTTTGTGTTCCTGAAGTCCGACCTTTTACTTGATGTTCTAGATATAAAACCATAATTATCTATGGATTACGATAGCACATCAAGGAGAACATTAGAAGCAGAGTGCTAAATGTCTCTCGGTCGATCATCCAGATTTTGTTTCCTTGGCCTCGCTAAGGTGAAATTTGAGAAAGTTTTATCTTCCTTTGCATCTGCATCGTCCATCGCTATTCATCATGGTAGTATGTTGTGTTGCCAGGATCTTTGACACTGATATTGGTAAAACCTTGATGAATATGGAGATGCTCAAGTTCTTGAGAGCACGCACAAGCGCTAGGTGTTATCATCGGCACTAACTGGGCTTGCTCTCAGTTCCTCGGTTATGCTATAACTTCTCAAAACAGTGGACTCACTCCCTACTGTTGAGCTTCTCCTCAGTTACTAAAATCATTCCTTGTGTTGTTTTCAATAAGGTAATCCACATCATCCATTCTAATCCGGGTATGCCATTCTATCGAAACCCTCCAAACAATCGCTCGAGAATTGCCTTAAGCTGGTATAAAGAGTTTCAATGATCTTTGAATCAAAGGTAATTCTTTTTGCCACTTAAGGGGATATTTCTATGAGTCACCTTCCCTAAGGTGCATCGTTATGGTGTCATGCCAAATTAACTCCTCGCTACGTTGACAACCGTTCACCACCCTCTGAAGTGTGGAATTGTTCTCTACCTAGTGAACCTTTGTCATGTGTTTCACTCCATTCCTTCAGATGTATGCTTCGTGTCTCAGCTCGAGAGATATGCCAATGTCTCATCCCATGAGTAGATCCTGAGTTGTTCGATCTTCGAGAAGATCGATTCATCTAGAGTTTTCCTTTCCTCTTCTTGTCATGATTAGCTGGAGTTCTCAAAGGAAGACATCGAGTCAAAGATGGTGATCGAATCAACGCCCCTATGAAGTGCAACCTGGATCGTGAAGATTGTGTTAGTTGCGTTTTCCTCTTCATCTTACCCTACGCCTGAATCTCGGGACAAGATTCTTGTTTAGTGGGGGTGTGTTGTCACATCCCTAGTTCTAGTCTTCTCTGGGTTAGCTAGTGTTGTGTTGCATCATGTTTAATTTTTCAAATGAACTTGAAATGGGGATGTCCAAACCCTAGCACCAAATGGAATTCAAATAGGTTCAACCTAAAAATATTTTCAGTGAATCCAAATGGCTTTCAAAAATGTTCATCATTTCTGGAAAATGCTAGAACCATAACCAGAGGTGTTGCACATTTTTCCATGACATATTTGGGCTCTGAATTAAATCATATAGTATTTGCAATTGGGCATTTAAATGCTATATATTATTTAAAGTGCTCAATTAATCCTGAACTTAAGTGTGGGATGTTTGGAATAATCCCAATAGAGCCCACAATTATTTACAGGATTTTTGGAAACGTTTTAGTATTTTTAATAAAGCCCAAGATTTATAGGAAAATAGAAAAACCGAAACTAAATTAGGTAAGAGAGAGAGAGAGAAGTACCTGGCGCAGCCCACCTGGCAGCCCACTTGCCGGCCCAGCACTGTGTTGGCCCGTGCCAGCCACCTGCTTCCTCTCGCCAGGCAGGCAAAGAGGAGCGCGCCCGCGCACGCCGAGCTTGCCACGCAGCTCCCTGGCTACCTGCCCCGCTTGGATAGCGTGGCGACGCCTTGAAGCCACTCCTCGGCGCCACCCCGCAACCCCCTCTGCCTCTCCCCTCACTCTTTGCTCTCCCCCTCGCCCTCGAGCCCCTTCCCCGAGCTCACCCGAGAGCGACCGCCACCGCCGTTCGCCATAGCCGCGCTCACCGGCCACCCCACTTCTCCCAGCCGTGTCCAGGCGCTCCGCCTCGACGCCATGGAGCACCAGGACGAAGCACGCGCCCGCGGGACACCTGAAGCAGCGCCGTCGTCTTCATCTTTGTCGTCGGCCGCCGGAGATCCCTCATGCCGCCCCGCTTGCTCCGGTTCGTCCCCGACTCCTCCGACCCGCTCGTCTGACTCGCCGTGAGCCCCTGCTCCCAACCCCTCTCTCCCCTCTGTCGATTTCCTCCTCTAGCCCCTTTGGCCACCCCGACCGAAGATCGCCGCCGTTGCGCTTCGTCGCCGCCGTGGCTAGAGCCCACCTCCGCCGCGTCTGAGAGCGTCACCGTGCTCAGCACATTTGCAGGAGCACCTAGCACCCCACCGCTCGACCTGCCGTGCACCACAACGCCGGTTCCGAGCGCAACCGAACTCCGGCCGCTGCCACGAGCTCGCTTCCGGCGAACTCCGGCCACCCCGCGCCCTCCCGTTGCTTTCTCTAGATGCGCGCGGGCACGGGCTACTTTCTGCTTCCCTCGGCGCGTAGATCCATCGCCTCTGGCACAACTCCGGCGAACCCCCACCGTCGGCTGTGGTCGTCGCCGGCTAATCTCCGGCCAGCTGATGTGGCCTAATTAGTATAGGCACTAACAACCCCCTGGCCAATGACACATGGGCCCCACGCCCGTAATTAATATTAGTTTAGCTCCTGTTTAGGTTTAACTAACCACAGTGGCCCCACGCGTCAGCTTGGACCGCGCTGACGTGGCCGTTGACTGGGCCCACATGTCAGCGACACTAATCAGCCTCAGTCACTGACCAGTGGACCCCACTGGTCAGGTTTGACCTGGACCGACCCAATTGACCTGCTGACGTCATGCTGCTGTCATGCTGACGCAATTAATCATTTTCTGGAATAAAAATAATCCAGGAGATTCCAGAAAATGTCCTAAACTTCTAAAATTCATAGAAATTCAACCGTAGCTCCGAATCAAATAAATTATATATGAAAAATTATCAGAAAAATCCAATCTATCCATCTGTATAATTTTCATGCATGTTAGAACAACTTATAGTTGCTGTTTATCACAAATCATATTAAAGGCATTTAAATATCCACATATGGAGTTTGAATTTGAATCTTGGATTCAAACCAACTTCATTTAATCTGATTGCTAGTTGCATTAGCTCAAACCACAGCATATTGCCATGTCACACTCATGCATCATATTGTTGCATTGCATTGATTGTGTTCCTTCTCTATTGCCGGTGTTTGTCCCCTCTCAGTAGACGACGTACCGACGATGAGTTCGATGACACTGATGAAGAGTTATACTATCTTCGGAAGTGCCAGGCAAGCAAAACCCTCTTGTTCATTCCGATACAATCCCACTGTCTCGCTCCTGCTCTCTTTTACTGCATTAGGACAACATCAATTCATCTGTTACTTGCTATGGTAGCTAAACCCCTTTATCCTTTGCATGACCTGTCATTGCCACAGTAAATAGATGAAACCCACTAGCATGAGTAGGAGTTGTTTGAGCCCTGATGTGCCTACTCATTCATGCTTGTTGTCATGCCTGCTATTGCTTAGAGTTGTGTCAGGTCTGATTCATCGGGGATGAATCGGAGGTGTGTGAACATGTCCTACTGTTGAGAGCTAAGTGTGTAAACACGATTTGGTAAAGGTAGCGGTGAGAGGCCATGTAGAAGTACATGGTGGGTTGTCTCATTGCAGCCGTCCTCAGGAACTGAGTTCTGTGTTTGTGATCCATGACCAGCTACTACCACGCATTGGAATGCTTAAGTGCCCCTCTCGACTTATTAATCAACTTGATCTCTGTCCATGAGTTGCAACTAGTTTCTGGTGTTTGTAGGTAGTGTTAGTAGTCTACCAAGTGGCACCCGATACAGGTGGGCTTGGGACAGACTAGGCACAGTGGCCCGGTGTACCAAGTAGCACCCGGATGGTGGACTTGGGAACCCTGCACACATCGTTTGGGGCCGTGAGCGACACCCCGGCCGGATCTCCTTGCGGATGGAACCCGAATAGGCGATAAACCTGGACGAGAGACTTGTGTGGTTAGTCAGGTCATGGCCGACACCCTCGCTGGGCTTCCGCTTGAAGGTTGCCGAGTACATGTCGTGTAAACGGCGGTAAGTGGTGAGAGCGTGTGTGAAGAAGTACACCCCTGCAGGGTTAATATGATCTATTCGAATAGCCGTGTCCGCGGTAAAGGACTTCTGGGTTGCCTGTACAGTTCATAGACAAGTGAAAGTGGATACTCTAAAATACACAAGATAAGCGTGAGTGCTATGGATGGCATTCTCGTAGGGAGACGGAAGCGGATCCATAGTGGTGTATTGATATGGTGAATATTTGGACTCGTGTGCGCCACCTCAAAAGAGTTACTTGCAGTCATAGTTCAGGCTAGCCACCGAGTCAAAGCTGGCTTGCTGCAGTTAAACCCCACCATTCCCTTTATTGATAATGATGCATATGTAGTTAGTTCTGATGTAAGTCTTGCTGGGTACATTTGTACGTTGCTTAATTTATGTTTTTGCAGAGAGACTTCAGTCTCGCTAGTAGTACCGCGTGGACTTCGACGTTTAGCTTGTTACCTCAGCTACGATCTTGTGCCCCCGGCAGGATCTGGTAGATAGTCAGGCTTCTCAGCCTTTTTCATTTGTAGATGTCTGTACTCAGACATGTTAAGCTTCCGCATGTGCTTTGACTTGTATGCTCTGATTGTTGGGTCATGAGACCCATGTTTGTAATATCTCGCTCCTCGGAGCCTGTTGAATAAATACTTGAGTTGTAGAGTCATGTTATGATGCCATGTTGTATTTGCACATATCGAGCATATTGTGTGTATGTTATTGAAATGCTTGGTATGTGTGGGATCTGACTATCTAGTTGTTTATCCTTAGTAGCCTCTCTTACCGGGAAATGTCTCCTAGTGTTTCCACTGAGCCATGGTAGCTTGCTACTGCTCCGGAACACTTAGGCTAGCCGGCATGTGTCGTTCTTCATTCCTGAGTCTGTCCCTTCGGGGAAATGTCACGCGGTGTCTACCGGAGTCCTGTTAGCCCGCTACAGCCCAGTTCACCGGAGTCCTGCTAGCCCAGTGCTACAGCCTGGATTCACTCGCTGATGACCGACACGTTCGTTGTTGGGTCATGTATGCCTGTCCCTGTAAGTTAGTGCCACTTTGGATTCACAACTAGCCATGTCAGCCCGAGTTCTTTGTCATATGGATGCTAGCGGCACTGTCATATACGTGAGCCAAAAGGCGCAAACGGTCCCGGGCCAGGTAAGGTGGCACCCGTGGGAATACCGTGCTTGAGGCCGCAAAGTGATATGATGTGTTACATGCTAGATCGGTGTGACTTAGGATCGGGGTCCTGACAGTGGCCGACACCCTCACTGGGCTTCCGCTTGAAGGTTGCCGAGTACATGTCGTGTAAACGGCGGTAAGTGGTGAGAGCGTGTGTGAAGAAGTACACCCTTGCAGGGTTAATATGATCTATTCGAATAGCCGTGTACGCGGAAAAGGACTTCTGGGTTGCCTGTACAGTTCATAGACAAGTGAAACTGGATACTCTAAAATACGCAAGATAAGCGTGAGTGCTATGGATGGCGTTCTCGTAGGGAGACAGCAGCGGATCCATAGTGGTTTATTGATATGGTGAATATGTGGACTCGTGTGCGCCACCTCAAAGAGTTACTTGCAGTCACAGTTTAGGATAGCCACCGAGTCAAAGCTGGCTTGCTGCAGTTAAACCCCACCACCCCCTTTGTTGATAATGATGCATATGTAGTTAGTTCTGATGTAAGTCTTGCTGGGTACATTTTTACTCACGTTTGCCTATTTTATGTTTTGCAGAGAGACTTCAGTCTCACTAGTAGTACCACGTGGACTTCGACGTTTAGCTTGTTACCTCAGCTATGATCTTGTGCCCTCGGCAGGATCTGGTAGATAGTCAGGCTTTTCAGCCTTTTTCATTTATAGTTGTCTGTACTCAGACAAATTAAGCTTCCGCTTGTGCTTTGAATTGTATGCTCTGAATGTTGGGTCATGAGACCCATGTTTGTAATATGTCGCTCCTCGGAGCCTATTGAATAAAATACTTGAGTTGTAGAGTCATGTTGTGATGCCATGTTGTATTTGCACATATCGAGCATATTGTGTGTATGTTATTGAAATGCTTGGTATGTGTGGGATCTGACAATCTAGTTGTTTATCCTTAGTAGCCTCTCTTACCGGGAAATGTCTCCTTGTGTTTCCACTGAGCCATGGTAGCTTGCTACTGCTCCGGAACACTTAGGCTGGCTGGCATGTGTCCTTCTTCGTTCCTGTGTCTGTCCCCTCGGGGAAATGTCACACGATGAATTCAAGAGTCCTGTTAGCCCGCTACAGCCCGGTTCACCGGAGTCCTGCTAGCCCAGTGCTACAGCCTGGATTCACTCGCTGTTGACCGACACGTTCGTTGTTGGGTCATGTATGTCTGTCCCTGTAAGTTAGTGCCACTTTGGGTTCACGACTAGCCATGTCAGCCCGGGTTCTTTGTGATATGGATGCTAGTGGCACTATCTTATACGTGAGCCAAAATGCGCAAACGTCCCGGGCCAGGTAAAGTGGCACCCGTGGGAATACCGTGCGTGAGGCTGCAAAGTGATATGATGTGTTACATGCTAGATCGGTGTGACTTAGGATCGGGGTCCTGACAACTTATTGATAGACGGGGGTCAGAAGACAACTAAAGAGGGACAACTCGAATCTCATAAATCTTTCTGAGTTGTGGAGGCATGGGTTAATACGTCGAACCTAGTTCAACATATTTCTTCCGGATAACCCATGCAGAAACGGTTGAACTGGCAGAGTCACAATATCGAATGGAGAACCCATCAAGAGACTCGTTTTCCCTAGTGTTTGCATCTTGTTGCATCATGTTTAAATTTTATTTAAGTTGAATTGGGGATGACAGAACCCCCAGCACCCCCCCTTAAACCAACTAGGGTTTACTAAAATCATTTTCAATGAACCCAAAATGCCCCACTAAAATGTTCATCATCTTTGCCTTGGTCTAGAACCTCTGACGAAAATGGTGCACACTTTTCTAGGACAACAGAGGGTCACTGGATTAAATCATTAGTTAATTGCATTTGGGCATTTAAATGCTAGTAAATATTTTAAATGTCCAAATAATCCCAAACCAAAATGTTCCATGTTGGATATATTCTAAACATTGGGCATGCACAGTTTGGTGATTTTTGAAAGTGCCTAGATATTTTTAGTAATGCCACAAACTTATAGAACAAAAGAAAAAATATAAATAAAAGAGAGAGAGAGAGAGAGAGAAGGACCTACCTGGGACACTTACCTGGCCAGCCCAGCCCCCTGGCCCGGTGCCAGTCATCGCCTACCTCTGCCAGTAGGCAGAGGAGGGACACCGCGACGCCGCCAAGCTCGCCACGCCACCTCCCTGGCTGCCTGGCTCCTCCTCGGTGCTCCTAGATGATGCCACTGAGACGCCACGCACCCCCCGGGCCCTCTCACTCTCTCCCGAATGCTCTCCCCTCCTCTGCTCTCTCTCCCTCTCACAACCGAGCACTGCCGTCGACGCCGTTTACCACCACCGCGCCCACCGCCATCGCATATCTCCCCTGAGTTGTCCAGAAGAACCGCCTCGGTCCCCTAGTCCTCTCCACCGAGCTGTACGACGCCAGCCTCCTCTGCTCTCTCTCCCTCTCACCACCAAACGCACCGCCGTTCCCCTCGTCGGCCACCGGAAATCGTCGCCGTCGATTTGCTGCCTCCGGTGCCTCCCCGAGCTCGATGAACCTCCCGTTTGACCCACTGTGAGCTCCTCTGCCGCTCCCCTCTCTTCCCGTGCTCTGTTGTGTCGTGTACCCGCCGTTTCCATTGGAGTCGATAGCTCCTCGCTGCCGGCCATGTTGCCACCGTGGCCACAGCCGTGCAAGCTTGCACCCGATCTCACCACTGCACTCAGTACATCCTCACGAGTTGAACGCGGCCACCCCCACGTCCTGCTGTGCAACCTAGCACGTTTCCCGCCGAGGCCCGAACTCCGGCCGCCGCGGACGTGCTCGCCACCATTGTTCCCGACCACCCCATCACCAAACACCGCCACCGTTGGATGCGCCACATCGCCACCTACTCGTAGCACCCACCCGCGCATCCAACCGTGGCCGGAGCAGCGTTTCCGACGCTCTCTGTCGTCTCGGCCTCGCCGGCGACTCGACGCCGGCAGGTTTGACCCCGCTGACCAAGTTGACCCCGGGTGGGCCCAGTTTGACCCCCTGGGTCACTGACGTGTGGGCCTCAGGCCACTAACTAAACTAGGTTAGTGTTAGTTTAACGCTAATTAGATTTAATTAGTTTAACTAACTGCTGACAAACGGGACCCACTAGTCAGGTTTGACCTAGACCGGGTCAGTTGACCTGCTGAGGTCAGCATGACGCAATGCTGATGCAATAAGCATTTTCTGGATTTAATTTAATTCAGGAAATTCCAGAAAATATCCAAAACTTCTAAAATTCATATAAATTCAACCGTAACTCCAAATGAAATAATTTATATATGAAAAATGATCAGAAAAATCCAATCTATCCATCTGTACCATTTGCATGCATGTTAGAACAACTTATGGCTGCTGTTTAGTACAAATCATATAAATGGCATTTAAACCTTCACATATGGAGTCTGGATTTGAATTTTGGGTTCCAACCAACTTCTTTTAACTTGTTGCTAGTTGCATTGGCTCAAACCACAGCATATTGCCATGTCATGATCATGCATCATATTGTGCATTGCATTGATTGTGTTCTTCCTTGTTTGCCGGTATTTGTCCCCTCTCGGTAGATGATGTTCCGACGTTGTGATCGTTGACACTGATGAAGACTCAATGCTATCTTCAGAAGTGCCAGGCAAGCAAAACCTCCTTGTTCATTCTGATACAATCCCACTCTCTCGCTCCTGCTCTCTTTTACTGCATTAGGACAACAACGGTTCAACTGTTACTGGCTGCGGTAGTTGAACCCTTTATCCTCTGCATGACCTGTCATTGCCACAGTAAATAGATGAAACCCACTAGCATGAGTAGGAGTTGTTTGAGCCTTGATGTGCCTACTCATTCATGCTTGTTGTCATGCCTGCTATTGCTTAGAGTTGTGTCAGGTCTGATTCATCGGGGATGAATCGGAGGTGTGTGAGCATGTCCTACTGTTGAGATCTAAGTGTGTGAACACGATTTGGTAAAGGTAGCGGTGAGAGGCCATGTAGGAGTACATGGTGGGTTGTCTCATTGCAGCCGTCCTCAGGAACTGAGTTCTGTGTTTGTGATCCATGAACAGATACTACCACACATTGGGATCCTTAATTGACTCTCTCGACTTATTAATCAACTTGATCTCTGTCCAGGAGTTGCAACTAGTTTCTGGTGTTTGTAGGTAGTGTTAGTAGTCTACCAAGTGGCACCCGGTACAGGTGGGCTTGGGACAGACTAGGCACTGTGGCACGGTGTACCAAGCGTAGATCCACCCGTCGAGGTGGGCTTGGGAACTCTGCACACATCGTTTGGGGCCGTGAGCGACATCCCGGCCGGATCTCCTTGCGGATGGAACCCGAATAGGCGATAAGCCTAGACAAGAGACTTGTGTGGTTAGTCAGGTCGTGGCCGACACCCTCGCTGGGCTTCCGCTTGAAGGTTGCCGAGTACATGTCGTGTAAACGGCGGTAAGTGGTGAGAGCGTGTGTGAAGAAGTACACCCCTGCAGGGTTAACATTATCTATTCGAATAGCCGTGTCCGCGGTAAAGGACTTCTGGGTTGCCTGTACAGTTCATAGATAAGTGAAAGTGGATACTCTAAAATACGCAAGATAAGCGTGAGTGCTATGGATGGCGTTCTCATAGGGGTACGGGAGCGGATCCATAGTGGTGTATTGATATGGTGAATATGTGGACTCGTGTGCGCCACCTCAAAAGAGTTACTTGCAGTCATAGTTTAGGATAGCCACCGAGTCAAAGCTGGCTTGCTGCAGTTAAACCCCACCATCCCCTTTTTTGATAATGATGCGTATGTAGTTAGTTCTAATGTAAGTCTTGCTGGGTACATTTGTACTCACGTTGCTTAATTCATGTTTTTGCAGAGAGACTTCAGTCTCGCTAGTAGTACCGCGTGGACTTCGACATTTAGCTTGTTACCTCAGCTATGATCTTGTGCCCTCGGCAGGATCTGATAGACAGTCAGGCTTCTCAGCCTTTTTCTTTTGTAGATGTCTGTACTCAGACATGTTAAGCTTCCGCTTGTGCTTGACTTGTTTGCTCTGAATGTTGGGTCATGAGACCCATGATTGTAATATCTCGCTCCTCGGAGCCTATTGAATAAAATGCTTGAGTTGTAGAGTCATGTTGTGATGCCATGTTGTATTTGCACATATCGAGCATATTGTGTGTATGTTATTGAAATGCTTGGTATGTGTGGGATCTGACTATCTAGTTGTTTATCCTTAGTAGCCTCTCTTACCGGGAAATGTCTCCTAGTGTTTCCACTGAGCCATGGTAGCTTGCTACTGCTCCGGAACACTTAGGCTGGCCAGCATGTGTCCTTCTTCGTTCCTGTGTCTGTCCCCCCGGGGAAATGTCACGCGATGAATTCCGGAGTCCTGTTAGCCCGCTACAGCCTGGTTCACCGGAGTCCTGCTAGCCCAGTGCTACAGCCTAGATTCACTCGCTGATGACCGACACGTTCGTTGTTGGGTCATGTATGCCTGTCCCTGTAAGTTAGTGCCACTTTGGGTTCACGACTAGCCATGTCAGCCCGGGTTCTTTGTCATATGGATGCTAGAGGCACTATCATATACGTGAGCCAAAAGGCGCAAACGGTCCCGGGGCCAGGTAAGGTGGCACCCGTGGGAATACCGTGCGTGAGGCCGCAAAGTGATATGATGTGTTACATGCTAGATCGGTGTGACTTAGGATCGGGGTCCTGACAGCTTGAGGTATTTTTCCTTCACCGCGCCAAGCGACACCGGGAGCCCTGTAGTGACGCCGACGCTGTCGTCTTCAACCTTCGGCTCCGAGATCGCCAGAGATGCTCCAACGTCATCCAAGCCTTCCCCGAGCTCGTCGACCCCTCCGTTCGATCCGTTGTGAGCTTCCGCTCCGAATCCCCCTCTTCCCCGCCTTGATTTCTTGCTGTAGCCGTCGCCCCCTTGAAAACCGAACCGCGCCGCCGCCTGAGCCCCTCGCCGCCGTGGCCACAGTCACCGTAGCGCCCAACCGAGCACACCCACATCCTCATTGCACCGCGTAGAAGCTGTAGGTGCCAACCCCGCATCGCCACGTCCGTTGTAGCCTCGACCCCGAGCTCAACCGAGCTCCGGCAGCCGCCACGGCCGACGCCGACGAAGATTCCGGCCACCCCAGCTGCCACCGCCTAGTGCTTTGGATGCGCGAGAGCCCGGGCTACGCGTAGATGTCCTCCGCCGGCCATTTGGTCGCCGGAGGAGGAATCCCGATGCCCTCCGCCGTCTCGGCCTCGCCGGCGACTTAACGCTGGTGGTTTAGCCCCGGTTGACCAAGGATTTGACCTCCCCTGGGTCTATGACATGTGGGCCCCGCCCGGCTAATTAATCTAGCTTAGGTTTAAATTTAATTAGTATAAACTAGGTTAGTGCTAATTAAACTAGGTTAGTTTAGTTAGTCACTGACACATGGGTCCCATAGGTCAGGTTTGACCTGGACCAGCCCTGTTGACTCTGCTGACCTAACAGTAATCATTTTCTGGAATAAAAATAATCCAGGAAATTCCAGAAAATAGCTTAAACTTCCAAAAATCATAGAAATTCAACCGTAGCTCAGAATGAAATAATTTATATATGAAAATTTATCAGAAAAATCCAATCTATCCATCTGTACCATTTTCATGCATGTTAGAAAAACTTTTGTTCACTGTTAGGTCAAATCAAATAAATGGCATTTGAGTAATTACATATGGAGTTTGAATTTGAATCTTGTATTCAAACCAACTTCATTTAACCTGCTGCTAGTTGCATTAGCTAAAATCATAGCATATTGCCATGTCACACTCATGCATCATATTATTGCATTGCATTGATTGTGTTCTTTCTCTATTGCCGGTGTTTGTTCCCCCTCAGTAGACGTGGTTCCGACGATGAGATCGATGACACCGATAAAGAGATATACTATCTTCAGAAGTGCCAGGCAAGCAAAACCTCCTTGTTCATTCCGATACAATCCCACTCTCTCGCTCCTGCTCTCTTTTACTGCATTAGGACAACAACGATTCAACTGTTACTTGCTGCGGTAGTTGAACCCCCTTATCCTCTGCATGACCTGTCATTGCCACAGTAAATAGATGAAACCCACTAGCATGAGTAGGAGTTGTTTGAGCCCTGATGTGCCTACTCATTCATGCTTGTTTGTCATGCCTGCTATTGCTTAGAGTTGAGTCAGGTCTGATTCATCGGGGATGAATCGGAGGTGTGTGAACATGTCCTACTGTTGAGAGCTAAGTGTGTGAACATGATTTGGTAAAGGTAGGGGTGAGAGGCCATGTAGGAGTACATGGTGGGTTGTCTCATTGCAGCCGTCCTCAGGAACTGAGTTCTGTGTTTGTGATCCATGAACAGCTACTACCACACATTGGGATCCTTAATTGACTCTCTTGACTTATTAATAAACTCGATCTCTGTCCAGGAGTTGCAACTAGTTTCTGGTGTTTGTAGGTAGTGTTAGTAGTCTACCAAGTGGCACCCGGTACAGGTGGGCTTGGGACAGACTAGGCACAATGGCCCGGTGTACCAAGTAGCACCCGGATGGTGGGCTTGGGAACCCTGCACACATCGTTTGGGGCCGTGAGCGACACCCCGGCTGGATCTCCTTGCGGATGGAACCCGAATAGGCGATAAACCTGGACGAGAGACTTGTGTGGTTAGTCAGGTCGTGGCCGACACCCTTGCTGGGCTTCCGCTTGAAGGTTGTCGAGTACATGTCGTGTAAATGGCGGTAAGTGGTGAGAGCGTGTGTGAAGAAGTACACCCCTACAGGGTTAATTGATCTATTCGAATAGCCGTGTCCGCGGAAAAGGACTTCTGGGTTGCCTGTACAGTTCATAGACAAGTGAAAGTGGATACTCTAAAATACGCAAGATAAGCGTGAGTGCTATGGATGGCTTTCTCGTAGGGAGACAGGAGCGGATCCATAGTGGTGTATTGATATGGTGAATATGTGGACTCGTGTGTGCCACCTCAAAGAGTTACTTGCAGTCGCAGTTTAGGATAGCCACCGAGTCAAAGCTGGCTTGCTGCAGTTAAACCCCACAATCCCCTTTATTGATAATCATGCATATGCAGTTAGTTCTGATGTAAGTCTTTCTGGGTACATTTGTACTCATGTTTGCCTATTTTATGTTTTTGAAGAGAGACTTCAGTCAAGCTAGTAGTACCGCGTGGACTTCGACGTTTAGCTTGTTACCTCAGCTACGATCTTGTGGCCTCGGCAGGATCTGGTAGATAGTCAGGCTTTTCAGCCTTTTTCATTTATAGTTGTCTGTACTCAGACAAATTAAGCTTCCGCTTGTGCTTTGACTTGTATGCTCTGAATGTTGGGTCATGAGACCCATGTTTGTAATATCTCGCTCCTTGGAGCCTATTGAATAAAATACTTGAGTTGTAGAGTCATGTTGTGATGCCATGTTGTATTTGCACATATCGAGCATATTGTGTGTATGTTATTGAAATGCTTGGTATGTGTGGGATCTGACTATCTAGTTGTTTATCCTTAGTAGCCTCTCTTACCGGGAAATGTCTCCTAGTGTTTCCACTGAGCCATGGTAGCTTGCTACTGCTCCGAAACACTTAGGCTGGCCAGCATGTGTCCTTCTTCGTTCCTGTGTTGTGACACCCCAAAATTTTGGCCTTGTTTTATTAAAATTATTTTTTTAGGAATTAAAACTTTGAATTTTTGAGCTCCATTTTGATTTTTGTTTAAATCATTTCCTTCCCTGTTATGATGAGTTTTTCCCAAAGAGAAAACTTTTCAAATATGTTATTGGACTTGTTTAACCTCTCAAGAAAAACTTTCCTTTTATTAGTATAACTAATTAACTAACTTAATTGCTTGATCTTTACTTTCTTGAAAATAGTTTTTTCAAGGTTAAATGGCCATTTTTGAACTGCAACCATTTGATAGATTCACTTAAAATTTCCACAAAAATTTGGAGATGTCATGTGATGTTTTTAAATCACTTTTATGCAAAAATATATTTCATTCATGAAATATTTTGAGCCCTACTCTCAATTTTTCTTCTCTGGTCCAGAGTGCATTTTGCACTACAACCTATTTAAGTATTCATTTAAAACTTCTACCAAGATTAAGGGAGGTCAGTAGGAGCCTGTTATCCCTCTTTGTGCAAAAAACTAATTATGTTCTTTGAAAAATTTGAGTGAATCAACCTCATTTCCATTCAGGACCAACTTGAGGATTTGTACAGCAACCACCATTTTAGTTGCTCCTATACCCTTAACTATTTCTCCTACTTGTAGTCCCCCATGTTAAACCTTTAAGTCCAGGAGCATGCACCATTTAGATCATTTTTGGTTCATGGAATAATGTCATTTATTTCCTGTCCAGAATTGAAGTTTTGTAAAACTTGCACTAACAAGTTTCTTCTTTTGTCCAACTAACATCACCACTCTCTCTTCAATCCACAGAGACACTGATTTGGAGATTTTGGCCACTCCAAGAAATGCCTAAGTGCCCTTGGCATTTTGTCAAACACCTGGTATGCATGGCCAGTTTTGACATGTTTTTGTCTTTACATTGTGACCTTGCACCTCTGATCAAACCAGCATGTCCACTAGACTCCCCGTTCCTCCTAACCTAGGTCTGTTAATTGCCAGTCTCAACCAAGCTCTGTAGCATGCTCTGGCATTTTGTCGAGCACACCCAGTGCGTGCACTGGACGCGCCCAGAGTGCACGTATTGCAGCCGCGCGCCCGAGCCGACACGCTGGCCCCCACGGCTTTGGCCCGCTCTGCAGCACCACGCCACGCGCTCCCCTCCTCGCAGCAACGCGCCAAGCAGCCCCCGCCGCGCCCGGCAGGCCAAGAGCTAGCCGCCGCCGACGCCCGACAGCCCCTGCTCCGTTCAGCACCGCCCAAGCCACCCCGGCTCGCCACCTGGCCCCGGCACAGCCCGAGCTCATCCACACGGGTGTCCGCTAGCGTTCGTCGCCGCCACGTCGCCCTAGCTACAGAGAGGCGGTTCGCCGGAGAGCTTATCCCCACCGCCGCGGAACCGACCTCGGCGAGCTATAAATGGACAGCCTGAGCCCCTCTGAGCACGCACGCGACCTCATGCTACCCCCATGGCGCTCCCCTGCCTCGCATTCGACCCGGGGAGGTCTTCTTCATCATCTCCGGCAACTCCTGCCGCCGCCACCGCCCCGGCCAATCCGGCACCTCCAGCACCTCCCCCTCTCCATTCTCTTCGCCAGGAACTTCCTCATCCTCCTGTGAACCCAACCCACTACTTGATTTTGATCGGGAACCATCGCCGCCACCTAGTCACTTCGCCACCGAAGCTTTCCTCCGCCGCGGAGCTCGCCACCGGCAGCTCCCTCCACCTCCGACAACCCCACGACCACCGGGGGAACCGCTCCGGCCGTGCGGATCCATCCCTAACCGCTGGAGCCCGCGAGGAGCAGCCAAACGCCGGCGACGATCGCCGGAGCCCCGCTCCGCTTGGGCAGAGGAGGGAGACGACGCGCGGCGACTGGTCAAACATGACCAGTGGGCCAGGCGGGCCCACTGTCAGTGACACCCCGCGCCGTCCGCGTGTTTAAGTGAAGGCGTAGTCCATTGGAGTACGTTTTCCCCGCTTCGAAAGCGTAATCTCCTCAAAACGTTTTCTTTTCTGTTTTATTTTAAAAACAGATTTTGACCAAATCTTTGACTGGCTATAACTTTTTAAATATAAGTCCAAATGAGTTGATTCTTTTTCCTACCTTCCTCATATTTGATCTAGTTTATTTTAAGATTTATTTGAAAAAATTTCAAACAACTTTTTGGTTCTGTTTTTGAAATGTGTGTTAATTCAAATATATTTTCAAATAGGATTTTTGGGAGAGAGAAGAAACTTTCAAAAATTTGGAGAGCCCCCTGCCTTTCCACACATTGAAGGCAAGCATTCTGAATCCCGGCATAATATTTTTGGAGTGATCGTTGATGCATTTATAATACCACCGCATTTCGAAGGACTTGTTATTTCATGTGATATGATCATATGCATGGGTGCATGTTACTGATTTCCATGCTGTTGGTAATGGACACACTTGTGATGATAATCACCCTCATGAGCTTTACATGCATACCGGCAGGAAACCGGGAAGACCTCTGCCTTGGGTAGGTATGAGTTTGTCGCCGGTCTCCGTCGGGACGGTTCTGTCTGGTATGGCATGGTAAGGTGATATGAGTGGTGACTCTATTTGATGAAATATATTTGTTATACTAATCATGCAGGGAATACTTGAACCTCCTGAGTCGACCGTAGATCGAGTCTTATTCCAGTAACCCCCATACTTGTTTTGTACTACCACTCGTCTCTACAGCAAGTAGAGTACGGTTCAGTAAGTTGTCAACCTCTTTCTAGCACACACCGTACAGAGAGGCCATGGTGGAAGATACTGGTTGTAACTGGTAGGCACGCCACCTGGTCCGGGAGCATGGGTGTTTCCGGTTGGGACCGAGAGGGGAGGCCACCCCTTAGAGCGCGCGATATAAATTTGATCCCATGCTACGCGAGGTTGTAGCCTCCCCACTTAGAGTTTGCTTAACAGGTGTCGTGCGTGATTCCAGACACGTGTGTGATAAGCTGGTGTGTGCAAGTTAGGTGTGTTTTCAACAAAAAGACCGTAGATGGAATTAGTCCCGATGGACTAAAGAAATCCGTTACTCGTGGGTAAAGAGTACACCCTCTGCAGAGAATAAACCTATTCGAATAGCCGTGTCCATGGTTAAGGATTACAGTCTGGGATGGGTCAGGTGTCGGTCTTAGTGTCGGTCTTCGGAGGTGAAACTGTTAACCAGAAAATGGAATTACTACCCGTGACTTGTGATATCTATGATGATTATTATTGTTGTTGACTAACCCGTGATATTATTGTTATTACCGAATATCTCTGGGATGGTTCTACCTCCGGGATATTCATTATGATTGTTTCTTTTAAAGCCCTTTATGTGGCGTCGCTCAGACGCCAGACTGTGGCATTTCTTTTAAAGCCCTTTATGTGGTGTCGCTCAGACGCCCGACTGTGGCATTCCTTTTAAAGCCCTTTATGTGGAGTCGCTCAGACGCCCGACTGTGGCATTTCTTTTAAAGCCCTTTATGTGGTGTCGCTCAGACGCCCGACTGTGGCATTTCTTTTAAAGCCCTTTATGTGGCGTCGCTCAGACGCCCGACTATGGCATTACTTGATTATTGGTTTCATGAGTTTTTATACTACCATGTTATTGCAATTTTATAAATAACTTGCTTGCACGCATCAGAGTTTCATTTATCTATTGTGACTGATGTCATGAGCATAAAATATTTTCAGCACATCATTGTTATATTATACCTGTGTTCATAATGTTTGCGAGTACATTCAAAGTACTCACTGGCTTGTCCCTGGCTATTGTCTTGGCCAGATTATCTTGCACGGAGATGAGCGACGCGATGCCAGCCCCGGAACCCACTCAATGGAGATAGCAGCCTCGCGAAGATAGGAATTTAACCTGGTCAGCTGTTCCCGTGGGGAATGGAGTCCCGTAGACACAGATGTTTCACAACCCGCTTCCGCCATCAATCACTAGAAACCATTGGTTGTACCCACAGGCCAGGATGGCCTTGTACTACATATTCTGTATTTGGTTTGGAATTTCTGTATCAAGTTGGAGCCTCATCAGCTAACAGTAATCCTGGGGCTGATGAGAACGACAGTCTTTTCTGGAAATTTATTACCCAGAAAACCCGGTCGTGACAGGCTTGGTATCAGAGCCAGGCTGACCATTGGCTAATCCTATCCTAGCCAGGTCAATAAACTTAGGCAAAACAACCCACTAGACCTTAACCAAACCCCAGCCAAGCTTCTCGTGTAAGATAGCCACACAGTGACCCAACACTTTTGGCAATCGGTGCCCAACCTATCAACCTAACCTGTCACTCATGCGCCAGTGACCGGCCCCTAAATAATCTTTTCTCGCAAGCGTGCGAAGGAAGATTCCGTCCCCTTTTCCCTATAAAAAAGGGGCGTGCTAGCCCCAAACCAGCACACATAGTCGCTACCCCAAACCGAGCCACAATGCCTGGACCTATAGTGCACAACGAAACCACAGCAACCAACCTTGGAGGTTTTGTGACCATCCTCGCAAACCTCACCCATCGTGCCTACGCGTTAGAGGAGCCACCAGAATATGTTGTGTATCAAGGACCCATGAGCGGTGAAGACCGCCAATTCTGGGCCACTGTGCACATTTACGGTAGGGGTCTAGCACCCGAGCGCCACTACCGGTTCACCGGAAGAACAACTTCCTTTGAGCCACAAGCCATCCAGCTAGCCGCTCGAAAGGCTATAGTTCATCTCAGGCACTTGTCACCCAGAGTTAACTGTCGCTCGTTCCACTACCACCCCAGTACGAGCTGTTCAAATCAAGGATCACCCCATCCACCTCGGAATATTGGGCAGCAGTACACATTCCTCCTGTAGACCCCAACCAAGATCCAATAGAAGTTTCCTTCGTGGGGAAATCTATGCCAACCCCACACTTGGCCATAGAGGCTGCTGCGAAAGAAGCGATTGCTCGTCTTCGATCCGCAGTACCCTATGCCCGCGAACGAGGATATTATTACTTTCCGAGTCGTGCAGCACCCAGAGAAGTAACGTCTTTTCCCGGTGGGCGTATTGAGAGAGACCCAGTTCTGGCCAACCTTATCCAGCACATCATTGCTCAAGAGCATTTAAACCAGCGAGTGATGGATTATCTCCAGAGCCTCACAGATTTAAATCCTCAGATTGCCATCGGCAGACCACTGAGACCCGACATGGAGAGACGCATACATCGACTAGTCAATCCACTTCCTCCAATAGAAGAGGAGTGTATTCCTTTACCAGATACATTTTATCAGGACCCCGTCCAGTTACCGTTTTCATTTTAGACGTCAATATTGTATTTGTTCCTTGCAGCATTTATTTATGTATGTGACTTATGCGTGATACCCTAAGTTTGTACGGCGAGTCAATTATTTGGCTTCTGCTTATGTGTGTAGTTTTTGTTGTGGTTTATGCTCCTTTAAATTAACTGTTTTTCCCTCGCAAAACCATGGAGTGGGATTTTCTTTTCTCTGAGTTGCTACATCTACACTTTCTCACGGCGTGGATTATTTAATTTCACTCAGCACCACGAGCAGACTCACAGCCATAATCATACGGACACATACACTGTTTGCAAAACTTTGCAACGGTGTTACATCCAGCTAATCACCCCCTAACAACAGTAAGCACCCGGCATACTCCATCTACTCCTCATGATCACCATCACGGAGAGCCAACACCCGAGCCGCAGCATCGCGATACTCGTCGAAGATCATCGCGCACAGGAGCACAGAGAGCCCCAGCAGTGTCGCCAGCCCTCCGCATATCAGGATCACAAACCAGTCCGGCATCGCCTCCGCCATTAGAGCCTCGACCGAGCTTCTGTAAGCAGTAGCAGAGAAATAAGGAGGAGGAGAAGTGAGGCCAGGTGTAAGGAGGAAGAGAGAGGCACCCCGGCCGTTTTTATAGCTCGAGCTCGGTGTACGGTGGGCGAAGTCCACCAACGCCGCTCATCGCCGATCGCCGGTGTTCGGAGTCGAATCCACGAGCAGTGCCGATAGCGCACTGGCCCGCGAGGTGAGTGCACGCTGCACCAGCAGCTAGCACGCCGCGCACTACCACGGTACGGCCTAGATGCCCTACACACTAGGCGTCGCCGGTGGAGAAAGCGCGCGGGAGAGAGGAGGAAGAAAGGTCCAGAGGGAGAAGAAGAGGAGACTGACAGTGGACCCCGGGTCCACCTGTCAGCCAGAGAGAGAACTATGCTCTCGGGAGCGATCAGCATATATCTAAATTTAGGAGTTACCCTAAATTTATATCCAACGTAGAAATCGCCCGTTTTTGTCTCGGACCGTAGACTTTTCCGCGCAGCACCAGTTTTCACACGGTGGTTTTTCACCACTTATTACCCACTCACTGTAGCTACATCTTTATTGCGTAAATATTCTCTTAACACCGCTTTCAGCAAATCTCAAGGACGAGATTTTTCTTAAGGGGGATAGTATTGTGACACCCCAAAATTTTGGCCTTGTTTTATTAAAACAAAATTTTTTAGGAATTAAAACTTTGAATTTTTGAGCTCCATTTTGATTTTTGTTTAAATCATTTCCTTCCCTGTTATGATGAGTTTTTCCCAAAGAGAAAACTTTTCAAATATGTTATTGGACTTGTTTAACCTCTCAAGAAAAACTTTCCTTTTATCAGTATAACTAATTAACTAACTTAATTGCTTGATCTTTACTTTCTTGAAAATAGTTTTTTCAAGGTTAAATGGCCATTTTTGAACTTCAACCATTTGATAGATTCACTTAAAATTTCCACAAAAATTTGGAGATGTCATGTGATGTTTTTAAATCACTTTTATGCAAAAATATATTTCATTCATGAAATATTTGAAGCCCTACTCTCAATTTTTCTTCTCTGGTCCAGAGTGCATTTTGCACTACAACCTATTTAAGTATTCATTTAAAACTTCTACCAAGATTAAGGGAGGTCAGTAGGAGCCTGTTATCCCTCTTTGTGCAAAAAACTAATTATGTTCTTTGAAAAATTTGAGTGAATCAACCTCCTTTCCATTCAGGACCAACTTGAGGATTTGTACAGCAACCACCATTTTAGTTGCTCCTATACCCTTAGCTATTTCTCCTACTTGTAGTCCCCCATGTTAAACCCTTAAGTCCAGGAGCATGCACCATTTAGATCATTTTTGGTTCATGGAATAATGTCATTTATTTCCTGTCCAGAATTGAAGTTTTGTAAAACTTGCACTAACAAGTTTCTTCTTTTGTCCAACTAACATCACCACTCTCTCTTCAATCCACAGAGACACTGATCTAGAGATTTTGGCCACTCCAAGAAATGCCTAAGTGCCCTTGGCATTTTGTCAAACACCTGGTATGCATGGCCAGTTTTGACATGTTTTTGTCTTTACATTGTGACCTTGCACCTCTGATCAAACCAGCATGTCCACTAGACTCCCCGTTCCTCCTAACCTAGGTCTGTTAATTGCCAGTCTCAACCAAGCTCTGTAGCATGCTCTGGCATTTTGTCGAGCACACCCAGTGCATGCACTGGACGCGCCCAGAGCGCGCGTATTGTAGCCGCGCGCCCGAGCCGACATGCTGGCCCCCACGGCTTTGGCCCGCTCTGCAGCACCACGCCACGCGCTCCCCTCCTCGCAGCAACGCGCCAAGCAGCCCCCGCCGCGCCCGGCAGGCCAAGAGCTAGCCGGCGCCGCCCGACAGCCCCTGCTCCGTTCAGCACCGCCCAAGCCACCCCGGCTCGCTACCTGGCCCCGGCACAGCCCGAGCTCATCCACACGGGTGTCCGCTAGCGTTCGTCGCCGCCACGTCGCCCTAGCTACAGAGAGGCGGTTCGCCGGAGAGCTTATCCCCACCGCCGCGGAACCGACCTCGGCGAGATATAAATGGACACCCCGAGCCCCTCTGAGCACGCACGCGACCTCATGCTACCCCCATGGCGCTCCCCTGCCTCGCATTCGACCCGGGGAGGTCTTCTTCATCATCTCCGGCAACTCCTGCCGCCGCCACCGCCCCGGCCAATCCGGCACCTCCAGCACCTCCCCCTCTCCGTTCTCTTCGCCAGGAACTTCCTCATCCTCCTGTGAACCCAACCCACTACTTGATTTTGATCGGGAACCATCGCGGCCACCTAGTCACTTCGCCACCGAAGCTTTCCTCCGCCGCGGAGCTCGCCGCCGGCAGCTCCCTCCACCTCCGACAACCCCACGACCACCGGGGGAACCGCTCCGGCCGTGCGGATCCATCCCTAACCTCTGGAGCCCGCGAGGAGCAGCCAAACGCCAGCGACGATCGCCGGAGCCCCGCTCCGCTCGGGCAGAGGAGGGAGACGACGCGCGGCGACTGGTCAAACATGACCAGTGGGCCAGGCGGGCCCACTGTCAGTGACACCCCGCGCCGTCCGCGTGTTTAAGTGAAGGCGTAGTCCATTGGAGTACGTTTTCCCCGCATCGAAAGCGTAATCTCCTCAAAACGTTTTCTTTTCTGTTTTATTTTAAAAACAGATTTTGACCAAATCTTTGACTGGCTATAACTTTTTAAATATAAGTCCAAATGAGTTGATTCTTTTTCCTACCTTCCTCATATTTGATCTAGTTTATTTTAAGATTTATTTGAAAATTTTTCAAACAACTTTTTGGTTCTGTTTTTGAAATGTGTGTTAATTCAAATATATTTTCAAATAGGATTTTTGGGAGAGAGAAGAAACTTTCAAAAATTTGGAGAGCCCCCTGCCTTTCCACACATTGAAGGCAAGCATTCTGAATCCCGGCATAATATTTTTGGAGTGATCGTTGATGCATTTATAATACCACCACATTTCGAAGGACTTGTTATTTCATGTGATATGATCATATGCATGGGTGCATGTTACTGATTTCCATGCTGTTGGTAATGGACACACTTGTGATGATAATCACCCTCATGAGCTTTACATGCATACCGGCAGGAAACCGGGAAGACCTCTGCCTTGGGTAGGTATGAGTTTGTCGCCGGTCTCCCTCGGGACGGTTCTGTCTGGTATGGCATGGTAAGGTGATATGAGTGGTGACTCTATTTGATGAAATATATTTGTTATACTAATCATGCAGGGAATACTTGAACCTCCTGAGTCGATCGTAGATCGAGTCTTATTCCAGTAACCCCCATACTTGTTTCGTACTACCACTCGTCTCTACAGCAAGTAGAGTACGGTTCAGTAAGTTGTCAACCTCTTTCTAGCACACACCGTACAGAGAGGCCATGGTGGAAGATACTGGTTGTAACTGGTAGGCACGCCACCTGGTCCGGGAGCATGGGTGTTTCCGGTTGGGACCGAGAGGGGAGGCCACCCCTTAGAGCGCGCGATATAAATTTGATCCCATGCTACGCGAGGTTGTAGCCTCCCCACTTAGAGTTTGCTTAACAGGTGTCGTGGGTGATTCCAGACACGTGTGTGATAAGCTGGTGTGTGCAAGTTAGGTGTGTTTTCAACAAAAAGACCATAGATGGAATTAGTCCCGATGGACTAAAGAAATCCGTTACTCACGGGTAAAGAGTACACCCTCTGCAGAGAATAAACCTATTCGAATAGCCGTGTCCATGGTTAAGGATTACAGTTTGGGATGGGTCAGGTGTCGGTCTTAGTGTCGGTCTTCGGAGGTGAAACTGTTAACCAGAAAATGGAATTACTACCCGTGACTTGTGATATCTATGATGATTATTATTGTTGTTGACTAACCCGTGATATTATTGTTATTACCGAATATCTCTGGGATGGTTCTACCTCCGGGATATTCATTATGATTGTTTCTTTTAAAGCCCTTTATGTGGCGTCGCTTAGACGCCCGACTGTGGCATTTCTTTTAAAGCCCTTTATGTGGTGTCGCTCAGACGCCCGACTGTGGCATTCCTTTTAAAGCCCTTTATGTGGAGTCGCTTAGACGCCTGACTGTGGCATTTCTTTTAAAGCCCTTTATGTGGTGTGGCTCAGACGCCCGACTGTGGCATTTCTTTTAAAGCCCTTTATGTGGCGTCGCTCAGACGCCCGACTGTGGCATTACTTGATTATTTGTTTCATGAGTTTTTATACTACCATGTTATTGCAATTTTATAAATAACTTGCTTGCACGCATCAGAGTTTCATTTATCTATTGTGACTGACGTCATGAGCATAAAATATTTTCAGCACATCATTGTTATATTATACCTGTGTTCATAATGTTTGCGAGTACATTCAAAGTACTCACTAGCTTGTCCCTGGCTATTGTCTTGGCCAGATTATCTTGCACGGAGATGAGCGGCGCGATGCCAGCCCCGGAACCCACTCAATGGAGATAGCAGCCTCGCGAAGATAGGAATTTAACCTGGTCAGCTGTTCCCGTGGGGAATGGAGTCCCATAGACATAGATGTTTCACAACCCGCTTCCGCCATCAATCACTAGAAACCATTGGTTGTACCCACAGGCCAGGATGGCCTTGTACTACATATTCTGTATTTGGCTTGGAATTTCTGTATCAAGTTGGAGCCTCATCAGCTAACAGTAATCCTGGGGCTGATGAGAACGACAGTCTTTTCTGGAAATTTATTACCCAGAAAACCCGGTCGTGACATGTGTCTGTCCCCCCGGGGAAATGTCACGCGGTGAATTCCGGAGTCCTGTAAGACCGCTACAGCCTGGTTCACCGGAGTCCTGCTAGCCCAGTGCTATAGCCTGGATTCACTCGCTGATGACCGACACGTTCGTTGTTGGGTCATGTATGCCTGTCCCTGTAAGTTAGTGCCACTTTGGGTTCACGACTAGCCATGTCAGCCCGGGTTCTTTGTCATATGGATGCTAGCGGCACTATCATATACGTGAGCCAAAAGGCGAAAACGGTCCCGGGGCCAGGTAAGGTGGCACCCGTGGGAATACCGTGCGTGAGGCCGCAAAGTGATATGATGTGTTACATGCTAGATCGGTGTGACTTAGGATCGGGGTCCTGATAGCTTGAGGTATTTTTCCTTCACCGCGCCAAGCGACGCCGGGAGCCCTGCAGTGATGCCGACGCCGTCGTCTTCAACCTTCGGCTCCGAGATCGCTGGAGATGCTCCAACGTCATCCAAGCCTTCCCCGAGCTCGTCGACCCCTCTGTTCGATCCGCTGTGAGCTTCCGCTCTGAATCCCCCTCTTCCCCGCCTCGATTTCTTGCTGTAGCCGTCGCCCCCTTGAAAACCGAACCGCGCCGCCGCCTGAGCCCCTCGCCGCCATGGCCACAGTCACCGTAGCGCCCAACCGAGCACACCCACATCCTCATCGCACCGCGTAGAAGCCGTAGGTGCCAACCCCGCATCGCCACGTCCGTTGTAGCCTCGACCCCGAGCTCAACCGAGCTCCGGCAGCCGCCACGGCCGATGCCGACGAAGATTCCGGCCACCCCAGCTGCCGCCGCCTATTGCTTTGGATGCGCGAGAGCCCGGGCTACGCGTAGATGTCCTCCGCCGGCCATTTGGTCACCGGAGGAGGAATCCCGATGCCCTCCGCCGTCTCGGCCTCGCCGGCGACTTAACACCGGTGGTTTAGCCCCGGTTGACCAAGGATTTGACCTCCCCTGGGTCTATGACATGCGGGCCCCGCCCGGCTAATTAATCTAGCTTAGGTTTAAATTTAATTAGTTTAAACTAGGTTAGTGCTAATTAAACTAGGTTAGTTTAGTTAGTCACTGACACATGGGTCCCATAGGTCAGGTTTGACCTGGACCAGCCCTGTTGACTCTGCTGACCTAACAGTAATCATTTTCTGGAATAAAAATAATCCAGGAAATTCCAGAAAATAGCTTAAACTTCCAAAAATCATAGAAATTCAACCGTAGCTCAGAATGAAATAATTTATATATGAAAAATTATCAGAAAAATCCAATCTATCCATCTGCACCATTTTCATGCATGTTAGAACAACTTTTGTTCACTGTTAGGTCAAATCAATTAAATGGCATTTGAATAATCACATATGGAGTTTGAATTTGAATCTTGTATTCAAACCAACTTCATTTAACCTGCTGCTAGTTGCATTAGCTAAAATCATAGCATATTGCCATTGCACACTCATGCATCATATTATTGCATTGCATTGATTGTGTTCTTTCTCTATTGCCGGTGTTTGTTCCCCCTCAGTAGACGTGGTTCCGACGATGAGATCGATGACACCGATGAAGAGATATACTATCTTCAGAATTGCCAGGCAAGCAAAACCTCCTTGTTCATTCCGATACAATCCCACTCTCTCGCTCCTGCTCTCTTTTACTGCATTAGGACAACAACGATTCAACTGTTACTTGCTGCGGTAGTTGAACCCCCTTATCCTCTGCATGACCTGTCATTGCCACAGTAAATAGATGAAACCCACTAGCATGAGTAGGAGTTGTTTGAGCCCTGATGTGCCTACTCATTCATGCTTGTTTGTCATGCCTGCTATTGCTTAGAGTTGAGTCAGGTCTGATTCATCGGGGATGAATCGGAGGTGTGTGAACATGTCCTACTGTTGAGAGCTAAGTGTGTGAACACGATTTGGTAAAGGTAGGGGTGAGAGGCCATGTAGGAGTACATGGTGGGTTGTCTCATTGCCGCCGTCCTCAGGAACTGAGTTCTGTGTTTGTGATCCATGAACAGCTACTACCACACATTGGGATCCTTAATTGACTCTCTTGACTTATTAATAAACTCGATCTCTGTCCAGGAGTTGCAACTAGTTTCTTGTGTTTGTAGGTAGTGTTAGTAGTCTACCAAGTGGCACCCGGTACAAGCGGGCTTGGGACAGACTAGGCACAATGGCCCGGTGTACCAAGTAGCACCCGGATGGTGGGCTTGGGAACCCTGCACACATCGTTTGGGGCTGTGAGCGACACCCCGGCCGGATCTCCTTGCGGATGGAACCCGAATAGGCGATAAACCTGGACGAGAGACTTGTGTGGTTAGTCAGGTCGTGGCCGACACCCTTGCTGGGCTTCCGCTTGAAGGTTGTCGAGTACATGTCGTGTAAACGGCGGTAAGTGGTGAGAGCGTGTGTGAAGAAGTACACCCCTGCAGGGTTAATTGATCTATTCGAATAGCCGTGTCCGCGGAAAAGGACTTCTGGGTTGCCTGTACAGTTCATAGACAAGTGAAAGTGGATACTCTAAAATACGCAAGATAAGCGTGAGTGCTATGGATGGCGTTCTCGTAGGGAGACGGGAGCGGATCCATAGTGGTGTATTGATATGGTGAATATTTGGGCTCGTGTGCGCCACCTCAAAGAGTTACTTGCAGTCGCAGTTTACGATAGCCACTGAGTCAAAGCTGGCTTGCTGCAGTTAAACCCCACTATCCCCTTTGTTGATAATGATGCATATGCAGTTAGTTCTCATGTAAGTCTTGCTGGGTACATTTGTACTCACATTTGCCTATTTTATGTTTTTGCAGAGAGACTTCAGTCTCGCTAGTAGTACCGCATGGACTTCGACGTTTAGCTTGTTACCTCAGCTACGATCTTGTGCCCTCGGCAGGATCTGGTAGATAGTCAGGCTTTCCAGCCTTTTTCATTTATAGTTGTCTGTACTCAGACAAATTAAGCTTCCGCTTGTGCTTTGACTTGTATGCTCTGAATGTTGGGTCATGAGACCCATGTTTGTAATATCTCGCTCCTCGGAGCCTATTGAATAAAATACTTGAGTTGTAGTGTCATGTTGTGATGCCATGTTGTATTTGCACATATCGAGCATATTGTGTGTATGTTATTGAAATGCTTGGTATGTGTGGGATCTGACTATCTAGTTGTTTATCCTTAGTAGCCTCTCTTACCGGGAAATGTCTCCTAGTGTTTCCACTGAGCCATGGCAGCTTGCTACTGCTCCGGAACACTTAGGCTGGCCGGGATGTGTCCTTCTTTGTTCCTGTGTCTGTCCCCTCGGGGAAATGTCACGCGATGAATTCCAGAGTCATGTTAGCCCGCTATAGCCCGGTTCACCGGAGTCCTGCTAGCCCAGTGCCACAGCCTGGATTCACTCGCTGATGACCGACGCGTTCGTTGTTGGGTCATGTATGTCTGTCCCTGTAAGTTAGTGCCACTTTGGGTTCACGACTAGCCATGTCAGCCCGGGTTCTTTATCATATGGATGCTAGCGGCACTATCTTATACGTGAGACAAAATGCGTAAACGGTCCCAGGCCAGGTAAAGTGGCAACCGTGGGAATATCGTGCATGAGGCCACAAAGTGATATGATGTGTTACATGCTAGATCGGTGTGACTTAGGATCGGGGTCCTGACAGCTGTCACATCCCTACCTTCTAGTAATGCACTAGTGCTAGTCTTTAGTGTTGCATCATGTTTACTTTTACAGAATGTTAAAATGGGGGATGTTCAAACCCTAGCATCAAATGGAATTCAAATAAGTTCAACCTAAAAATATTTTCAATGATCCCAAAATGCCCTCCAAAAAATGTTCATAATTTAGGGAAAAGGGTGAAAACCTTATCCTGTGATGATGCATATTTTTCATTGGCATTTTAGGTCTTTGAATTAACTGACTACTTATTTGAATTGGAGTTGTAAAATTCTATAAGTAATATTATAGCTCCAATAATTTTGGAAAATATGGTGGGGCTCTGTAATAATCCTTTTTGCATCCTCAAATTTTTTCCAGAATTTATAAAAAGTGATTTGGTGTTAAAATAAATCAAAACAGAGGCAAACAAATTATAAAACTAAAGCAAATTAGGAAACAGAAGAGAGGGAGAGACTACCTGGGCCTTACCTACTGCAGCAACTGGGCCAGTCCACCACAGCCCAGGTGCCAGTCGTCTCCTTCCTTTGCCAGGAGGACGGCGGTGTGTCGCACGCATAGGAGGCGAAGCCACCTCCTGCTTCCACCTCCTGCTTCGTGCTGGCGGCCTCCCCTTCGGGCCTATCCGCGCCTGGAGACGCCCAGCACCCCCTCGCTCCTCTCCCTCACTCTCTGCTCTCTCCCTCGTCCTCTGCTCCCTCTCCCGAGCACACCCGAGCGGAGCCCGTCGCCACCATCGCCGTTCGCCGTGGCCACCAACCCCTCCATGCTCGCCAGCGCCGCATCTGCCGCCGGACATCGTCGACGGATTCGCAGCGACCAGAGCGCCCCCGAGCTCGCCGATGCCATCGCTGCACCCGCCGTGAGCTCCTCTGTCGTTTCTCCATCTCCCCTGACTCGTTTTCTTCCTCTAACACTGGTACCCGTCGGAGCCGAGAGCTCTTCACCGCCGGCCATGTCGCCGCCGTAGCCATCGTTGCCTAGAGCTGCAACCGAGCACGCAGCCGTGCTTAGTGCACCCCCAGGAGGCCATAGCACCCATCCGCACCCTCTGCTGTGCTCCCTAACACCGACCCCGAGCTCGCCCGAACTTCGGCCGCCGCCGTGAGCTCGACTCCGGCGAGTACAACGCACCCCGCCCGCTCCTTCCTGCTCTGTTGGATGCGGAAGAGCACGGGCTCCCTCCTGGTGGTCTCCCCGCACCTAAACGTAGCTCCTAGCGCTGCCCAGTAGCAGCTCCGCCACGCGGAATGGTCGCCGCCGGCCAAACTCCGGCGAGCCGACGTGGCTCCGTCATTAGGAGCTAACCCAGCTAACTAAACAACCTACAGCCACTGACAGTGGGCCCCACCCCTGGTCAAACCCCAGTCAGCGCTAGGTTTGACCGGGATTATTTCATGTGTCACTAACGTGTGGTCCCCAAGGGTCAGGTTTGACCTGGACCAGCCCTGTTGACTCTGCTGACGTCACCCCGATGCGCTGCTGACGCAATTAATCATTTTCTGGAATAAAAATAATCCAGGAAATTCCAGAAAATAGCTTAAACTTCCAAAAATCATAGAAATTCAACCGTAACTCCAAATGAAATAAATTATATAGGAAAAATGATCAGAAAAATCCAATCTATCCATCAGTACCATTTTCATGCATGTTAGAACAACTTTTGTTCACTGTTAGGTCAAATCAATTAAATGGCATTTGAATAATCACATATGGAGTTTGAATTTGAATCTTGTATTCAAACCAACTTCATTTAACCTGGTGCTAGTTGCATTAGCTAAAATCATAGCATATTGCCATGTCACACTCATGCATCATATTGTTGCATTGCATTGATTTCTCTGTTGCCGGTGTTTGTTCCCCCTCAGTAGACGTGGTTCCGACGATGAGATCGATGACACCGATGAAGAGATATACTATCTTCAGAAGTGCCAGGCAAGCAAAACCTCCTTGTTCATTCCGATACAATCCCACTCTCTCGCTCATGCTCTCTTTTAATGCATTAGGACAACAACGATTCAACTGTTACTTGCTGCGGTAGTTGAACCCCCTTATCCTCTGCATGACCTGTCATTGCCACAGTAAATAGATGAAACCCACTAGCATGAGTAGTAGTTGTTTGAGCCCTGATGTGCCTACTCATTCATGCTTGTTTGTCATGCCTGCTATTGCTTAGATTTGAGTCAGGTCTGATTCATCGGGAATGAATCGGAGGTGTGTGAACATGTCCTACTGTTGAGAGCTAAGTGTGTGAACACGATTTGGTAAAGGTAGCGGTGAGAGGCCATGTAGGAGTACATGGTGGGTTGTCTCATTGCAGCCGTCCGCAGGAACAGAGTTCTATGTTTGTGATCCATGAACAGCTACTACCACACATTGGGATCCTTAATTAACTCTCTCGACTTATTAATCAACTCGATCTCTGTCCAGGAGTTGCAACTAGTTTCTGGTGTTTGTAGGTAGTGTTAGTAGTCTACCAAGTGGCACCCGGTACAGGTGGGCTTGGGACAGACTAGGCACAGTGGCCCGGTGTACCAAGTAGCACCCGGATGGTGGGCTTGGGAACCCTGCACACATCATTTGGGGCCGTGAGCGACACCCCGGCCGGATCTCCTTGTGGATGGAACCCGAATAGGCAATTAACTTGACGAGAGACTTGTGTGGTTAGTCAGGTCATGGCCGACACCCTCTCTGGGCTTCAGCTTGAAGGTTGCCGAGTACATGTCGTGTAAACGGCGGTAAGTGGTGAGAGCGTGTGTGAAGAAGTACACCCCTGCAGGGTTAATATGATTTATTCGAATAGCCGTGTCCGCGGAAAAGGACTTCTGGGTTGCCTGTACAGTTCATAGACAAGTGAAAGTGGATACTCTAAAATACGCAAGATAAGCGTGAGTGCTATGGATGGCGTTCTCGTAGGGAGACGGGAGCGGATCCATAGTAGTGTATTGATATGGTAAATATGTGGACTCGTGTGCGCCACCTCAAAGAGTTACTTGCAGTCGCAGTTTAGGATACCCACCGAGTCAATGCTGGCTTGCTGCAGTTAAACCCCACCATCCCCTTTGTTGATAATGATGCATATGTAGTTAGTTCTGATGTAAGTCTTGCTGGGTACATTTGTACTCACGTTTGCCTATTTTATGTTTTTGCAGAGAGACTTCAGTCTCGCTAGTAGTACCGCGTGGACTTCGACGTTTAGCTTGTTACCTCAGCTACGATCTTGTGCCCTCGGCAGGATCTGGTAGATAGTCAGGCTTTTCAGCCTTTTTCATTTATAGTTGTTTGTACTCAGACAAATTAAGCTTCCGCTTGTGCTTTGACTTGTATGCTCTGAATGTTGGGTCATGAGACCCATGTTTGTAATATCTCGCTCCTCAGAGCCTATTGAATAAAACACTTGAGTTGTAGAGTCATGTTGTGATGCCATGTTGTATTTGCACATGTTGAGCATATTGTGTGTATGTTATTGAAATGCTTGGTATGTGTGGGATCTGACTATCTAGTTGTTTATCCTTAGTAGCCTCTCTTACCGGTAAATGTCTCCTTGTGTTTCCACTGAGCCAAGGTAGCTTGCTACTGCTCCGGAACACTTAGGCTGGCCGGCATGTGTCCTTCTTCGTTCCTATGTCTGTCCCCTCGGGGAAATGTCACGCGATGAATTCCAGAGTCCTGTTAGCCCGCTACAGCCCGGTTCACCGGAGTCCTGCTAGCCCAGTGCTACAGCCTGGATTCACTCGCTGATGACCGACATGTTCGTTGTTGGGTCATGTATGCCTGTCCCTGTAAGTTAGTGCCACTTTGGGTTCACGACTAGCCATGTCAGCCCGGGTTCTTTGTCATATGGATGCTAGCGGCACTATCTTATACGTGAGCCAAAATGCGCAAATGGTCCCAGGCCAGGTAAAGTGGCACCCGTGGGAATACCGTGCGTGAGGCCGCAAAGTGATATGATGTGTTACATGCTAGATCGGTGTGACTTAGGATCGGGGTCCTGACAGCTTTGGTATTAGAGCCTGACTGCCTGTATGTTTACCAAGTCAAACTGGTCGAAGTTGAGTCTAGAAATTCTTTAGTTATATAAGGGAATTGATTGTGGGTTGGAACGTAAGGCTCTTTTTCCTCCTTATACCTCATGCCCTTCTGATCTGAGTCATCTTATCTCTCCTGCGGGGTTAAGGAACTAGGCTATCTTTTCTTTCTATTAGGATCACGTGTTACTAATCCATAGACTTATAGGATTAATGGATTTAAGCCTCTGTTCAGTTCCTACTACTTCCGTATGATAATGTTGATCCCGAAACCTTGATATTGTGCTTCTGAGTGGCTATGCCACCATTTTTGTAGCATGTCTCAACATTTTGAGCATTTACAGCCGTTATGCTGTCCGAGTCATCCCAGGTTTCTAAAAAATCTGATGCATTTGCAAATTCCTTCTTTCTGTTCTGATATTTCTTTGGGCCAGATTAACCATGCTAATCGGTGAGTTGAGGTACTTTATTGCCTCGACATATATGTTGGAATTATTGTTATGACCCTAGGTGTCTTAGGGGATCATCTAGTAATCTACCCATGATTTGTGTCCCAGTGTGATGATTCTGGCACCATCCTAGAAAGCATCCGTGATGCAATTTAGTTTGTAGGTATTCTACTTCTGGGTTTTGAACCCGAGATTCACCCTACTTCATGTTGTTAGTATTTGCTAGTTCCTTTAAGATATTAGTAACCTTTGCGATAGTCCTCGAGGTCCGTGGTATTTCCTTCTTCCAATACCATGAACTATTTATGGCAGAAGTTCCTCGTTGAACCGAAAGATTACAACAAGAGTGCTCTCAATGATTTCTCCATTCGATATTGTGACTCTGCCAGTTCAACCGTTTCTGCATGGGTTATCCGGAAGAAACTTGTTGAACTTGTTTCGACATACTAACCTATGCATCCACAACTCAGAAAATCAAATGTTCCTTTGAGTTGTCCCTCTTTAGTTGTCTTCTGACCCCCGTCTATCAATTGATAGTTAAGAGTATGCGTGCATTCGTTCATCGATGCCTATTACTCTTGTGGTCCGTCAAGCCATTCTATTCTGGAATGACTAGGAGAAACAAACTCCAGTACCTCATCCATATCTAGTATTTGGTCAAAGCAGTTGTACTCCGCAGATCAAAATACTAATCCAGTTTTTGTTCTGTTCCACCCTGGAGTGTTACCAGCTTTATATTAAGATTATCATGGGAATCGCACACCATCCTATGAATTCTTTATTTAGTGATACCCTCGCCATCATTATTCATTCCTCGGTTTCGTGTTGACGCAACCGGAATGCCGATAAGTGAACTATGATGTGTGAAGTCAATACTCCTAGCAACCGTGTTGCTTGGTAGTTAATGGACAACAATCTCATCTTTAGCGTGTTGATTATTGAATCGTCACCCTAGGGTTGATTGTGCTACCTAGTCCTTACTTCCGGTGCACTTCTCAATCAATGAGTTAGGATTGTGACAATCCCTCGCTTATTTGATCATATCATCTTGCCCTGAAAAGCAAGATTGTTCTCGAGCTTAGAAGCATACCGGTGGTTCGTGATTTTCCGATTATCTTCTCAAAAGTATCACCAGGTTGTCACCTGACCGCTATGTTGAGTTGTGAGCTAGTTGGTTTTCTGTAACCACCCCTTCTCCAAGCATCCATGTTGGATACCCTGAGCTAGTTGGTTAAGCTAAACAACAACTTGAAGAGTTGGAAGATAAAGCTTGTCCGACTTAGTTCATTCCAAAGGGATATCCTTGTGCGTGTGTGTTGAAGAAAGATGATATCTTTATTGGTTGATCCTCGTGATCAATTGTTGGATCTATTATCTTACCCAAACCTTTGATTTGAGTATGGGCTATCGTCAAATCAAATCAGAACCAACGATATTCGTAATGTTGTCTTACTCGTGGTTGTTCCTCGAGCATACACCATTATATCTTTCAGGGTCCTGACAGCTTCGTGGCCACGTCTCCCGCCACCTCCTGCTTCTCCCTCTCGTCGCCCTGGATGCCTCGGACGATGCCACGCGACGCCCCGCACCTCACTCCCTTTGTACCGTGCCTCTTCCCACCTCTGGCTCCCTCTCCCTCTCATCACCGAGCGCACGGGAGAGCGCCGCTGCTCGCCGCCGTGGCCACCAGCCACCCCTCGCCCTGCCGCTGCACCCAGAAGCACCGCCGCATTGTCATCGTCCTCCTCGCCAAGCCACGCGAGCGGAAGCACCCTGCAGCGTCGTCCCCGACCCCTTCTTCCTCCTCGAGCCGCCGGAGATCCCCTTCGCCGCTACGACCGCTTCGGTTCCTCCCCGACCTCGCCGACCCATTCATCGTGACCGCTGTGAGCTACTGGACGCTCTCCCCCTCTCCGTTCTCCTCCTCGCACGCCGTAGTAACTGCACCTAGCTCGACCGCACCCGTCGCCGCCTTCGCTCGCCGCCGACGCGCCTCCGGCGACCTTTTGGTCCACCGGGTATGTCCATCGCCCTCGCCGCATCGCGCACGCATAGTGCCAGCACTCCAACTCTCCCGCACGCGCACCACAGTGCAGCTCGCGCCTCATCCGAGCTCTGGCCGCCGCGGCCGAGCTCCTCGCTGTCGCCTCCGGCCACCCCAGGCCCGGCTGGCACCACCGCTTGACGCGCGCTGGTCTGGGCTCTCGAACGAGCCCAGCCACGCTGCGAACGGGGCACCGTAGCCCATTTCCACGGCGCTCCGTCGTTTCGGGCCTCGCCGGTGGCTTAACGCCAGTGGGGTTTGACCGCCTTGACCGCGCCAGCTTGTAAGGTGGGTCCGGCTCGTCAGGTGATTAGCTTAAGCTAATCACCACCAAATCTAACCCCCTGACACTAACAGTGGGCCCCGGCGCCCTAATCCTATAATTAGGATAATCTAACCCCCCTGTTTAACCCGTGTCACTGACATGTAGGCCCCACACGTCAGGTTTGACCAGTCAGCGTTGTTACCTTGCTGATGCAAGCATGACGCAATGCTGACGCAGTTATTCATTTTCTGGTATTAAATTAAATCAGGAAATTCCAGGAATTGTTAGAAATTCAACCGTAACTCAGATTGAAATAATTTATATATGAAAAATTATCAGAAAAATGCAATCTTTCCATCTGTACTAGTTTCATGCATGACAAACCAACTTATACCTACTGTATAAGTGAAACATGTGAATGGCATTTATAAAGAGATAATTTGGAGTTGCATTTGAACCCTTGATTCAAATGGACTTCATTCAATTGAATACTAGTTACTTTAGCTCAAACGGCATCACATCTACATGCCATTTTCATGCATCATATTGTTGCATATGTTTGTGTATTGATTGCCGACACCGTTCCTTCTCGATAGGTCCTGCTCCGGAGACCGTTCCAGAGTACCTGTCTAAGGAGCAGTGCCTTCCTTGTTGATATACCAGGCAAGCAAACCCCCTTGTTCATTTCGATAGAATCCTACTCTCTCGCTCCTGCTCTCAGTTATTCCATTAGGACAACAACGATTCATCTGCTACTTTGTGCTGCGGTAGTTGAACCCATTCCTCTGCATGACCTGTCATTGCCACAGTAAATAGTTGAAACCCACTAGCATGTGTAGGAGTTGATTGAAGCCATTGTTGTGTTCCTACCATGCCATGCCTGCTATTGCTTAGAGTGTGTCAGGTCTGATTCATTGGGAATAAATTGGAGTATAGTGCTCCATGTTCTGATGCTGAGAGTGAACGTGTGAACACGATTTGGTAAAGGTAGCAGTGAGAGGCCATGTAGGAGTACATGGTGGGTTGTCTCACTGGAACCGTCCTTAAGCACTGAGTTCTATGTATGTTGTCCAATGACTCGATACTACCACACATTGGGTTCCGGTAACTCGGCCCCTCTCGACTTATTAACCAACTTGATCTCTGTCCAGGAGTCGCAACTAGTTTCTGGTGTTTGTAGGTAGTGTTAGTAGTCTACCAAGTGGCACCCGGCCAGGTGCGCTTGGGACAGACTAGGCACAAGTGGCACGGTGTACCAAGCGTAGATCCATCCGGCGAGGTGGTCTTGGGAACCCTGCACACATCATTTGGGGCCGTGAGCGACACCCCGGTCGGATCTCCTTGCGGATGGAACCCGAATAGGCGATAAACCTGGATTAGAGTCTTGTGTGGTTAGTCAGGTCGTGGCCGACACCCTCGCCAGGCTTCCGCTTGAAGGTTGCCGAGATACATGACGGGTACATGGCGGTAAGTGGCGAGAGCGTGTGTGAAGAAGTACACCCCTGCAGGGTTAACATGATCTATTCGAATAGCCGGGTCTGCGGTTATGGACTTCTTGGATGCTTACATGGTACATAGACAACTTGAAGTGGATACTATAAAATGCTCAAGACAAGTGTGAGTGCTATGGATGGCCTTCTCGTAGGGAGACGGGGATGAATCCATAGTAGTGTATTGTGTGGTGACTAGTGGACTCGTGTGTGCCATATCACCTCAAAGAAGTTCTGGTAGTCGTAGAACAGGATAGCCACAGAGTCAAAGCTGGCTTGCTGCAACTAAACCCCACATTACCCTCTTGATACAAATGCATGTCTAATAGGATCTGATGTAAGTCTTGCTGAGTACCTATGAACTCATGTTGCTTTATTTATGTTTTTGCAGTCGAGACTTCGGTCTTACTAGTGTTTTCGTGGACTTCGACAAGTAGCTTGTACCTCAGCTACGATCTTGATCGGATATTGTAGTTAGTCAGGCTCTTCAGCCTTTTTCATTTGTAGATGTCTATACCCAGACATGTAATGCTTCCGCTTGTTGCTTGTATGCTCTGTATGATGGGTCTTGTGACCCCTGTTTGCAATAAATGCTATGATGGCTCTTTGAGCCTTATTTATATGAGTTGTTGAGTTATGTTTTGATGCCATGTTGTACAGCACATACTTGCATGTTATGCGTAGGTGTAATGTGTATTGCTATGTGTGGGATCTGACTATCTAGTTGTTTATCCTTAGTAGCCTCTCTTACAGGGAAATGTCTCCTAGTGCTTCCACCGAGGCCTGGTAGCTTGCTACTGCTCCGGAACACTTAGGCTGGCTGGCATGTTTCCTTGTTCGTTCCTGTGTCTGTCCCTTCGGGGAAATGTCACACGGTGTCTACCGGAGTCCTGTTAGCCTGCTACAGCCCGGTTTACCGGAGTCCTGCTAGCCCAGTTGCTACAGCCCGGATTCACTCGCTGATGACCGACACGTTCGATGCTGGGTCATGTATGCCTGTCCCTATAAGTTAGTGCCACTTTGGGTTCACGACTAGCCATGTCAGCCCGGGTTCTTTGTCATATGGATGCTAGCGACGTTATCATATACGTGTGCCAAAAGGCGCAAACTGTCCCGGGCATGGTAAGGCGACACCCGTGGGAATACCGTGCACGAGGCCGCAAAGTGATTTGAGGTGTTACATGCTAGATCGGTGTGGCATAGAATCGGGGTCCTGACAGCTTTGGTAAGAGAGAGAGAAAAGGACTCACCTGGGCTTCTCACCTGCAGCAGAGCCGGCCCAGCTCCTGTTCTTGCCCAGCCCACCAGGGGCTCCTCCTGTCGTCTTCCTCCTTCTGCCAGGAGGACAACCAGGTGCGTGGCGAGTGCCGACGCTGCCCTGGCCACCTCCTGCTTCCCCGACCCCTCCTAGAATCGCCACGACGACGCCCCGAAGCCTCGTCCCCTCTCCCTCACTCGCCGCTCTCTCTCCCCTACCTCTGGCTCTCTCCCTCCCACGCAACCGAGCGCGTTGTCGCCACCGACGCCGTCGACCGCGGCCACCGGCTAACACTCGCCTCGCCGACGCTTCCACAAGAACCACAGGACTTCTCTCCATCTCCACACTGACGCACACGACTGGAGAAGGCCACAGCCGTCCGCAACCTCGCCTTCTTCCTCCTCGGCCATCGGACCTCATCGCCGTCGATTCTCCGTCGTCCCTGCCTCCCCGCGCTCGACGCCTATCTCATTAAAACCGCGGTGAGCTACTGAGCGTTTCCCCTCTGCCCCCCTGCTTGCTCCCGCCCTCTAGCCGTAGCCCCGAGGTCACCCGAGGCCGTCGTCCGCCATGGCCAGCGAGCCCGCGCTCCCGAGCCTCTCCTACTCGCTCCAGGGGCACTGACACGCTCCTGGCGCCTCCAGGAGGATGCCTCTCCACTCCGCTTGCTCACTCGAGCACTGCAGCCGCGTCCCTGCCCCAGCCCGAACACCGGCCGCCGCCGCGAGCTCGTTCCGGCGAGCTCCGGCCATCCCACGCCCTCCCGCGTGCCTCCCCTGGATGCGCACGATCAAGGGCAACCCTCTGGTGCCCTTGGCTTGGCCCAACACCGCACGTAGTGCCACTCCGGCAACCCTCCGCCGTGTTTTGGGGTCGCCGCCGGCTGAACTCCGGCGAGCTGACGTGGCCGCGCAATTAGCAGCTAATCCCCCACTAAACAACCCCCTGAGCCAATGACAGATGGGTCCCATGCCCTAATTAACTCCAGCTTTATTTCTGCTTAGATTAGTTATAACCCAACGGGACCCGCGCGTCAGCTTTGACCAAGCTGACGTGGCTGTTGACTGGCCCACATGTCACCGACACTAATCAGCCCCAATCACTGACCAGTGGACCCCACTGGTTAGGTTTGACCTGAACCACCCTGTTGACCTGATGACGTCAGGGTGATGTCGTGCTGACGCAGTAACTCTTTTCTGGATTTAATTTAATTCTGAAAATTCCAGAAAATGTTTAAAACTTGTAAAAATCATAGAAATTCAGCCGTAACTCCAAATGAGATAAATTATATATGAAAAATGATCAGAAAAATCCAATCTATCCATCTGTACCATTTTCATGCATGTTAGAACAACTTATGACTACTGTTTAGGACAATTCAATTAAATGACATTTAAATAACCACATGTGGAGTTTGAATTTGAATCTTGGATTCAAACCAACTTCATTTAAATTGTTGCTAGTTTCATTAGCTCAAACCACAGCATATTGCCATGTCATGATCATGCATCATATTGTTGCATTGCATTGATTGTGTTTTTCCTTGTTTGCCGGTATTTGTTCCCTCTCAATAGACGTGTACCGACGATGTGATCGATGACACCGATGAAGAACTATACTATCTTCAGAAGTGCCAGGCAAGCAAAACCTCCTTGTTCATTCCGATACAATCCCACTCTCTTGCTCCTCCTCTCTTTTACTGCATTAGGACAACAACGATTCAACTGCTACTTGCTGTGGTAGTTGATCCCCCTTATCCTCTGCATGACCTGTCATTGCCACAGTAAATAGATGAAACCCACTAGCATGAGTAGGAATTGTTTGAGCCCTGATGTGCCTACTCATTCATACTTGTTTGTCATGCCTGCTATTGCTTAGAGTTGCGTCAGGTCTGATTCATCGGAGGTGTGTGAACATGTCCTACTGTTGAGAGCTAAGTGTGTGAACACGATTTGGTAAAGGTAGCTGTGAGAGGCCATGTAGGAGTACATGGTGGGTTGTCTCATTGCAGCCGTCCTCAGGAACTGAGTTCTGTGTTTCTGATCCATGAACAGCTACTACCACACATTGGGATCCTTAATTGACTCTCTCGACTTATTAATCAACTCGATCTCTGTCCAGGAGTTGCAACTAGTTTCTGGTGTTTGTAGGTAGTGTTAGTAGTCTACCAAGTGGCACCCGGTACATGTGGGCTTGGGACAGACTAGGCACAGTGGCCCGGTGTACCAAGTAGCACCCGGATGGTGGGCTTGGGCCGTGAGCGACACCCCGGCCGGATCTCCTTGTGGATGGAACCCGAATAGGCGATAAACCTGGACGAGGGACTTGTGTGGTTAGTCAGGTCGTGGCCGACACCCTCGCTGGGCTTTCACTTGAAGGTTGCCGAGTACATGTCGTGTAAACGGCGGTAAGTGGTGAGAGCGTGTGTGAAGAAGTACACCCCTGCAGGGTTAATATGATCTATTCGAATAGCCGTGTCCGCGGAAAAGGACTTCTGGGTTGCCTGTACAGTTCATAGACAAGTGAAAGTGGATACTCTAAAATGCGCAAGATAAGCGTGAGTGCTATGGATGGCGTTCTCGTAGGGAGACGGGAGCGGATCCATAGTGGTGTATTGATATGTTGAATATGTAGACTTGTGTGCGCCACCTCAAAAGAGTTACTTGCAGTCGTAGTACAGGATAGCCACCGAGTCAAAGCTGGCTTGCTGCAGTTAAACCCCACCACCCCCTTTGTTGATAATGATGCACATGTAGTTAGATCTGATGTAAGTCTTGCTGGGTACATTTGTACTCACGTTGCTTAATTTATGTTTTTGCAGAGAGACTTCAGTCTCGCTAGTAGTACCGCGTGGACTTCGACGTTTAGCTTGTTACCTCAGCTACGATCTTGTGCCTCGGCAGGATCTGGTAGATAGTCAGGCTTCTCAGCCTTTTTCATTTGTAGATGTCTGTACTCAGACATGTTAAGCTTCCGCTTGTGCTTTGACTTGTATGCTCTGAGTGTTAGGTCATGAGACCCATGTTTGTAATATCTCGCTCCTCGGAGCCTATTGAATAAATACTTGAGTCATAGAGTCATGTTGTGATGCCATGTTGTATTTGCACATATCGAGCATATTGTGTGTATGTTATTGAAATGCTTGGTATGTGTGGGATCTGACTATCTAGTTGTTTATCCTTAGTAGCCTCTCTTACCGGGAAATTTCTCCTAGTGCTTCCACTGAGCCATGGTAGCTTGCTACTGCTCCGGAACACTTAGGCTGGCCGGCATGTGTCCTTCTTCGTTCCTGTGTCTGTCCCTTCGGGGAAATGTCACGCGATGAATATCGGAGTCCTGTTAGCCTGCTACAGCCCGGTTTACCGGAGTCCTGCTAGCCCAGTTGCTACAGCCCGGATTCACTAGCTGATGACCGACACGTTCGTTGTTGGGTCATGTATGCCTGTCCTTGTAAGTTAGTGCCACTTTGGGTTCACGACTAGACATGTCAGCCCGGGTTCTTTGTCATATGGATGCTAGCGGCACTATCATATACGTGAGCCAAAAGGCGCAAACGGTCCCGGGCCAGGTAAGGTGGAACCCGTGGGAATACCGTGCGTGAGGCCGCAAAGTGATATGATGTGATACATGCTAGATCGGTGTGACTCAGGATCGGGGTCCTGACAACTGGGATTACTTACACTCTAGGCAAAGCCAATGTCATGGCTGATGTGCTAAGTCGTAAATCCTATTGCAATAATCTCATGTTGCAGCAGGGCCAACCACTTCTCCATGAGGAATGCTGTAAGCTTAATCTTCACATTGCTCCTCACGGATTCCTTTCTACCTTGGTGGCGAAACCTACTCTTGAGGATCAGATCATAACTAGCCAGCAGTACAATACGGGTATTTCTCGAATCAAGGATAATGTTAAGAAGGGAGCTGCTGGTAGCTTCTTTGTTGATGATCGAGGTGTTGTTTTCTTCAAGAACCGTTTGGTGGTTCCCAAGAAGCAACATCTTCGGCAACTGATTCTTAAGGACGCACATGAATCTCCTCTCACGATTCATCCCGGTAGTACTAAGATGTATCAGGACCTACGCCAGAGGTTCTGGTGGACTAGGATGAAGAGAGAAATCGCTCAGTTCATTGCCAACTGTGACGTTTGTCGTCGCGTTAAGGCAGAGCATCAGAGGCCTGCTGGCACCCTTCAGCCTTTAGCTATTCCTGAATGGAAATGGGATAAAGTTGGTATGGACTTCATCACCAGCCTTCCCAGGACCAAGAAAGGGAATAATGCTATCTTCGTAGTCACTGATCGTCTCTCCAAAGTGGCGCATTTCCTACCTGTTCGAGAGAGTATCACTGCTAGTCAGCTCACTGACTTATACATTTCTCGAATAGTGTCACTTCATGGTGTTCCACTAGAGATCAATTCAGCCGTGGTAGTCTTTTCACTTCTCATTTCTGGGAGAGTTTCCAAACTGCCATGGGAACCCATCTTTCATTCAGTACCGCTTTCCACCCTCAGTCGAGTGGTCAGGTGGAAAGGGTCAACCAAATTCTCGAAGACATGCTCAGTGCTTGCATTATCTCATTCGGTATGGACTGGGAGAAATGTCTTCCTTTCGCCGAGTTTGCTTATAACAATAGCTATCAATCCAGTCTTAAGAAAGCTCCTTTTGAGATTCTCTATGGACGAAGATGTCGAATACCTTTGAACTGGTCAGGAACTGGTGAAAGACAATTCTTTGGACCGGACATGATCCAGGAGGCAGAAGAGCAAGTTCGCATCATTCGAGAGAATTTGAAAACAGCCCAGTCTCGTCAAAAGAGTCAGTATGATCGTTATCATAAGGATATGACTTATGAAATTGGCGACAAAGCTTATCTTCGGGTTACTCCCTTGAAGGGTACCCATCGTTTCGGTATCAAGGGCAAGTTGGCTCCTTGTTACATTGGTCCTTTTCGCATTCTCGCTAAACGACAAGAGGTTGCCTACCAGTTGGAACTACCCCCACATCTTTCTCGAGTTCATGATGTCTTCCACGTCTCTCAACTCAGGCGTTGCTTCTCGGATCCCATCCGCGGAGTGGACCACGAAACGCTTGATCTCCAAGATAACCTCACATATCAAGAGTACCCTGTTCGCATTCTTGATCAAGCAGAGCGTGTCACTCGACGTCATAACATCAAGTTTCTCAAGGTTCAGTGGTCTCATCATTCCGAGAGAGAAGCTAACGAGAAGATCGTCTTCGACTGGAGTACCCCACTTTCTTTCCGTCGACCCCTGAATCTCGGGACGAGATTCTTTCAAGTGGGGGCGAGTTGTCACATCCCTAGTTCTGGTATGCTCAAGGCTAGCTAGTCATTTGTGCATCATGTTTAAATTTCCATTTAATTTTGAAATGGGGATTTGTGAAACCCTCAGAATCATCTCTGAAAATGACCCAAATAAAAATTGCTCCAAAAAGTTCCAAGAAAATGTTCATGTTGCTCTCTAAAAATATTGGACAGAGATAAAAATCAAACCAATATTTTCAAGAGCCCATAAGTATTTATTTTGGGCATTTGGAATTAGTGCATAAATATTTGCATTGGATATATATTTGTTATATATATAATATATGTCCAAAAATTAAGCCATTTGTTGAGGAGCTCTGGAATAATACCACTAGTTCCTACAAAAACTGGCATAAGTAAATAAAATGATTTAGTATTATTATTAAATCAAAACAAATGTTAGAAAAACAAAACAGGAGAAAACCTACCTGGTGCTTACCTCCCTGTGCAGCCTGGCACTGTGCGGCCTGGCCTGGCCCAGCAGGCCGGCCAGCCCACCACCGCCGTCGTCCTCCTGGCGCCAGTCGGCCAGGCGTGTGGCCGACGCGCGCGCACGGGCAGAGCGCCACGCCACCAGCTCGCCTGCCTGCCTCCCCTGCCAGCGCGACGCCGCGATTCCTCTTCTCGGTGCCGCCACGATCCCCCTGGCCTCACCCCCTCTCTCCCGTGCCTTTCCCCTCCTCTGGCTCCCTCTCCCTCTCTTCACCGAGCGCACCAGAGAGCGCTGCTGCTCGCCGCCGTGGCCACCAGCCACCCCTCGCCCTGTCGCTGCGCCCAGAAGCTCCACCACATCACCGGCTACCTCTCCGTCAAGCCACGCGCCTCAGGAGGCCCTGGAGAGTCGCCATCACCACCGTCTTCATCTTCGGTCGCCGGAGATCGTCTTCGCCGCCCCGCCGTCTTCAGCGCGTCCCCGAGCTCGCCGACAAGCCTGTCGAGTCCGCCGTAAGCATCTTCCCGTTTCCCCTCTCTTCTCCCCCTTGTTCCCGCGTCGTAGCCGTCGTTTCCACCGTGGCCGAAGCCATCGCTGCCGCAGCTCCTCGCCGTCGTGGCCACAGCAGCACACGCTCACAACGGAGTGCCTCACCGTGCTCAGGAAGCTCCCAGGAGCCTAACGCACACACCCCCTCACCCTCTCATGCACTGTAGCACCGAACCCAACCCCGACCGAGCTTCGGCCACCGCCGAGCTCGTCGCCGGCGCCACTCCGGCCACTCCCCGGCCGAACCACCAGCACGGTTGGATGCGGACGAGCGTCCGCATCTCATAGCCCTGTGGGCGATTTCCGCGGTGCCCCGCCGTCTCGGGCCTTGCCGGCGGCTTAACGCCGGTGAGGTTTGACCCTTTGACCCCGCCGGCCGTCAAGTGGGCCCCGTGGGTCAGGTGATTAGCTTAAGGCTAATCACCATCTATCTAACCCTGACGCTGACAGTGGGCCCCTGCGCCCTAATCTTTTAATTAGATTAGTAAAAACCCCTTGTTTAACACTGTGTCACTGACGTGTGGACCCCACATGTCAGGTTTGACCTGGTCAGCACCGTTGACCTGCTGGCGCAGGCATGATGTCATGCTGACGCAGTTATCCATTTCTGGACTTAAAATTAATCAGGCAATTCCAGAAAATGATTCAAACTTCAAAAAATCATATAAATTCAACCGTAGCTCAGATTGAGATAATTTATATATGAAAAATTATCAAAAAAATGCAATCTATCCATCTGTACTAGTTTCATGCATGACAAACCAACTTAAACCTGCTGAATAGGTGAAAACATATAAATGGCATTTATAAGGGCTTATTTTGGAGATGCATTTGAATCTTTGGTTCAAATGGACTCCATCCAGATAACAGCTAGTTGCATTAGCTCAAATAGAATCACATCTACATGCCATGATCATGCATCATATTGGTGCATATGTTTGTGTATTGATTGCTGACACTGTTCCTTCTTGATAGGTCCTGCTCCGGAGACCGTTCCAGAGTACCTGTCTAAGGAGCAGTGCCCCTTCTTTTGATCTACCAGGCAAGCAAACCCCCTTGTTCATTCCGATACAATCCTACTCTCTCGCTCCTGCTCTCAGTTATTGCATTAGGACAACAACGATTCATCTGCTACTTTGTGCTGCGGTAGTTGAACCCATTCCTCTGCATGACCTGTCATTGCCACAGTAAATAGTTGAAACCCACTAGCATGTGTAGGAGTTGATTGAAGCCATTGTTGTGTTCCTACTATGCTATGCCTGCTATTGCTTATTGTGTGTCAGGTCTGATTCATTGGGAATGAATTGGAGTACAGTGCTATGTTCTGATGCTGAGAGTTAAGTGTGTGAACACGATTTGGTAAAGGTAGCGGTGAGAGGCCATGTAGGAGTACATGGTGGGTTGTCTCACTGGAACCGTCCTTAAGCACTGAGTTCTATGTATGTTGTCCAATGACTCGATACTACCACACATTGGGATCCTTAATTGACTCTCTCGACTTATTAACCAACTTGGTCTCTGTCCAGGAGTCGCAACTAGTTTCTGGTGTTTGTAGGTAGTGCTATTTTTCTACCAAGTGGCACCCGGCAGGGTGGGCTTGGGACAGACTAGGCACACGTGGCCTGGTGTACCGAGTGGCACCCGGATGGTGGGCTCGGGAACCCTGCACACATCGTTTGGGGCCGTGAGCGACACCCCGGCCGGATCTCCTTGCGGATGGAACCCAAATAGGCGATAAACCTAGATTAGAGTCTTGTGTGGTTAGTCAGGTCGTGCCCGACACCCTTGCCAGGCTTCCGCTTGAAGGTTGCCGAGTTACATGATGTGTACATGGCGGTAAGTGGCAAGAGCGTGTGTGAAGAAGTACACCCCTGCAGGGTTAACATGATCTATTCGAATAGCCGGGTCCGCGGTTATGGACTACTTGGATGCTTACATGGTACATAGACAACTTGAAGTGGATACTCTAAAATGCTCAAGACAAGTGTGAGTGCTATGGATGGCCTTCTCGTAGGGAGACGGGGATGAATCCATAGTAGTGTATTGTGTGGTGATTAGTGGACTCGTGTGCGCCATATCACCTCAAAGAAGTTCTGGTAGTCGTAGAACAGGATAGCCACAGAGTCAAAGCTGGCTTGCTGCAACTAAACCCCACATTACCTTCTTGATACAAATGCATGTATGATAGGATCTGATGTAAGTCTTGCTAAGTACCTTTGTACTCATGTTGCTTTATTTACGTTCTTGCAGCGGAGACTTCGGTCTTAGTAGTGTTCTCGTGGACATCGACAAGTAGCTTGCACCTCAGCTACAATCTTGATCGGACGTTATAGATAGTCAGGCTCTTCAGCATTTTTCATTTGTAGATGTCTGTACTCAGACATGTAATGCTTCTGCTTGTTGCTTGTATGCTCTGTATGATGGGTCCTTTTACCCCTGTTTGCAATAAATGCTATGATGGCTCTTTGAGACTTATCTATATGAGTTGTTGAGTTATGCTGTGATGCCATGTTGTACAACACATACTTGCATGTTATGCGTACGTGTAATGTGTATTGTTATGTGTGGGATCTGACTATCTAGTTGTTTATCCTTAGTAGTCTCTCTTACCGGGAAATGTCTCCTAGTGCTTCCACTGAGCCATGGTAGCGTGCTACTGCTCCGGAACACTTAGGCTGGCCGGCATGTGTCCTTCTTCGTTCCTGTGTCTGTCCCTTCGGGGAAATGTCACGCGATGAATACCGGAGTCCTGTTAGCCCGCTACAGCCCGATTCACCGGAGTCCTGTTAGCCCAGTGCTACAGCCTGGATTCACTCGGTGATGACCGACACGTTCGATGCTGGGTCATGGATGCCTGTCCCTGTAAGTTTGTGCCACTTTGGGTTTATGACTAGCCATGTCAGCTCGGGTTCTTTGTCATATGGATGCTAGCCACACTATCATATACGTGTGCCAAAAGGCGCAAATGGTCCCGGGCATGGTAAGGCGACACCTGTGGGAATACCGTGCGTGAGGCCGCAAAGTGATATGAGGTGTTACATGCTAGATCGGTGTGGCATAGAATCAGGGTCCTGACAGCTGAAGTATTACCCACTTTATGTCAGGAATGTCATGAGAACTGCACCCTCTCCTATGAATTCTTGACGTAGTGATACTTCTCGCCATCATTATTCATTCCTCGGTTCCGTGTTATTGTAACCGGAATGCCGACAGGTGAACTATGATGTGTGAAATCAATACTGCTAGCAACCCCGTTGCTTGGTAGTTAATGGACAATAATCTCATTCTTAGCGTGTTGGTATTGAATTATCATTCTAAGATTGATCATGCTACCTAGTCCTTATTTCCTGGTGCACTCTTCGATTAACGAGTTAGGAATGTGTCAATCCTTGCTTATTTGATCATATCGTCTTGCTCTGAAAAGCAAGATTGTTCTCGAGCTTAGTAACATACCGGTGGTTCGTGATGTTCCGAATATCTTCTCGGAAGTATTACCAGGTTGTCACCCGACGGCTATGTTGAGTTCATGACCAAGTTGGTTTTTGAAACCACCCTTTCTCCAAGAATCCGTGTTGGATACAATGAGCTAGTTGGATAAGCTAAACAACAACTTGGAGAGTTGGAAGATAAAAAAAAAACTTGTCCGACTTAGTTCATTGCAAAGGGATATCCTTGTGCGTGTGTGTTGAAGAAAGATGATACCTTTATTGGTTGATCCTCGTGATCAATTGTTGGATCTATTATCTTACCCAAACCTTTGATTTGAGTATGGGCTATCGTCAAATCAAATTAGAACCAACGATATTCGTAATGTTGTCTTACTCGTGGTTGTTCCTCGAGCATACACCATTATATCTTTCGGGTCTGACCAATCCTATCACCTTGTTCACATAATTGTGGAATTCCACTAATATGGAAACCTGGATGAATTGTTGTTGAGCCCATCAGCAGCATTTTGTCTCCTCCATAATTCATGTTGAACATCAACCTAGTGTTGGAAACTTTGTAAGCAATGCCTTCGTGTTCCATTCATGAAGCTTGTGCTTGGATGGAAGAAGTGACTTCCTCTAATTCATGTGCATTTGGTGCAAGTTGCCGCCATGGGTTTGAGAAAGGTTTGTTTTGTTTCCTCTGGAATCGTCCCAAGTCAGTCATGCATGTGCAAAGTATACTGTGGTTTGGTAGATTAATTACCTCCACTCCATATGTATTCCGTAGCACACCAAGCCACTGATTGACTTTTTCAAGGAAAAGGAGTTGATGTGCTAATCCTAGGTCATGCACAAGACTCCGATATCCTCGATGATGTTTCCCAACTAGAACTTGGTAGTATTTTATTATAAGACTACCATGTGGTCATGCTTGTCTCGGACAACGTGTCCACATGTTGTAGCAGAACCAGCTCATGTTTTGGAGCTTGCTATTGTAGTTCATTCCCGGAGAATCTCGTAACGTCATCTCGTCGATTTGTGTTGCAAACTTTCATTTTTCCTCCTAGACTCAATGAGTCTGGAATATCCTGACACCAACCAGATCTGAATCTCAGGCAGATATGATGGTTGGAACATTTCCCAAGAACTATAATATTGGTCCCTCGATAACCGGTAAAGTGGATGTCGTGGCCAACACACCCAGCCGAAAGACCTATTATTGTAGTATCTTGTTTGAAGAAGCTGGCCACCTCCCCATAAGGATTTCGCAGGATCTACTCCCTAGTTGTTCCTTATGGATTTTTGTGTTCCCGAAGTCCGATATTTTACTTGATGTTAAGCTGTCAGGACCCCAATCCTAAGTAACACCTATCTAGCATGTAACACATCATATCACTTTGCGGCCTCACGCACGGTATTCCCACGGGTGCCACTTTACCTGGCCCGGGACCGTTTGCGCATTTTGGCTCACATATAAGATAGTGCCGCTAGCATCCATATGACAAAGAACCCGGGCTAACATGGCTAGTCGTGAACCCAAAGTGGCACTAACTTACAGGGACAGGGATACATGACCCAACAACGAACGTGTCAGTCATCAGCGAGTGAATCTAGGCTGTAGCACTGGGCTAGCAGGACTCTGGTGAACCGGGCTGTAGTGGGCTAACAGGACTCTGGAATTCATCGCGTGACATTTCCCCGAGGGGACAGACACAGGTACGAAGAAGGACACATGCCGGCCAGCCTAAGTGTTCCGGAGCAGTAGCAAGCTACCATGGCTCAGTGGAAACACTAGGAGACATTTCCCGGTAAGAGAGGCTACTAAGGATAAACAACTAGATAGTCAGATCCCACACATACCAAGCATTTCAATAACATACACACAATATGCTCAATATGTGCAAATACAACATGGCATCACAACATGACTCTACAACTCAAGTATTTTATTCAATAGGCTCCGAGGAGCGAGATATTACAAACATGGGTCTCATGACCCAACATTCAGAGCATACAAGTCAAAGCACAAGCGGAAGCTTAATTTGTCTGAGTACAGACAACTATAAATGAAAAAGGCTGAAAAGCCTGACTATCTACCAGATCCTGCCGAGGGCACAAGATCGTAGCTGAGGTAACAAGCTAAACGTCGAAGTCCACGCGGTACTACTAGCGAGATTGAAGTCTCTCTGAAAAAACATAAAATAGGCAAACGTGAGTACAAATGTACCCAGCAAGACTTACATCAGAACTAACTACATATGCATCATTATCAACAAAGGGGATGGTGGGGTTTAACTGCAGCAAGCCAGCTTTGACTCGGTGGCTATCCTAAACTGCGACTGCAAGTAACTCTTTGAGGTGGCGCACATGAGTCCACATATTCACCATATCAATTCACCACTATGGATCCGCTCCCGTCTCCCTACGAGAACGCCATCCATAGCACTCACGCTTATCCTGCGTATTTTAGAGTATCCACTTTCACTTGTCTATGAACTCTACAGGCAACCCAGAAGTCCTTTTCCGCGGACACGGCTATTCGAATAGATCATACTAACCCGGGAGGGGTGTACTTCTTCACACACGCTCTCACCACTTACCGCCGTTTACACGACATGTACTCGGCAACCTTCAAGCGGAAGCCCAGCGAGGGTGTCGGCCACGACCTGACTAACTACACAAGTCTCTCGTCCAGGTTTCTCGCCTATTCGGGTTCCATCCGCAAGGAGATCCGGTCGGGGTGTCGCTCACGGCCCCAAACAATGTGTGCAGGGTTCCCAAGCCCACCATCCGGGTGCTACTTGGTACACCGGGCCACTGTGCCTAGTCTGTCGCAAGCCCACCTGTACCGGGTGCCACTTGGTAGACTACTAACACCAGAAACTAGTTGCAACTCCTGGACAGAGATCGAGTTGATTAATAAGTCGAGAGAGTCAATTAAGGATCCCAATGTGTGGTAGTAGCTGTTCATGGATCACAAACACAGAACTCAGTTCCTGAGGACGGCTGCAATGAGACAACCCACCATGTACTCCTACATGGCCTCTCACCGCTACCTTTACCAAATCGTGTTCACACACTTAGCTCTCAACAGTAGGACATGTTCACACACCTCTGATTCATCCCCGATGAATCAGACCTGACTCAACTCTAAGCAATAGCAGGCATGACAAACAAGCATGAATGAGTAGGCACATCAGGGCTCAAACAACTCCTACTCATGCTAGTGGGTTTCATCTATTTACTGTGGCAATGACAGGTCATGCAGAGGATAAGGGGGTTCAACTACCGCAGCAAGTAACAGTTGAATTGTTGTTGTCCTAATGCAGTAAAAGAGAGCAGGAGCGAGAGAGTGGGATTGTATCGGAATGAACAAGGAGGTTTTGCTTGCCTGGCACTTCTGAAGATAGTATATCTCTTCATCGGTGTCATCGATATCATCATCGGAACCACGTCTACTGAGGGGGAACAAACACCAACAATAGAGAAAGAACACAATCAATGCAATGCAACAATATGATGCATGAGTGTGACATGGCAATATGCTATGATTTTAGCTAATGCAACTAGCAGCAGGTTAAATGAAGTTGGTTTGAATACAAGATTCAAATTCAAACTCCATATGTGATTATTCAAATGCCATTTAATTGATTTGACCTAACAGTGAACAAAAGTTGTTCTAACATGCATGAAAATGGTACAAATGGATAGATTGGATTTTTCTGATCATTTTTCCTATATAATTTATTTCATTTTGAGTTACAGTTGAATTTCTATGATTTTTGAAAGTTTAAGCTATTTTGTGGAATTTCCTGGATTATTTTCATTCTAGAAAATGATTAATTGCGTCAGCAGCGCGTCGGGGTGATGTCAGCAGAGTCAACAGGGCTGGTCCAAGTCAAACCTGACCCGTGGGGTCCACATGTCAGTGACACATGAACTAATCCCGGTCAAACCTAGCGCTGACTGGGGTTTGACCAGGGGTGGGGCCCACTGTCAGTGGCTGTAGGTTGTTTAGTTAGCTGGGTTAGCTCCTAATGACGGAGCCACGTCGGCTCGCCGGAGTTTGGCCGGCAGCGACCATTCCGCGCGGCGGAGCTGCTACTGGGCGGCGCTAGGGGCTGCGTTTAGGTGCAGGGAGACCACCAGGAGGGAGCCCGTGCTCTTCCGCATCCAACAGAGTAGGAAGGAGCGGGCGGGGTGCGTTGTACTCGCCGGAGTCGAGCTCACGGCGGCGGCCGGAGTTCGGGTGAGCTCAGGGTCGGCGTTAGGGAGCACAACAGAGGGTGCGGATGGGTGCTATGGCCTCCTGGGGGTGCACTAAGCACGGCTGCATGCTCGGTTGCAGCTCTAGGCAACGGTGGCTACGGCGGCGACATGGCCGGCGGCGAAGAGCTCTCGGCTCCGACGGGTACCGGTGTTAGACGAAGAAAACGAGTCAGAGGAGAGGGGGAAACGACAGAGGAGCTCACGGCGCGTGCAGCGATGGCATCGGCGAGCTCGGGGGCGCTCTGGTCGCTGCGAATCCGTTGACGATGTCCGGCGGCAGATGCGGCATTGGCGAGCTGGAGGCGTCCCTTCAGGCTGTCGAGGCTCATAGGATTCATCGCAGAGGTGCACGGTAGAGAGGCGGAGCTCATGGGCTAGCTGGCTGGGCATGGAGGGGTTGGTGGCCGCAGCGAACGGCGACTGTGGCGACGGGCTCCGCTCAGGTGTGCTCGGGAGAGGGAGCAGAGGACGAGGGAGAGAGCAGAGAGTGAGGGAGAGGAGCGAGGGGGTGCTGGGCGTCTCCAGGCGCGGATAGGCCCGAAGGGGAGGCCGCCAACACGAAGCAGGAGGTGGCCAGGGAAGCAGGAGGTGGCCGGGGCAGCGCCGGCGCTCGCCACGCACCTGTTTGTCCTCCTGGCAGAGGAGGAAGATGACAAGGGGGCGCTGGTGGGCTGGCCCAGTTGCTGCAGTAGGTAAGGCCCAGGTAGGCTCTCCCTCTCTTATGTTTCCTAATTTGCTTTTGTTTTCTAATTTGTTTGCCTGTGTTTTGATTTAGTTTAACTCCAAATCACTTTTTATAAATTCTGGAAAAACTTTGAGGATGCAAAAAGGATTATTACAGAGCCCCACCATATTTTCCAAAATTATTGGAGCTATAATATTACTTATAGAATTTTACAACTCCAATTCAAATAAGTAGTCAGTTAATTCAAAGACCTAAAATTCCAATGAAAAATATGCATCATCACAGGATAAGGTTTTCACCCTTTTCCCTAAATTATGAACATTTTTTAAGGGCATTTTGGGATCATTGAAAATATTTTTAGGTTGAACTTATTTGAATTCCATTTGATGCTAGGGTTTGAACATCCCCCATTTCAACTTTATGTAAAAGTAAACATGATGCAACACTAAAGACTAGCACTAGTGCATTACCAGAAGGTAGGGATGTGACAGCTCACCCCCACTAAACAAGAATCTCGTCCCGAGATTCAGGCGTAGGGTAGGATGAAGGGGAACGCAAACTAACATAATCTTCACGATCCAGGTGGCACTTCATCAAAGCGTTGAATCGATCACCATCTTTGACTCGATGTCTTCCTCTGAGAACTCCAACTAACATGACAAGAAGAGGAAAGGAAAACTCTAGAAGAATCGATCTTCTCGAAGACCGAACAACTCAGGATCAGCTCATGGGGTGAGATATAAACATCTCTTGAGCTGAGACACGAGACACACATTCAGAGGGATGGGGTGTAACAGATGATGAAGGTTTACTAGGTAGGCAACAAATCCACGCTTGATCATGACGTAGCGGGGAGTTGAATAACCATGATACCATAACAAGACATTTTAGGGATGTGACTCGTGGATTATTACCCTAAGTGGCAAAAAGAATTACCTTTGAAATAGAGGTCATTGAGACTCTCTAACCAACCTAGGGCAATTCCCGAGCGATCGTTTGGAGGGGTTTGGTAGAATGGCATACCCAGATTAGAATGGATGATGTGGATTACCTTGTTGAAGACAACACAAGGAATGATTTTAGTAACTGGGGAGAAGCTCAACAGTAGAGAGTGAGTCCACTGTTGAAAAGTTATAGCATAACCAAAGAAACTGGGAGCAAACCCAGTTAGTGTTGATGATAACACCTAGTGCTTGTGCATGCTTTCAAGAGCTTGAGCATTTCCATAATCATCAAGGTTTTACCAATATCCGTGTCAAGGATCCAGGCAACACAACATACTACCATGACGAATACCGGTGGAAGATGCAGATGCAAAGGAAGATAACACCTTCTCAGATTTCACCTTGGCGGGGCCAAGGGAACAAAATCTGGATGATTGACTGAGAGGCATTTAGAACTCCGCTTCTAATGTTCTCCTTGATGTGCTAGCATAACCCATTCATTGAAATGGTTTAGTATCTAGAACATCAAGTAAAAGGTCGGACTTCGGAAACACAAAAATCCATAAGGCACAACTAGGGGGTAAACCCTACGAAGTCCTTAGGGGGAGGTGTCCAACTTTCCCGGGTGTGTTGGGTGTGTTGGCCACGACATCCACTTTACCGGTTGGGTGTGTTGGCCACGACATCCACTTTACCGGTGCTACAGCCTGGATTCACTCGCTGATGACCGACACGTTCGATGCTGGGTCATGGATGCCTGTCCCTGTAAGTTTGTGCCACTTTGGGTTTACGACTAGCCATGTCAGCCCGGGCTCCTTATCATATGGATGCTAGCGTCACTATCATATACGTGTGCCAAAAGGCGCAAACGGTCCCGGGCAAAGGTAAGGCGACACCTGTGGGAACACCGTGCGTGAGGCCGCAAAGTGATATGAGGTGTTACATGCTAGATCGATGTGGCATTGAGTCGGGGTCCTGACAGCTTTTTAGTAAGCCAAGAGGGGCCGAGTTACCGGAACCCAATGTGTGGCATTGAGCAGGGGAGGCAGGCAGGCGAGCTGGTAGCGTGGCGCTCTGCCCGTGCGCGCGCGTCGGCCACACGCCTGGCCGACTGGCGCCAGGAGGACGACGGCGGTGGTGGGCTGGGCCGGCCTGCTGGGCCAGGCCAGGCCGCATAGTGCCAGGCTGCACAGGGAGGTAAGCACCAGGTAGGTTTTCTCCTATTTTGTTTTTCTGACATTTGTTTTGATTTAATAATAATACTAAATCATTTTATTTACTGTGCCAATTTTTGTAGGAACTAGTGGTATTATTCCAGAGCTCCTCAACAAATGGCATAATTTTTGGACATATATTATATATATAACAAATATATATCCAATGCAAATATTTATAAATTAATTCCAAATGCCCAAAATAAATACTTATGGGCTCTGACCCCCGTCTATCAATTGATAGTTAAGAGTATGCGTGCATTCGTTCATCGATGCCTATTACTCTTGTGGTCCATCAAGCCATTCTATTCTGGAATGACTAGGAGAAACAAACTCCAGTACCTCATCCATATCTAGTATTTGGTCAAAGCAGTTGTACTCCGCAGATCAAAATACTAATCCAGTTTTTGTTCTGTTCCACCCTGGAGTGTTACCATCTTTATATTAAGATTGTCATGGGAATTGCACACCATCCTATGAATTCTTGATTTAGTGATACTCTCGCCATCATTATTCATTCCTCGGTTTCGTGTTGTCGCAACTGGAATGCCGACAAGTGAACTATGATGTGTGAAGTCAATACTCCTAGCAACCGTGTTGCTTGGTAGTTAATGGACAACAATCTCATTCTTAGCGTGTTGGTTCTTGAATCATCATCCTAAGGCTAATCGTGCTACCTAGTCCTTATTTCCTGTGCACTCTCCAATCAATGAGTTAGGATTGAGTCAAACCCTCGCTCTATTGCTCATATCATCTTGCTCTGAAAGGCAAGATTGTTCTCGACCATATTAACATATCGGTGTTTCGTGATTCTCCGAATATCTTCTCGGAGGTATCACCAGGTTGTCACCTGATCGCTATGTTGAGTTTGTGATCAAGATTGGTTCCTTGTAACCAACCCTTCTCCAAGAATCTATGTTGGGTACCCCTGAGCTAGTTGGTTAAGCTGAACAACACCTTGGAGAGTTGGAAGATGGAAGCTTGTTCGATTTAGCTCAATTTAGGGGATATCTTGTATGTGTGTTGAAGAAAGATGATATCTTCATCGATTGATCCTCATGATCAGTTGTTGGACCTATTGCCTTGCCAAAACTTTGATTTTAGTGTGGGCTATTCTCAAATCAAATCAGAACCAACGATGTGCGTAATGTTGTCTTACTTGTGGTTGTTTCCTCGAGCATACACCATTATATCTTTTGGGTGTGACCAATGCTATCACCGTGTTCACATGATGGTGGAAGTCCACTGATATGGAAATTTCGATGAGTTGCTATTGAGCCCATCAGCAGCATTTTGTCTCCCCCATGATTCATGTTCAACATCAACCTAGTGTTGGAAACTTTGTAAGCAATGCCTTCGTGTTCCGTTCATGAAGCCTATGCTTGGATGGAAGAAGTGACTTCCTCTAATTCATGTGCATTTGGTGCAAGTTGCCGCCATGGGTTTGAGAAAGGTTTGTTTTGTTTCCTCTGGAATTGTCCCAAGTCAGTCATGCATGTGCAAAGTATACTGTGGTTTGGTAGATTAATTACCTCCAGTCCATATGTATTCCGTAGCACACCAAGCCAATGATTAATTTGTTCAAGGAAAAGGAGTTGATGTGCTAATCCTGGGTCATGCACAAGACTTCGACATCCTCGATGATGGTTCGCCTTCTGAACTCGGTAGTGTTTTATTATAAGACTACCATGTGGTCATGCTTGTCTCGGACAACGTGTCCACATGTTGTAGTAGAACCAGCTCATGTTTTGGAGCTTGCTATTGTAGTTCATTCCCCGAGAACCTTGTAACGTCATCTCGTCGATTTGTGTTGCAAACTTTCATTTTTCCTCCTAGACAGGATGAGTCTGGAATATCCTGACGCCAACCAGATCTGAATCTCAGGCAGATATGATGGTTGGAACATTTCCCAAGAACTATAATATTGGTCCCTCGATAACCGGTAAAGTGGATGTCATGGCCAACACACCCAGCCGGAAGACCTATTATTGTAGTATCTTGTTTGAAGAAGTTGGCACCTCCCCATAAGGATTTCGCAGGATCTACTCCCTAGTTGTTCCTTATGGATTTTTGTGTTCCCGAAGTCCGACCTTTTACTTGACGTCCTAGATATCAACCCAGCTTGATAAATGGGTTGCGCTAGCACATCAAGGAGAACATTAGAAGCGGAGTGCTAAATGTCTCTCGGTCGATCATCCAGATTTTGTCCCCTTGGCCCCGCCAAGGTGAAATCTGAGAAGGTGTTATCTTCCTTTGCATCTGCATCTTCTACCGGCATTCATCATGGTAGTACATTGTGTTGCCAGGATCCTTGACACAGATTTTGGTAATACCTTGATGAATATGGAAGTGATCAAGTTCTTCAGAGCACGCAGAAGCGCTAGGTGTTATCATCGGCACTAACTGGGATTGCTCTCAGTTCCCTCGGTTATGCTATATTTTTTTCAACAGTGGACTCACTCTCCACTGTTGAGCTTCTCGTGAGTTATTAAAATCATCCGTTGCGTTGTCTTCAACAAGGTAATCCACATCATCCATTCTAGTACGAGTATGTTATTCTACCGAACCCCTCTAAACGATCGCTCGAGAATTGCCTTAGGTTGGTATAAAGAGTTTCAATGATCTCTAAATCAAAGGTAATTCTTTTTGCCACTTAAGGTAATAATCTACGAATCACCCTCCTCCAGGATGTCCCGTTGTGGCATCATGGCAACTCAACTCCTCGCTACGTTGACAACCGTTCACCACCCTTGTAAGCGTGGAATTGTTGTCTACCTACTGAACCCTCGTCATTTCTTCCACTCCATCCCTCTAGATGTGTGTTTTGTGTCTCAGTTCGAGTGGTGTTGCTATGCCTCATTCCGCGAGTTGATCCTAAGTTGTTTGATCTTCGAGAAGATCGACCCTTCTAGAGTTTCTTTTCCCTCTCGTTGTCATGTTGGTAGGAGTTCCTAGAGCAAGACATCGGGTCAAAGATGGTGAACGATTCAACGTTCTGATGAAGTTCCACATGGATCGTGAAGATTATGTTAGTTTGTGTTCTTCCTTCATCCTACTCTACGCTTGAATCTCGGGACGAGATTCTTGTTTAGTGGGGGTGAGTTGTCACATCCCTAGCTTCTGGTGCTGCCTAGTGTTTGCATCTTGCTTGCTTCATGTTTAACTTTCATGGAAACTTGAAATGGGGATTGCCTAAACCCTAGCACCAAATGAATTCAACTAGGTTCAACTAAAATATTTACAGTGAGTCCAAATGGCTTTCAAAAATGTTCATCATTTCTGGAAAATGCTGGAGGCATAACCAGGGGTGTTGCACATTTTTTCCATGACATATTTGGGCTCTGAATTAAATCTTATAGTATTTGCATTTGGGCATTTAAATGCTATTAAATATTTTAAATGCTCAAATAATCATAAACTAAAATGTTTACTGTTGGATATATTCCAAACAATAGTCATGATTAGTTTCATGATTTTTGGATAAGCCCTGACATTTTTAATAAAGCCCAGAAGTTACAGAAAAATAGAAAAGAGGAAACAAAAGAGAGAGAGACTTACCTGGCTTACCTGGACGGCCCAGTAGGCAGCCCTCCTGGCCGGCCCAACCCAGCGCCGCTGCCAGTCACCTCCCACCTCTCGCCAGTAGGACGAGAGGCGTGTGGCCGCCGTGCGCGCCCACGCGCCTCGGCCACCTCCTGCTTCCCACCGCCTCCCGACGTCGCTCTAGACGCCCTGGACGTCGACACGCAACCCCTCTGGCTCTCTCTCACTCTCCCCGTGCTCCTCCCCCTCCTCTGCTCTTTCTCCCTCTCACCACCGAACGCCACCGCCGCCACCGTTCGCCATAGCCGCAGCCGCAGCCAACCCCACGCCTCACCGACGCGGCCACGAGATCTGCCTCGTCCCTCTCTTCCTCCTCACCGAGCCACCCGACGCCGGAAGCCCCTGGACGCCGCAAGCACCGTTGTTCCCCTCGTCGGCCACCGGAGATCGTCGCTGTCGATTTGCTGCCTCGGGTGCCTCCCCGAGCTCGCTGACCCTCCCGTTTGACCCATTGTGAGCTCCTCTGCCGCTCCCCTCTCTCCCCGTGCTCTGTTGCACCGTGTACCCGCCACCGTTCTTGTCGCCGCTATAACAAGAGCTAGCAAAGCTCGTTCCCGAGCACGGCTACATGCTCAGCAGCTCCACAGCAAGCTAACGCCGCCACCAGCTCCTCCTCCCGTGCACCGTAATGTCGAACCCAACCCCGTCCGAACTCCAGCCGCCGCTGTCGAGCTCGCCGGCGTCGTTTCCGGCGTCTTCGTGTCCAACCACTTGCACCACCGGATGCGGCAACTCCCCAGCAATACGTGGCATGCCTCCGCCGTTGTTTTGGTCGCCGGAGCGCGAAACCCGCGCTGCTCCGCCGCGTCTGGCCTCGCCGGCATCATGTCGCCGGCAGGTTTGACCTGTTCGACCTGGGGTTTGACCTCCCTAGGGTCAACATGTGTGGGCCCCGCCTCTGACTAGATTAGTTTATGACTAATTACCCCTGTTGACACTGACAGTGGGTCCAGTGGCTGATAATTTGATTAGTTAGAATTAATTAACCCTGTTAGTTACCTGTGTCACTGACGTGTCGACCCCACTGGTCAGGTTTGACCCGAACAGCCCCTGTTGACCTGCTGACGTCACAGTGACGCAGTGCTTACGAAATAAATCATTTACTGGATTTATTCTTATTCAGGAAATTCCATAAAATGTTCAAAACTTCTAAAAATCATATAAAATCAACGGTAACTTAGAATGAAATAATTTATATATGAAAAATTATCAGAAAAATCCAATCTATCCATCTGTACCATTTGCATGCATGTTAGAACAACTTATAGCTACTGTTTGGTGCAAATCATATAAATGACATTTGAATTTCACATATGGAGTTTGGATTTCAACTTAGGGTTCAACCAACTTCATTTAACTTTGTTTCTAGCTGCATTAGCTCAAAACACTAGCATGCTGCCATGTCATGATCGTGCATCATAATGTTGCATTGCATTGATTGTGTTCACTCTCTGTTGCCGGTATTGTCCCCTCTCGATAGACGTGATACCGACGATGAGATCGATGACACCGATGAAGAACTATTACTATCTTCAGAAGTGCCAGGCAAGCAAAACCCCATTGTTCATTCCGATACAATCCTACTCTCTCGCTCCTGCTCTCTTTTATTGCATTAGGACAACAACGATTCATCTGTTACTTGCTGCGGTAGCTGAAACCCTTTATCCTTTGCATGACCTGTCATTGCCACAGTAAATAGATGAAACCCACTAGCATGAGTAGGAGTTGTTTGAGCCCGGTTGTGCCTACTCATTCATGCTTGTTTGTCATGCCTGCTACCACTACTAGAAAAACCGCTACTAATGGCACACCTAATTTGGCCATTAATGGCGCATCACTGGTGCGCCATTACTAGCACGCCATTAGTAATTTTTACTAATGGCGCACCACTGGTGCGCCATTAGTATACCAGATACTAATGGCGCACCACTGGTGCGCCATTAGTATAGGCCACGGTGCGCCATTAGTATGCCTCCCAGGGGCCATGTATACCCAGGTGCTTTGGCATACTAATGGCGCACGACAACGGGATGCGCCATTAGTAACTTCGGCATACTAATGGCACACTATTTAGTGATGCACCATTAGTGATGCACCATTTTGAATCTAGATCTGGATCGTGATTTTTTGCCCATTTTTTGCTCGTTTGTTTTGCTTGTTTTTTGGCACGACATTATTTCAAATTTTGTTCCTGTTTTTGGATCTTGTACGTTCTTTTGCCGTGGTCTTTTGCCGGAGAGGAGTTCGCCGGAGAGGAGGAGGAGGAGGTCACCGGAGAGGCGCTCGCCTACATCGCCGGAGAGGAGGAGGAGGAGGTCGCTGGAGAGGAGTTCACCGGAGCATCGGAGAGGAGGAAGGATAAACCATGAGGGGATGGGAGGAGAGGAGGGAGGAGGAGCTCA
>NC_041383.1:130219840-130248813 GCF_002162155.2 Triticum dicoccoides | reverse complement strand
AGGAGGGAGGAGGAGATCACCGGAGAGGAGGGAGAAGAAACCGTGAGGGGAGGGGAGGGGAGGGGAGGAGGGAGGAGGAGGTCGCCGGAGAGGAGGAGGAGGTTACCGGAGAGGAGAAGTATCATGGAGGAGAGAAGGGAAGATGGAGTGGAGGAGAGGAGGAGATGGAGTGTAGGAGAGGTGGAATGAAGAGATAAGGAGGAGAGGACCACGGCCAGCCATATATACGGCATACTAATGGCGCACCGCGGGCAGGTGCGCCATTAGTAATTTTTTTTATTTTTTTTATTTATTTTGAATTTTGAAGGCGGGAAGATACTAATGACGCACCATGGGCAGGTGCGCCATTAGTAATTTTTTTTAATTTTTTGACTTATTTTGAATTTTGAAGGAGGGAAGATACTAATGGCGCACCATGGGCAGGTGCGCCATTAGTAAGTTTGAATTTTTTTGAATTTTTTTGCCTCTCCAGATCTTAAAAGCCCCGTATCTTTTTTTCTGTTAGGTTTTTGAGGATTTTCAAAATGTCTAACGGGTGCCACTTGGTAGACTACTAACACTACCTACAAACACCAGAAACTAGTTGCAACTCCTAGACAGAGATCAAGTTGGTTAATAAGCCAAGAGGGGCCGAGTTACCGGAACCCAATGTGTGGTAGTAACTGTTCATGGATCACAAACACAGAACTCAGTTCCTGAGGACGGCTGCAATGAGACAACCCACCATGTACTCCTACATGGACTCTCACCACTACCTTTACCAAATCGTGTTCACACACTTAGCTCTCAACAGTAGGACATGTTCACACACCTCTGATTCATCCCCGATGAATCAGACCTGACTCAACTCTAAGCAGTAGCAGGCATGACAAACAAGCATGAATGAGTAGGCACAACAGGGCTTAAACAACTCCTACTCATGCTAGTGGGTTTCATCTATTTACTGTGGCAATGACAGGTCATGCAAAGGATAAAGGGGTTCAGCTACCGCAGCAAGTAACAGATGAATCATTGTTGTCCTAATGCAATAAAAGAGAGCAGGAGCGAGAGAGTAGGATTGTATCAGAATGAACAAGGGGTTTTTGCTTTCCTGGCACTTCTGAAGATAATATAGTTCTTCATCGGTGTCATCGAACTCATCGTCGGTACATCGTCTACTGAGAGGGGACAAGCACCGACAAACAAAGGAGAAACACAATCAATGCCATGCAACAATATGATGCATGAAGATGACATGGCAATATGCTGTTGATTGGCCTAATGCATCTAGCAACAAGTTAAATGGGGTTGGTTTGAACACTAGGTTCAAATTCAAACTCCATATGTGAGAGTTTAAATGCCATTTAATTGATTTGACCTGATAAGCAGGTATAAGTTGTTCTAACATGCATGAAAATGGTACAGATGGATAGATTGGATTTTTCTGATCATTTTTCTTATATAATTTGTTTGATTTGGAGTTATGGTTGAATTTCTATGATTTTTAGAAGTTAGCACTATTTTCTGGAATTTCGTGAACTAACTTAAATCCAAAAAATGACTTACTGCGTCAGCATGACGTCACTGTGATGTCAGTGGTCAACTGGGTCGGCTAGGTCAAACCTGACCTGTGGGACCCACGTGTCAGTGGTTAGTTAAATAACTAAACAGAGTTAGTTAGTGTTAGGTTAAGCACTAATCTAGGTTAATTAGCGCTAAACTAACCTAAGTAATAACTAACAAGGGTGGCCCACATGTCAGTGACCCAGGGGTCAAACTGGGCCCACCCAGTCAATGGTCAGCGGGGTCAATCCCGCCGGCGTTGAGTCGCCAGCGAGGCCGATACGGCGGAGGGGCTCGTATTTTTCCCTCCGACGAACGAATTAGCGGCCGAGACCACCTACAGAGAGCTGGCACTCTCGCGCATCCATTGGAGCAAGCGAGAGAGGTTGCGGTGAAGTGAGCTCGCCGGAGTCAAGCTCGTGGCGGCGGCCGGAATTCGGGCTAGCACAGGCGCGGGGCTGCAGCTCGATTTAGAGCAAACGAAGAGCACGGGCAGAGGCTACGGGGTAGCAGGAACTCGACCAGGTGCTCATACGTGGCGTTGGCCCACCGTAATGACGACGGTGACATTCGTGGCGGCGGCAAGTTTCGGCGGAGGTGGGGAACGGAGCTAGAGCATGAGTACGAGCAGGGGAGGAGGGGGAATCAGTCTGTGAGCTCACAGTGGTTGCAGAGGTGGCCTCAGCGTGCTCGGGGAAGCACCGGAGCGAGCGGGGCGGCGAGATCTCCGGCGGTCCGAGGTTGAAGACGGCGATAGGGCGGTGCTCCGGTGCGTCCCGGCTTGCTTGACTTGGCGGAGAGGTCAGGGACGAGGTGGCGGAGCTCCTAGGCATGTCGGAGAGGCGAGGGGGAGGCGGTGGTTGCAGCTATGGCGAACGGCGGCGACGGCTCTGCTCGGGTGCGTGTGGGGAGAGAGCAGAGGAGGGGAGAGCATTCGGGGGAGAGTGAGAGGGGGGCCAGGGGCTGCGTGGCGTCGCGGAAAACGTCCAGGGCGACGAGGGGGCAGCCAGGCAGGCAGGGAGGAGCTGCCGCAGCTCGCCTGCGCGCCGGGCACGCAGCTGCTTCTCCTCCTGGCAAGAGGAAGAAGACAGTGCTGCCCCTAGTGGGCCGGGCTGGCTTTGCCCAGCTGGGCTGCTACAGGGATGGGCCAGGTAGGGCAGGTCAGTCCTTCCTCTCTCTCTTTCTTTTATTTCTATTTTTCTTTTGTTCTGTAAGTTTGTGGCATTACTAAAAATATCTAGGCACTTTCAAAAATCACCAAACTGTGCATGCCCAATGTTTAGAATATATCCAACATGGAACATTTTGGTTTGGGATTATTTGGACATTTAAATATTTTATAAAATTTAAATGTCCAAATTCAAATACTTATGATTTAATTCAGTGACCTTATATGTCCTGCAAAAATATAAACCATTTTTGGTAGATGCTTACACCTCAAACCAAAAATGTTGAACATTTTTAGAGGGCATTTTGAGTTCAATGAAAAAGATTTTATTTTGACCTTAGTTGAATTCATTTGGTTCTAGGGTTTAAGCATCCCCATTACAAGTTCATTTGAAAAAATTAAACATGATGCACACATGAAGGGCTAGCTTATTGCAGACCAGGACCAGGGATGTGACAACTCACCCCCACTAAGCAAAAATCTCGTCCCGAGATTCAAGCATAGGGTAAGATGAAGGGGGAACGCAAACTAACACAATCTTCATGATCCAGGTTGCACTTCATAGGGGCGTTGATTCGATCACCATCTTTGTCTCGATGTAACTCTAGAGGGATCAATCTTATCGAAGGTCGAACAACTCATGATCAACTCGCGGAATGAGGCATAGCAACACCACTGGAGCTGAGACACAAAACACACATCTAGAGGGATGGAGTGGAACAAATGACGAGGGTTCACTAGGTAGACAACAATTCCACACTTAAAAGGGTGGTGAACGGTTGTCAACGTAGCGAGTAGTTGAGTTGCCATTATGCCACAGCGGAACATCCTGGAGGAGGGTGACTCGTAGGTTATTACCTTACGTGGCAAAAAGAATTACCTTTGATTCAGAGATCATTGAAAATCTTTATACTAGCCTAAGGCAATTCTCAAGCGATCGTTTGGAGGGGTTCGGTAGAATGTCATACTTGGACTAGTATGGATGATGTGGATTACCTTGTTGAAAACAACACAATGAATGATTTTAGTAACTGGGGAGAAGCTCAACAGTAGAGAGTGAGTCCACTGTTTGAGAAGTTATAGCATAACCGAGGAAGCTGAGAGCAAACCCAGTTAGTGCCGATGATAACACCTAGCGCTTGCGCGTGCTCTCAAGAACTTGAGCATTTCCATATTCATCAAGGTTTTACCAACATCCGTGTCAGGGATCCTGGCAACACATCATACTACCATGATGAACAACAATGGACGATGCAGATGCAAAGGAGGATAACACTTCTCAAATTTCACCTTAGCAAGGCCAAGGAAACAAAATCTGGATGATCGACCGAGAGACATTTAGCACTCCGCTTCTAATGTTCTCCTTGATGTGCTAGCGTAACCCATTCATAGATATGGTTTGATATCTAGAACATCAAGTAAAAGGTCGGACTTTGGAAACACAAAATCCATAAGGAATAACTATGGAGGTAAATCCTGCAAAATCCTTATGGGAAGGTGGCCAACTTCTTCAATCAAGATACTACAATTATAGGTCTTCCGACTGGGTGTGTTGGCCACGACATCCACTTACCGGGTTACAGAGAGACCATTATTATAGTTCTTGGGAAATGTTCCAACCATCATATCTGCCTGAGATTCAGATCTGGTTGGTGTCAGAATAACCCATACTCATCGAGTCTAGGAAGAAAAATGAAAGTTTGCAACACAAATCGATGAGATGACGTTGCGAGATTCTCGGGAAATGAACGACGATAGCAAGCTCCAAAACATGAGCTGGTCCTGCTACAACATGTGAACACGCTGTCCTAGACAAGCATGACCATGTAGTAGTCTTATAATAAAATACTACCAAGCTTTGGTTGGGAACCATCAACGAGGATATCGAAGTCCTAACATAAGTCCGGATTAGCTCTTATGAAGGAATTCCTTTTCCTAGAATAAATCAGTTAGTGGCTTGGTGTGCTAGGGAATTCATATGGAATGAAGATGATCAGTCTAACAAACCACGGAATACTTCGCACGTGCATAACTGACTTGGGATGATTCTAGAGGAGGTAAAAACATGCTTTCTCGAATTCACGGCGGCAACTTGCATCAAATGCACATGAATTAGAGGAAGTCACTTCTTTTCATCCAAACATATGCTTCACGAACGAGTCATGAAGATAATGCTTATAAAAAGTTTCCAACACTAGCTTGATGTCCGACAAAATCATGGAGAAGATAAGGATGTTGTCGATGGGCTCAACAACAATTTATCAAAAATTTCCATAAAATGGAATTCCATGACTAGGTGAACAAGGTGACAACTTTGGTATCAGAGCTTGACTGCCTGTAGGATTACCAAGCCAAACTGGTCGAAGTTGAGTCTAGAAATGCTTTAGTTATATGTAGGGGAATTGATTGTGGGATGGAACGTAAGGCTCTTTTTACTCCTTATACCTTATGCCCTTCTGATCTGAGTCACCTTATCTTTCCTACGGGGTTAAGGAACTAGGCTATCTCCTCTTTCTATCAGGATCACGTGTTACTAATCCATAGACTTATGGTATTGATAGTTTCAAATCCCAGTTCAGTTTCACTACTTCCGTATGATCATAGCTGGTCTCAGAACCTTGATATTGTGATGTTGAGTGGATATTCCACCATTTTTCTAGCATGTCTCCAATCTTTTTGAGCATTTACAACCGTTATGTTGTCTGAGTCATCCCAGGTTTCTAAACAATCTGATGCATTTGCAAATCCTTTCCCTCTGGTGTTGATGTTCCTTTGGGCCAGGTTAACCACACTAACTAGTGTGTTGAGGTACTTCATTGCCTCGGTATATATGTTGGAGCTATTATTATGACCTAGGTATCTTTGGGGATCACCTAGTAATCTAGCCATGTTTTGTGTTTCCAGTGTGATCATTCTGGACATCATTCTCGAAAGCATTCCGTGATGCAATTTAATTAGTAGGTATTCTATTTCTGGGTTCTTGAACCCGAGATTCACCCTACTTACTTCATGTTGTTAGTATTTGCTAGTTCCTTTAGGATATTAGTAACCTTTGCGATAGTCCTCGAAGTTCATGGTATTTCCTTCTTCCAAATACTATGAACCAATTTATGGCAGAAGTTCCTTGAACCAAGCGATCACAACAAGAATGCTCTCGATGAGTTCTTGATTCTATGTTGATACTCTGCCAGTCCTACCTCTCTGCATGGATTACCCAGAAGAAACTTGTTGAACTTGGTTCGACATACTAATCTATGCATCAACAACTCAGAAAACCATATGTTCCTTTGAGTTGTTCCTCTTTAGTTGTCTTCTGACCCTCGTCTATCAATTGATAGTCAAGAGTATGCGTGCAATCGTTCATCGATGCATATTATTCTTGTGGTCCGTCAAGCCATTCTATTTAGGATGACTAGGAGAAACAAACTCCAGTACCTCATCCATATCCAGGATTGGGTCAAAATAGTTGTGCTCCGCAGATCAAAATGCTAATCTAGTTTTTGTTCTGTTCTACCCTGAAGTATTACCCTCTTTATGTCAAGAAAGTCATAGGAATTACACATCCTCTTATGAATTCTTGACGCGTTAATACTTCTTGCCATCATTGTTCATTCCTCGGTCCCCGTGTTGTTGCAACCGGAATGCCGACAGGTGAACTATGATGTGTGAAATCAGTACTCCGAGCAACCTTGTTGCTTGGTAGCTAAAGGTCAATAATTTCATTCTTAGCGTGTTGGTTATTGAATCATCATTCTAAGATTGATCGTGCTACCTAGTCCATTCTCTTGGTGCACTCCTCGATCAGTGAGTCAGGATCGTATCGGTTCCTTGCTCCTTTGATCATATCGTCTTGCCATGAAAAGCAAGATTGATCTCGAGCTTAGTAACATATCGGTGGTTCGTGATTTTCCGATTATCTTCTCGGAAGTATCACCAGGTTGTCACCTGACTGTTATGTTGAGCTCGTGATCAAGTTGGTTTCGTGTAAACCACCCCTTCTCCAAGAGTCTGTGTTGGGTACCCCTGAGCTAGATGGTTAAGCTGAATAACAACTTGGAGAGTTGGAAGGTAAAAGCTTGTCCGACTCAGTTCATTCCAAAGGGATATCTTTGTGTGTGTGTGTGTGTGTGTTGAAGAAAGATGATATCTTCCTTGATTGAACCTCGTGGTCAATTATTGGATCTATTGTCTTGCTGTCAGGACCCTGACTCAATGTCACAGCGATCTAGCCTGTAACACCTCAAATCACTTTGCGGCCTCATGCATGGTATTTCCACGAGTGTCGCCTTACCTTTGCCCGGGACTGTTTGCGCCTTTTGGCACACGTATATGATAGTGTCGCTAGCATCCATATGATAAGGAGCCCGGGCTGACATGGCTAGTCGTAAACCCAAAGTGGCACAGACTTACAGGGACAGGCATCCATGACCCCGCATCGAACGTGTCGGTCATCAGCAAGTGAATCCGGATTGTAGCACTGGGCTAGCAGGACTCCGGTAAACCGGGCTGCAGCGGGCTAACAGGACTCCGGTATTCATTGCGTGACATTTCCCCGAAGGGACAGACACAGGAACAAAGAAGGACACATGCCGGCCAGCCTAAGTGTTCCGGAGCAGTAGCAAGCTACCATGGCTCAGTGGAAGCACTAGGAGACATTTCCCGGTAAGAGAGGCTACTAAAGATAAACAACAAGATAGTCAGATCCCACACATGCCAAGCATTTCAATCATACACACAATATGCTCGATATGTGCAAATACAACAAGGCATCACAACATGACTCTACAACACAAGTACTTTATTTAAAGGCTCAGAGAGCTATACATAGCATACACACAAGTACGGGTCACACGACCCACATTCAAGTCATACAAGCATACAAGCCAACAGCGGAAGTGTCTTGTCTGAGTACAGACAACTAGTAAAATAAAAGAGGCTTGGGTAAGCCTAGCTATACTACATGGTCCTTCACAAGCTCAGGGTCACCACCTGGGACTCAGTCTACTCATCGATGTCAATGTCTACGAAGAACCCGTCAGAAGGGTTTGTAGCATCTTCTGAAAAAAATAAATTAAAGCAACATGAGTACAAAGGTACTCAGCAAGACTTACATCAGATCCTACATACAAGCACATTATCAAGAAGGGTTGGTGGAGCTATTGCAGCAAGCCAGCTTTGACTCTTCGCTAAGCTATCCTACGAGACTCCAACTTGAAATAGTTTTGCGCACACGAGTCCACTACTCACCACTTCCATACACTACCGAGGATCCACCTCTGTCTTCCCACGGAAGAGCCATCCTCGGCACTCACGCTTATCTTGAGGCTTTTAGTAGTTTCCAGTTTACTTGTCTATGAACTGTATAGGCAACCAAGTAGTCCTTTACCGCGGACGCGGCTATTCGAATAGATTATGTTAACCCTGTAGGGGTGTACTTCTTCATACATGTTTCCACCACTTAGCGTCTGCACACGACATGTGCTCGGCAGACTTCAAGTGAAAGCCGGCGTGGGTGTAGACCACGACCTACCTAAGCACTCCAGTCTCTAGTACAGGTTTATCGCCTATTCGGGTTCCATCCGTGAGGAGATCCGGCCGGGGTTTCGCTCACAGCCCCAAACGATGTGAACAGGGTTCCGAGACACCTAACGGGTGCCCGGTATACCCGATCACGTACCTACCGCATCACAGCCCACCCCTACGGTCAGCACTGTCCACGGCCTCCAGTAAGCTACAAACACCAGAAACTACTTGCAACTCCTGGACAGAGGACTAGGGTGAATAAGAAGTCGAGCGGGGTCATATTTCAGGGCCCAATGTATGGTAGTAGCTGAATCTTAAATCACACATACAGATCTCAGTGCTTAAGGACGTCTTCAATGAAACAACCCACCATGTACTCCTACATGGCCTCTCATCGATACCTTTACCAAATCATGTTCAACACATCACTCTCATACTGACACGATCATTTCACTCGAGCCCATCACCTAGATGAACCAGACCTGACATGACTCAAAGCATAGCAGGCATAGCAAGGTAGGAAGAACACACACACATGGCTCAATCAACTCCTACATATGCTAGTGGGTTTCATCTAGTTACTGTGGCAATGACAGGTCATGCAGAGGAAATGGGTTCAACTACCGCAACACACAACAGTTTGAAACGCGTTGTCTTAATGCAGTAAAAAGAGAGCAGGAGCGAGAACATGGGATTGTATCGATATGATCAAATGGTTGGTTGCTTGCCTGATGGGTCGGTGCCCTGGTATTGTTCTTCGTTGGGGTAATCACGATACTCCTCAGGGGCAGGACCTGCCGCAGAGAGCACCGATACACAATCATCACCAAACAATATGCAACAACATGATGCATGCATGAGACATGGCAATATGAGTGTGTTGGGCTAATGCAACTAAGACCAGATGGGTTTGAACTATTTTGAACCAAAGATTCAAGTTTCAAACTCATAAATGGCCCTTTAAAGTGCTTTATCTAGTTCTGTAGTAAACAGTATGTTAGCTTGCTTAAACATGCATGAAACTAGTACATATGGATAGATTGGATTTTTCTGATCATTTTTCATATAAGACACTTTGCATTTGGAGCTGCAGATTAATTTCTATGATTTTTTGAAGTTTGGGTTATTTTCTGGAATTTCCTGTGTAATAATAATTCCAGTAATTAACTTACTGCGTCAGCATTGCGTCAGGATGACGTCAGTGGTCAACGAAACAGTCCAGGTCAAACCTGACTAGTGGGTCCCGTGTGTCAGTGTAATTAGTTTAACTAATTATTAGTTAATACTAATCCTAATTAGTTAACAGGGCTAGGCCCCACCTGTCATTGACCCAGGGGGGTCAAACTGGGCCCACCCATGGTCAAACGAGGGGTTAGCAGGGTCAACTCGCCGGTGTTTAGCCGCCAGCGAGGCCGAACGCGGCGGCGAGAGTGCTTTTGTGTGTTCCGGCGACTAAATGAGCGGCGGAGGGCATCTACGTGTAGCTGGGAGCAAGCCGCAGCTCTTAGAGGTGGTGGTTGAGCTCGGGGTGGCCGGAAACGTCGCTGGCGATGACCTTGGCGGTCGCCGGAGTTCGGGTGAGGTCAAACCTGAGGCTACGGGACACGGCGAGGCTCGTGGAGTAGTGCTACGGGTTCCTGCGGGTGCGGTGAGTGCGATGGACACGGTGGTGTGGCCGGTGGTTGGCCGGAGACACGTCGGCGACGAGCTCGGTGGCGGTGTGTGCGGTGAAGCTTCGTGCGCTCGCTGTGGTGCACGAGAGCGAGAGAGGAAAGGGGAGGAGGTAGCTGGGCTCACGGAGGTCTCGAAGAAGCAGGCGGCGCGGTCGGGGATGAGCTGGTGCGGCGGCAACGGCGAAGGGGATCTCCGGCGATGGCGGATCGGACGAGGTCGGTGCAGTGGCTTCGGGGCACGTGAGCGCTCGTGGCTCTGCTAGCTCGAAGGAGAGGAGGGCGGCGGAGCTCCTGGACACGGTGGCGCGGCGCGGGGACGACGGAGAGCGCGACTACGGCGATGGTGCGGCTGCGGTGGCGTCGGCCATGGTGCGGGAGAGCGAGGGAGAGGAGCTGAGGGCGAATGGGTGTGTCCACGGGGTTCGGCGTGCGACGTGGAGTTCATCAAGAACAGCAGGGCGGCGAGAGGAGGAAGCAGGGCGACGGGCAACTGCGTGGCGCGCGCTGGTGCCGCCGTTGAGCACCTGCCTGCCTGCCTGGCAAAGGCAAGCAGCTCGCTGGAGCGGCTGCTGGGTTGGGCCGGCTAGGTGGGCTGGCTGGTGGGCTGCCAGGTTAGTTCCCTCTCTCTCTTTTTTATTTCTGTTTTTTTATTTTTTTTCTGTAACTTTGTGGACTTACTAAAAATACCTAAACAACTCCAAAATTCTCCAAACTGCTCATGGCCATTAACTGGAATATATCCAGCATGGAACATTTTAGTTTGGGATTATTTGAGCATTTAAAATATTTTATATAATTTAAATGCCCAAACTCAAATACTTATGACTTAATTCAAAGACCTTAAGATGACCTAGAAAATTGTGCACCACTTTTGGCAGAGGTTCTGAACCAAGACAAAAATGATATAACAGAAGCTCGAAGCATGTCTTTTAGAATCTGGTTGACGCGTTCTACTTGACCACTTCATTGAGGATGAAAGGCAGTGCTAAAGGAAAGACGGGTTCCCATAGCATTTTCGAAACTTTCCCAAAATCGAGAGGTGAAGAGACTTCCTCGATCCGAGTTAATTTCCAGTGGAACACCATGGAGGGATACTATTCGGGAGATATACAAGTCTGCTAGCTGACTAGCGGTTATACTCTCGCGAACAGGCAGGAAATGGGCCACTTTGGAAAGACGATCGACAACGACGAAGATAGTGATATTCCCCCTCTTGGTCCTGGGAAAACCGGTAATGAAATCCATACCAATTTTATCCCATTTCCATTCAGGAATAGCTAAGGGTTGAAGGGTGCCAGCAGGCCGTTGATGCTCTGCTTTGACACGACGACAGACGTCGCAACTAGCAACAAACTGAGCAATGTCTCTTTTCATCCTAGTCCACCAGAACCTCTGGCGTAGGTCCTGATACATCTTAGTGCTACCAGGATGAATGGTGAGAGGAGATTCATGAGCTTCCTTAACGATCAACTGCCGTAAATGTTGGTTCTTGGGAACCATTAGACGGTTCTCAAAGTACACAACACCATGATCATTTGTAGAGAAACATTTAGCATCCCCGCTAGCAATGTTCTCCTTAATCCGAGATATCCCTTTATCTCGTTTTTGGGCAGCGATGATTTGATCCATAAGGGTAGGTTTCGCCACCAAGGTGGAAAGGAATCCTTGAGGAACAATGTGAAGGTTAAGTTTCCGAAATTCCTCGTGGAGAAGTGGTTGACTTTGTTGCAACATTAGATTGTTGCAATAAGATTTACGACTTAGCGCATCAGCCATGACATTGGCTTTTCCTGGGGTGTAAGTTATCCCTAAGTCGAAGTCTGTGATCAACTCGACCCAACGTCTTTTCCTGAGATTCAAATCCGGTTGGGTGAATATGTACTTCAGACTTTGGTGATCAGTGAAGATTTCGCAACGATTATCGAGGAGGTAATGTCGCCAGGTTTTGAGTGCATGGAGTACAGCTGCAAGCTCTAGATCATGAGTAGGGTAGTTCTCCTCATGTGGGTGCAATTGCCGTGAAGCATAAGCAATTACGTGACGATCTTGCATAAGAATGCAACCTAGTCCTTGTCGCGAGGCGTCGCAATAGGTAATGAAGTCCTTAGAGAAATCTGGTGGTACCAGTACAGGAGAAGATGTCAGGCGTCTTTTCAGTTCCTGAAAACTGTGCTCACATTGTGGAGTCCACTCGAACTTCTTATCTTTCTTGAGGAGTTCAGTTAGAGGTTTGGCAACCTTGGAGAAGTTCTCGACAAAGCGGCGGCAATAGCTCGCTAAGCCAAGGAAACTCCGAACTTGCTTGATCGATTCAGGTGGAGTCCAATTAAGGACGGCTTGAACTCGCTCGGGATTAACAGCAATACCTTTACGAGAAGTTACATGTCCTAGATAGGTCACTTCTGGCAACCAAAATTCGCATTTAGAAAATTTGGCGTAAAGGCGATGCTCTCGAAGTTTCATCAACACTAGCCTTAGATGCTCGGCATGTTCTTCCTCGTTCTTGGAGTAGATGAGTATATCATCGAGGTAAACCACAACGAATTTATCCAAATACTCCATGAAGATTGAGTTCATTAACCGAGAAAAAGTGGCTGGGGCGTTGGTTAAACCGAAGGACATGACGGTGTACTCATATTGGCCATAACGAGTAACAAAGGCCGTTTTAGGAATGTCCCCATTCCTGATTTTGATTTGATGGTAGCCCAACCTCAAATCCATTTTATAGAAGATTGAGGATCCAGCGAGCTGATCATACAGGTCGTTGATCCTGGGGAGCGGATACTTGTTCTTAATTGTGACCAAGTTGACGGGTCGATAATCTACAACCATCCGGTCCGTACCATCCTTCTTCTTGACGAAGAGGATGGGGCAAGCCCATGGAGATGAACTAGGTCAGATGAAACCCTTTTTCAAGGACTCATCGAGTTGTTTCTTAAGTTTGGCTAGTTCAAAAGGTGCCATCTTATAGGGTCTTCTAGAAATTGGGACAGTTCCTGGAATGAGATCTATCACGAACTCGACATCTCTATCAGGTGGGACACCTAGCAATTCTTCTGGAAAGACATCCGGGAAGTCACGGACTACCGGGAAGTCATGGATTACTGGGATGTCTTCGAGGTCTGGCAAAGGGACTGGCGTTAAGAGAATATAGTTGTCGATTAGCTACTCGGGTCAAGACATTGACTATCTTTCTTGAAGGGTGTGTGAGTTGAACAGTCCTAGAGAAGCAATCGATCTTGGCATGATGGGCTGACAGCCAATCCATACCCAAGATGATATTAATATCCGAAGATTTGAGAGCTATCAAAGATGCAAGAAAAACAAGTCTGTCGACTTGAATTTCATTCCCATGGCTTACGCTAGAGGTTTGCCATCTAGAACCAGGAGTAGAAATTTCCATGGTGGAAGGCATGTCACAGAATGCGGTGTTATGCAAGCGAGCATAGTTTTCGAATATGAATGAATGAGATGCTCCAGTATCGAAAAGAACAGATGCCGAGTGGCAATTAACAAGGAGCGTGCCGAGTACGACGTTGGGATCCTCCTGAGCCTCTTCCGCAGAGACACAATTCACATGGCCACGTGCAGTGGTGGCCGGCTTGGCGTAGAACACTTTCCCTGTCGGCTTTCCACGGCCAACAGCTTTTGCAGACTGGCTGGGGTTGGTCTGGGGACACTCGCGCATATAGTGGCCTGATTCCCCACACTTGAAGCACGTCACGGAACTGGTGCGTGGAGGAGCATTGTTGGTTGGACCACCATAGGGCTTGGCTGGTGCATACTGTTGAGCTGGGCGAGGCGCCTGATAGGATGGCCTCGGTGTGAACCTGGGTGGCAGGGCAGTGTTAGGCACCCACACCCAGCGCTTCTGTGGTCCAGCACCGGATGAGGAACCCAAGTCACGGCCATGCTTGCGTGTTGCTTCAAAATCAGTCTGACCAGACTCAGCACTAATGGCTTTGTTCACAAGCTTCTGAAAAGAGGTGCACTCATGCAGATGGAGGTCACGGCGAGCTCAGGGCTAAGTCCCTTACGGAACCTTGCCTGCTTCTTGGCATCGGTAGATACTTCCTCTGTTGCATATCATGCAAGGTTACCGAACTCTCTGCTGTAATCGTCAACAAAGAGTCGACCTTGGGTGAAACTGCAGAACTCCTCACGTTTACGGTCCATGAGACCCTCTGGAATGTGATGTTCACGGAAAGCCTCGCTGAATTCAACCCAAGTAGTGACATGGCCCGCTGGGCGCATAGCTTCATAGTTCTCCCACCAGAGATTGGCGGGGCCTTCGAGATGATATGCAGCAAAGGTGACCTTATCAGCCTCACCTACTAGCGCAGAACGCAGTTTGTGAGTAATACTGCGAAGCCAGTCATCGGCGTCGAGAGGCTCGACGGAGTGGTGGAAGGTGGGTGGACGTAACTTGATGAAATCAAGTGACACCAAGTTATTCCTCTGATGGTGTGCTGTGTTCTGTTCGATGCGCTCCAACAAACGGTTGGTCTCCCGCTTGTTTCTCTCGGCTTCCAGCATAACTTCGGCCAGAGAAGGAGGGTGAGGCAGGTTTGTTTCCCCAACTCTGCTGCCTTCGGCCTGCTCTGGGGGAGCAGGGTTGGTGTGGGTCTTGACCATCCTAGGAAAACAAGACACTGGTTTAGTTCAGGATGATAAGATGCTGACATAGAAATGTAGAATGTAATGGATAACTCAGAATGCAAGATGATCATCCGTATGACATGGTAGATACAGACACTGCTTCCTTTATTCCATCGTCACACACACCATACAAGGTTTAGTACAGGACCAAACAAAGTACTACTACGGTGAAAGGCAGATTACATCTCTTCGGAGGCATTCCAAGCTCCTATACATTATTTTTCCTACACCTCCAGAATAGATACACACTAAGTCATATTCCACGGTCACACAGGACGGTGGAAATACAACTGTTACAATACTAGTGAAACTACTACTAACTCAGACATCTCCGTAGTAGTTCTCATAGAAGTCTCCTCCATAGCCTGGAAGTTCAACATGAGCATCCGGAAATAGGCGGTCCTGAGGAGCCTATGGACCATAGGGGCTAGGGTGAGGTCTTGGACCAACGAACGGTTGCCTGCGGGGACCACAGGGAAGGGTGATGCCTCCCACATCACGCCAATCCATCATGTCTGGCAGAGCAGATCTAACAGGATACAGATCTCTCATATCCATATATCCAGCTTGCACAGCCGGTGCAAACCGAGTCAAGGTGGCCCAATGATCGGTACGGGTGTTGAAAAGCTCCAGTCTCAAGGCCCGATTCTCTCGTTCCTTATCCTCGAGCATCTCAGCAGTGGTGCGAGTTAGTGAGTCCTCCTCAGTGGAGTCAGCATAGATAGCCCGGAGATACCCCTGCGCTCCAGGGAGTGAAGCTGGCATATACCGGAAGTCGGTGTTCCGAAGCAGGCCAGTCCTGACTCGCGTGATGGTCATCATAGAGTAGGCAGCATCTTGCACGGCCATCTCAATAGTAACCCCGTGTCAATAGGAACAGTGGAGGGGCTCGGTAGAACCAGGATAAGAGGGAAATATCCTGACGGTGCAGAGATACTGACTTTGATTAAAGTCTCGAAACTGCTCTTCGACCGTGTATTCGGGATACCATCGGTAACCCGCCTCGATCATTACCCGGACTAACATAGCCGTATGACCGGGCACATCGATACATCGAGTCAGGCGAACCACTTGGTTTTGATCACGAGTGGCCATCTGAAAGCACAACCACAATGCAAAGGCATTAGAATTTCTAGCAGAATTTGGACAACATAACGGTTGTAAATGCTCAGGAAGGATTTTGAGACATTTAGCAAAGAATTGCATAGACACTAAACAATATCATATCAAGGTTCTGGGTCCATCTTAGCATCATAATGGGGTAGTAGAACTGAATTAGGCTTGTATCCATCAAACCTATAAGGTACTACTGATTAGTAACACGTGAACCTGATAGAGAGAAGAGATCCTAGTTCCTTAACCCCCGGTGGAAGAATAGACTGACTCAGATCAGAATGCCATGAGGTAAAGGAGTAAAAAGAGCCTTACGTACCATCCCACAATCAATTCCCCTACATATAACTAAAGCATTTCTAGACTCAACATCGACCTGTTTGGCTTGGAGAACCTACAGGCAGTCCGGCTCTGATGCCAACGCTGTCAGGACCCCAACTCAATGTCACAGCAATCTAGCCTGTAACACCTCATATCACTTTGCGGCCTCACGCACGGTATTCCCACGGGTGTCGCCTTACCTTTGCCCGGGACCATTTGCGCCTTTTGGCACACGTATATGATAGTGTCGCTAGCATCCATATGATAAGGAGCCTGTGCTGACATGGCTAGTCGTAAACCCAAAGTGGCACAGACTTACAGGGACAGGCATCCATGACCCAGCATCGAACGTGTCGGTCATCAGCAAGTGAATCCGGGCTGTAGCACTGGGCTAGCAGGACTCCGGTAAACCAGGCTGCAGTGGGCTAACAGGACACCGGTATTCATTGCGTGACATTTCCCCGAAGGGACAGACACAGGAACGAAGAAGGACACATGCCGGCCAGCCTAAGTGTTCCGGAGCAGTAGCAAGCTACCATGGCTCAGTGGAAGCACTAGGAGACATTTCCCGGTAAGAGAGGCTACTAAAGATAAACAACTAGATAGTCAGATCCCACACATGCCAAGCATTTCAGTCATACAAACAATATGCTCAATATGTGCAAATACAACAAGGCATCACAACATGACTCTACAACACAAGTACTTTATTTAAAGGCTCAGAGAGCCATACATAGCATACACACAAGTACGGGTCACACGACCCACATTCAAGTCATACAAGCATACAAGCCAACAGCGGAAGTGTCTTGTCTGAGTACAGACAACTAGTAAAATAAAAGAGGCTTGGGTAAGCCTAGCTATACTACATGGTCCTTCACAAGCTCAGGGTCACCACCTGGGCCTCAATCTACTCATCGATGTCAACGTCTACGAAGAACCCGTCAGAAGGGTTTGTAGCATCTTCTGGAAAAAAAATATTAAAGCAACATGAGTACAAAGGTACTCAGCAAGACTTACATCAGATCCTACATACATGCACATTATCAAGAAGGGTTGGTGGAGTTATTGCAGCAAGCCAACTTTGACTCTTGGCTAAGCTATCCTACGAGACTCCAACTTGAAATAGTTTTGCGCACACGAGTCCACTACTCACCACTTCAATACACTACCGAGGATCCACCTCCGTCTTCCCACGGAAGAGCCATCCTCGGCACTCACGCTTATCTTGAAGCTTTTAGTAGTTTCCAGTTTACTTGTCTATGAACTGTATAGGCAACCAAGTAGTCCTTTACCGCGGACGCGGCTATTCGAATAGATTATGTTAACCCTGCAGGGGTGTACTTCTCCATACATGTTTCCACCACTTAGCGTCTGCACACGACATGTGCTCGGCAGACATCAAGCGAAAGCCGACGTGGGTGTAGACCACGACCTACCTAAGCACTCCAGTCTCTAGTCCAGGTTTATCGCCAATTCGGGTTCCATCCGTGAGTTGATCCGGCCGGGGTTTCACTCACAGCCCCAAACGATGTGAACAGGGTTCCGAGACACCTAACGGGTGCCCGGTATACCCGGCCACGTACCTACTGCATCACAGCCCACCCCTACCGTCAGCACTGTCCACGGCCTCTAGTAAGCTACAAACACCAGAAACTACTTGCAACTCCTGGACAGAGGACTAGGGTGAATAAGAAGTCGAGCGGGGTCATATTTCAGGGCCCAATGTATGGTAGTAGCTGAATCTTAAATCACACATACAGATCTCAGTGCTTAAGGACGGCTTCAATGAAACAACCCACCATGTACTCCTACATGGCCTCTCATCGATACCTTTACCAGATCGTGTTCAACACATCACTCTCATACTGACACGATCATTTCACTCTAGCCCATCACCCAGATGAACCAGACCTGACACGACTCTAAGCATAGCAGGCATAGCAAGGTAGGAACAACACACACACACATGGCTCAATCAACTCCTACACATGCTAGTGGGTTTCATCTAGTTACTGTGGCAATGACAGGTCATGCAGAGGAAATGGGTTCAACTACCGCAACACACAGCAGTTTGAAACATGTTGTCTTAATGCAGTAAAAAGAGAGCAGGAGCAAGAACATGGGATTGTATCGATATGATCAAATGGTTGGTTGCTTGCCTGATGGGTCGGTTCCCTGGTATTGTTCTTTGTTGGGGTAATCACGATACTCCTCAGGGGCAGGACCTGCCGCAGAGAGCACCGATACACAATCATCACCAAACAATATGCAACAACATGATGCATGCATGAGACATGGAAATATGAGTGTGTTGGGCTAATGCAACTAAGACCAGATGGGTTTGAACTATTTTGAACCAAAGATTCAAGTTTCAAACTCATAAATGGCCCTTTAAAGTGCTTTATCTTGTTCTGTAGTATACAGTAGGTTAGCTTACTTAAACATGAATGAAACCAGTACAGATGGATAGATTGGATTTTTCTGATCATTTTTCATATATGACACTTTGCATTTGGAGCTACAGATTAATTTCTATGATTTTTTGAAGTTTGGGTTATTTTCTGGAATTTCCTGTGTAATAGTAATTCCAGTAATTAACTTACTATGTCAGCATTGCGTCAGGATGACGTTAGTGGTCAACGGAACAGTCCAGGTTAAACCTGACTAGTGGGTCCTGTGTGTCAGTGTAATTAGTTTAACTAATTATTAGTTAATACTAATCCTAATTAGTTAACAGGGCTAGGCCCCACCTGTCATTGACCCAGGAGGGTCAAACTGGGCCCACCCGTGGTCAAACGAGGGTTCATCGGGGTCAACTCGCCGGCGTTTAGCCGCCGGCGAGGCCGATCGCGGCGGCGAGAGTGCTTTTGTGCGTTCCGGCGACTAAATGAGCGGCGGAGGGCATCTACGTGTAGCTGGGAGCAAGCCGCAGCTCTTGGTGGTGGTGGTTGAGCTCAGGGTGGCCGGAAACGTCGCCGGCGACGACCTTGGCGGTCGCCGGAGTTCGGGTGAGGTCGAACCCGAGGCTACGGGACACGGCGAGGCTCGTGGAGTGGTGCTACAGGTTCCTGCGGGTGCGGTGAGTGCGATGGACATGGTGGTGTGGCCGGTGGCTGCCGGAGACACGTCGGCGACGAGCTCGGCGGCGGTGCGTGCGGTGAAGCTTCGTGCGCTCGCTGTTGTGCACGAGAGCAAGAGAGGAAAGTGGGAGGAGGTAGCTGGGCTCACGGAGGTCTCGAAGAAGCAGACGGCGCGGTCGACGACGAAGGGGATCTCTGGCGATGGCGGATCGGACGAGGTCAGTGCAGTGGCCTCGGGGCACGCGAGCGCTCTTGGCTTGGCTAGTTCGAAGGAGAGGAGGGCGGCGGAGCTCCTGGACACGGTGGCGCAGCGTGGGGACGACGGAGAGCGTGACTACGGCGACGGTGCGGCTGCGGTGGCGTCGGCCATGGTGCGGGAGAGTGAGGGAGAGGAGCTGGGGGCGAATGGGTGTGTCCACGGGGTTCGGCGTGCGACGTGGAGTTCATCCAGACCAGCAGGGCGGCGAGAGGAGGAAGCAGGGCGACGGGCAGCTGCGTGGCACGCGCTGGTGTCGCCGTCGAGCACCTGCCTGCCTGCCTGGCGAAGGCAAGCAGCTCGCTGGAGCGGCTGCTGGGCTGGGCCGGCTAGGTGGGCTGGCTGGTGGGCTGCCAGGTTAGTTCCCTCTCTCTCTTTTTTATTTCTGTTTTTTTATTTATTCTGTAACTTTGTGGACTTACTAAATATACCTAAACAACTCCAAAATTCTCCAAACTGCTCATGGCCATTAACTGGAATATATCCAGCATGGAACATTTTAGTTTGGGATTATTTGAGCATTTAAAATATTTTATATAATTTAAATGCCCAAACTCAAATACTTATGACTTAATTCAAAGACCTTAAGATGACCGAGAAAATTGTGCACCACTTTTGGCAGAGGTTCTGAACCAAGACAAAAATGATGGACATTTTAGAAGGGCATTTCAGGTTCATTGAAAATATTGTTAGTAAACCCTAGTTGTTTTCAGAGGGGCTGGGGGTTCTGTCATCCCCATTTCAAGTTTCTGTTGAAATGGAATAAACATGATGCAACACTCTAATGCATGACTAACTAGGGTGTGACAACTTTGCCTATAGTTAACCAAGGGTGAGGCCGCCAAGCCCCAGGACAAGGCGCATGCGCCACCCCGTGCATCCACAACCTTCTGAAAGCGGCTTCATCTCGCAACATGGTCAATAAACAGGATATTCACTTTAGAGCCATGGAAAAGCATGAACATAATCTTCTGTCCTATTCTCCAAAATGGACGGGCCTTCATTATCTGAGACCACCCACGAATAAGTATCTTTTCACCTCCAAGGGGAATTGAGTAGGTCGACATAAACATCATGTTGTGACCAAGCGCAAGTCTGACCTGACCATGGTCAGGCATCTGTATAGGAACAATAGAACTCGGAAGTTCCTGTTTCAAGAAGATCACAGCTGTAAAACTGTATATAAGCAATAGTTTATGAACAACATATATAATAGAAAACAACTCATACCATAAGTTTCTCGACACAGTTGGACCTGTTCAACGAGTGCAGTAGTGGCACACATATCCACGTGGCCTTCCACCATTGAAACGCCCCACAAGGACCTCAAGACGATCAATAAAGTGTAGGAACTTGTGGATGTCGATCCAGTCAAATTCAGTGCCATTAGTTATTACAGAGTAACAAACGAGCAGACTGCTTAACTCTGAAAAAACCTACATGTGCCACCAATTATAAGACAATATTAGTTAGAAGTATCATCTTCGTGAGAGATTCGTTGCTACTTCTAAAGTTAAATTGTGATTACTTAGATAGAATAGGTGGATTAAGAACTAATTGAGGCAACAAGCAAGAACCAGATACAAAACTAACATGGATGAACAATTGGAACGCCGTTGGGGTGGAAGATCGCAGTGAAGATGAGACCAAGTTCTGCTATTTCCATCAACATTCGTGTGCCAACTTTCAGTCCCTAACACTTAAGAAAGTTTATCCAAGTTCGGCCATAAAAAAAGCAGCGATCTTCTTGGTTCATGAACCCAACTCAGAAGCAATATCCATGGATTGTCTTCAATGTGACCATTAAACTAGTGTATTCAGTTATGGCAAGGCCGAGCATCTTGAGTACATGTGTTCTGGCAGAGCAAATAATACACTGCAGGAAAAATAATATGAGAACACAGCATGTTAAAAAAAAACCACCCTCCCGGATAGAGAAGAGGATTCTAGGAACATATTGTGCGTGTTTCAAAATGCTGTGGTAGGATGAGAAGGAACAAGTGTGGCGTCTCGCCGTGGGCGCAGAAATCTGTAGGGTACTCGCACTTTGGGCACTGCAACTGAAACACACTAGATTCAGTACAAAGAAAAACGCATCAACGGCGGCGGCTGCCATCCTAGGATTACCTGCGACCAAGGGACTTGGATTTATCGGGGATGGATGAAGAATTCGTACCTGGTTCTCCATGAGAAAACCCTATGCAATCGCCTAGCGGGGGTTTTCTCTGAACAAGCAGACGAGGGAGAAGGGGACTCCGTTGTGCACTCTAATTTGTGCATATGGCACGTGGACCCCGTTGCCGGTTGCACCACATATCAGCGAAAGGAAGTAGAAAGACAGGAGTAACTAGTTACACATAAATATATTTTTTTGACAGAGAGATACTCCCTCTGTAAAGAAATATACAAATCTTTATATCAGAGGCTCACCTTGCCGAGAAATATACTCCATCTGCAATGCACGGGCTTTATGGGGGTTCACCTTTTTTATGGGGGTTCAGCTGAGAATATAATACTCAGATAGGCTCACGGTTCTGGACTTTGGGCCGCAGGCCGACCCTGCATGTTTGGGGGCCCATGTGTTCTACCTCAGCGCTTTTCATATTGCAAGTGATCGGTACTGCGCTGGTTTTAGATGCTGTCGCAAGGCGAGTACACAAAATTGAATAAAGCACGGCAGCTATTGGAATGAAATCGAATGACAGTTCCTAACCAGCAATCAGAGTTGCAATTCTATCAATGATATACCATGTGATAAATAATACTGTCGTACTACTTATACACATAGGACACTTGTTTCACCATGCCAGATTATTACATCAATATCTGCCGGAGGATACATCAGTTCGGCAGTTGCGTGCTGCTACTGAAGAATTTCAAAGTTGATTTGGACCAACTCTCCTTGCCGAGAAAGTTCGATTTTGACATCATCCCCTACCGCAAGATATGATTTAGATTTGAACCTTGACCATCCTTTAGCATCAATCATCATGCGACCATCCTTTGTACTTACGGTATATTGAGTAGGTTCATTCACACCAAGGCTGCGCATGGTAAGAGAAACTTGGCCGCGGTCACCCGGATTGTTGAATGACTCCCTCGTTGCTCTAGGAATTCTCTGTTTGAAAACAAGAAGACATACCCAAACAGTTAGATCAACATAGTGAATCATGTGAAACAACATGGAAATAAAAAAGAACGAAGCACTTGGGCGGCCAATGCTTACCAAGAAGGTGGACATGTCAGTTTTTGTAAGGACTTTGGTATATGAAGTGCGAACTGCAGCCCAGTCTGTTACCGGTGCAACTGCACGAGCCGGACCAAATGCAAGTGCAAGTGTTGGTGCAGGTGCCGAAGCCGCTGCTGCTGCCGGAGATGGTGCTCCTTGTAGAGCTGGTGCCGGTGTCGATGCCCGATCCTCCGGTAGATCAGACTGATTCGCTGACGCGGTCGGTGCCCAATCCTTAGCTGGATTAGACTAAGCTGCTGCCACTGTAAGTGCTAGAGCAACTGCCGGTGCTCAATCTCTGCGAGACAGCGGCGATCGTGTCTTGTCTGCTATGATCGGCTTTCTAACTTGACTAGGATCCGTGACCGTGATCCAGTTTTTTTCTTCATCTGGTCTATGATCCGTGACCGTGACCGTGATCCGTGACCATGATCGTGTCTGGTCTGCTATGATCAGCTTTGTAACTTGACCACGGCAAGCTAGCGCCGCTCTTCGTGTGTGCCCGTGCAAAGGTTAGACGATGGAGAGAAGAGAGATTGAGATCACAGACCCGGGACCCACCCGTAAGTGAGACAACGGTCATGCACGTGTTGACGAGGCACTCCCTCTACTCTACTCAATGCAAGTACTGTATAAAATCAAGTTATGGGACAAAGCCAACAACCGTTTGTTTTTTCAGGCTATCGACTTATGCTTTGTAGTCCAGGTTGCCAGTTCGAATCTCGTCTTTCAGATTTGTTAGTTTTAGGTCCAAATTTGATTAATGACAAGTGGGACCCCCGTGTGTTGTTCCGATATTTCAGTGTAGGATGGTTTTTTTGAACAAACACTTTGCGCGGTTAGACAAGTAACAGCACGAGTTACACGTATTTTGCAAGTTTATGAACAAAAATGACAGCGACATAGAATATCACATCCACCCCGCAGCTTAGATACTATGGTGATACGAGTTTTTACACCGTTAGAAGTGAGATCCAATGGCTTGGGAGTAGTCTTTGTAAATAAAACATTCAGGCCTTGTGTGTGCCACTGCATCTTCGATCCAACGGCTCCCAGGTGCTAATATGAGGTGCTCCCCGTAGCTTAATTACCCGCTACGGTGATATGAGCATCTAGGTCGTACGATCAGTGATCAGATGGCACATGCATAGTACTTGTACTTTCTGCGCATTTCCCAAACTCTATCAGCCTTATATTGTAAAAACATTCAAACCTCCTACTGTGGGCCGTTAGATCGCAGTGAACTCGTATCACCATAGAATCTACGGTGCAGGAGCACCTCATACTCTCCCGTGCGAGAAAACATAAGGTGCTATCGCAGCTTGGATGCTACGGTGATACGACCTTGGAGGTCGTTTGATCTGAGATCCAATGGCATCTGAGCAGTCTTTGTGCTTGTAAGCAGTGGCCGAACTCTTTTGGGGCTTTCCTGCAAAAAATCATTCGAACCACCGAGGAGGTGTTGGGTCACAAATCCAACGCCTCCGAATAGCTTGTATCACCAAAGCATCTAAGGTGTGGTGATGCTATGGTGATACGAGCTTCGAGGTCGTTGGATATGGGATTAAAGGGCATGTAAGTAGTTTTTGTACAAATTGTGTGCAATTCTCAAATTCATCAAGGTTTCCTGCAAAAAAATTAAGACACATCATGTGAGCTGCTATATCTCAGATCTACAAGCTCCAAGCAACTCGTATCGGCATATAGCATGTAAGGTATGGGGGCACATGATATTCTCCCGGGGAGGAGGGGTGGGGGTGCACAACCAATCGATGGTTGGGAGGGTGAGGACAAATATAATCTAAACAACCCTAAACAGAGCTCCACAATTTTATTTAAGGTCGAGGGGTTGACCCCCGACAGTCATAGCTCCGCCTAAACACAACATTTGCATGTACTGTAGTACTAGACTTAATATTCATGTTTCAGTTTCATGTTCATTTTAAATATTGAACTGAGGACCATGGATGTCTTACATTTTACTCCCTTCGTTCCTAAAAATTAGTCTTTTTAGAGGCTTCAAATGGACTGGCACATACGGATGTATATAGACATATTTTAGAGTCTAGATTCACTCATGTTGCTCCGTATGTAGTCACTTGTTGAACTCTCTAAAAGACTAATATTTAGGAATAGAAGGATTATTTTTGAACTCGTGTCATACATGCATGGGTTGGAAAAATATATCACTATACTTATTCGATTGTTGTTGTGTTCGTGCGTGTGTGTCTGTGTGTGTGTGTGTGTGTGTGTGTGTGTGTGTGTGTGTGGTCATATGCTTGATACATACAAAGTTTTCTCACCTCCATATTGTTCATCTTTTAAATTTGAATTTGCATTGGAAAACTTACTAGGGATACCATGAAATGTGAAATCCACGTTGAGATCACTATATCATAAATTCACTCTATTTCAACAACTCATCATAAATCAATTACCACGTTGAGATTAGTATTTGCAAGGAAAATACGGGTATTGTGATACACATAGATTCGTTCAACAATTTAAAAGGTTCCTTTCGTATTCTCAAATGGTAGGACCCAATGGTGTACCGGCCAGACCTTGGCTCGTGTTGATCCTAAAAAAATGGGCTCGTGTCCTTCGGTGGCGTGTGTTGTATGCACATTAGGCAACCCCAACCAGTCGAGCCTCAGCGTTTCAAGTCAAAATATCTGGTGGCCAGAATTCCAGCCCTAGGAAATTCCCATCATATCCCCGGTCCATAATGACTACCGATGAACAACGGAGGGATGCTTTAGTAACTAGACAACATTACCTACCGTGCCGAGCACGGTTCAATTCCCTCGGTCGCTGCTTGTCAAGGTCACCCGTCAACTGCATTGCCTAGTACTACTACTAGTACACCAGGATGAGCACATAATTGAGCGCGTTTGTTCGTTCCTAGTACTTGAGTTAACACATCAGGCAATGCACTGGTACGGAGGGATTATCCTTTTACTCCCTCCTTTTCGGTTTATAGGGCTTATCTCAAAATTTTAGTTTTCCCATTTTATAAGTCTCAATTTAGTTGTTTCCCATCACATGTTCAGATTTCAAGGTGCAATAAATCATTACATGCAAGTATTAAGAGAAAATTGACCAATGCATGTACTTTATGCATGCATGCATTGCAATTAATGCATTCGTAAACACATTTTTTGAGGAAAACAAGCGCATTAATTGAGTGGTTTTGCAAACTACAATAATTGTTCCACCACTCACCATCTACTTTGGTTGGTGAGATTTTTGAATTGAGCCCTATAAACCGGAAAGGAGGTTTAACTAAGCAAAATGTTTGACCAAATCCTTTCTTAAGAAATACAACAGGACAGATGTACGGCTTGAAAATTTATTGCATGATGCAGGTTATTATATTGTTTCGAATCCTGGATCTTAAATTTCAAAAAATACAAAAGTGAGCATAAATTCTTGAAACTGAGCATGGTCACGTGATATGGCACAAATATTACTTCGTAAGTTTTTTCTTCAATTCCAGACAAGCTGCTTATGACAAGTTGCACAAATGAAGAGCCAAGGTATTTTGGAACAAAGACCTGTCACGTTAAGGCGAATGCTTTCACTATTGAAACCGTGGTTGTTTACGTGCTGCCACGAGTCCCCGCTTCGCATCGGCAGGTGTCGTCCCAGCAAGCGTGTGAGTCGACGGGAGGCGTGCGAGCAGACCGCTGCGTCGGCTGTTAGGGAGGCGTGCGAGCAGACCACTGTGCAGACTCACCGGGAGGCGAGCCCTTTGACCAGGCTCCGCCGCTCACCGTCGTCCCAACTGCTCCCACATTTAATGTCGTCGGTGCCGCAGTTTAAAATCAACCCCGCACTACCCGGTATCGCTACAATCCTCTCTCTTCCTCTCCGATTCTCCTGTCGTCTACCTCCAACTAGCCTGACCTAAACATACGCCATGCCGCATCATGATGGTCTGCCCTAGTGTTCCAGTTTCATGAGGAATACACCCAGCCGGAGTCTCAAGAACATAAGGAGCTTTGGGACGAGCTTGAACTGGCTTGCGGGAAGACGTCGCGCCTGTCCCTGCTCCCGTTCCGGCTCCCATCGCCCCGACAGCGCCAGCACCCATCCCCGTGACATTGATGGGCTGGGAGCCGCACATTGTCGCCGAGCTTGATGCCACGGGGTTCCACGAGGTCCCCGCCGACTTTCACACGCCCGTGCACCTACCAGCGCATGCGCCTGCGCGTGCACCGACGCGCATGCCCGTGCTGGTGCCCGTGCACCTGCCAGCGCATGCGCCTGCGCGTGCACTGACGTGCGCACCCGTGCCGGTGCCCGTGCACACGAATGTATCTGCCACACCGTTAACAGCGCTTGTCCCCGCGCGGGTGCTAGTGCCCCCCTCAGCGGCATGGATGGCTGCCGTCGACCGCTTCCTTGCACCAGCGCCAGAACATTTTGGCCTTCCTTGAAGTTAGGCCAACGTCCAGGAGTACGCCAACAACGGCGCAAGACGCCGCCGTCGCCGTCGGTCAGTGGCCCGACGACACACAGAGCACGGCAGAGGAGTCGCTTCCCACCGTGAGACGCCCCCGCCGCCGCTGCGTAATCTAAATTTGCCATGAAAAACATTCAGATTGCCATGCTTAAAATCCGAACATTTATCATTTCCGTTTATTTTATATCGATCATCGTATAATTTAAAATCGGAGTCAGACAGAACGAAATGTATGGTTTGATCGATTGAATGTTCTCCTAGAGCCGTATCAAATTAAATATAAAACGTCATCAAGCCACATGTATTCCTTGTCATCCAACGACTTAGACTGCTTCAATGTCGAGCAGTCAACACGTTTAGCGTGCAGTTAATTTCATGCCAAAAATAGTGCTAATCACATGACAACACGCAAATAATATCCTAGTAGTTAATATCCGCATGCACTTAATATACTTCCAAATTAACGTGCATTGCACGTACACACTGACTAGTGCTGCTAGTAATACGTGAAACGGGTGCCGTGACATGTGAACGCGTCCAAATATGGTCAACGGCAACATCGCCCGCAAGTTCTTCCTGTTTGCCCGTGCGTCTAAACGCAGAAGGGGAGGAGAGAGAGAGAGCACACATGGAACCCACCGAAGTGAAGGCGAATAGTACTAAAAATAATATTACATGTTATCCATTAATTAGGTTGTGGTAATATAAAAACATTATTTGAACAAAGGGGGTAAAACAAACATTGCTATTCTACGTATGTTGCCCATTGACGTGCGGCTTGAAGGCCCGGTCGCATGTTCGATCCTCATCCTATATTTTTTAATTTGTATATGGGTCCAAATTTGTTTCTTGACATGTGGGCCCCTCGGTGTGTAGTTTGGAGCACTTTAATTTGTGGGTCAAAATTTGTTCCATTCCAAGTGGACTATCGGTGTGTAGTTTTGTAGCTTATTTATAATAATTAAAGAGAACAACATAGTTTTTTCAATAATACCATGGTGCGACATGGAAGTCAAGAAAGGACGTGCGAGAGAGCGATGACCGAGCCAGAGGGAAATCAACTAGGGGAGTTGCGTGGGTTGCAACGGCGTTTGGAGTAGTTGTGGGCCGAATGCTACGAAAATATAATCTAAACCGACCAGAATAAATTTCTACACAAATTAATCCAAGGTTGGAGTGCCCCTCGCAATGTAAATAGCTCCGGCTTTGTGAGGGATGGAGAGGTAGTAGCTTCAACGCGTGGAAGATACGGTATGAGAAAGCGAGGTCAATCGAGAGACATATAGATAGAGAGACAAAGTGAGTGTGGTCTGACATTCATTGAACAAATATATATGCTCCAGAGAGATATTGTCCGATTGAGCTTTTGGTAAGGGTGAGAGCTGTAAGATAGAGCTTGGGAGATGATCTAGTCACAGACGTGTAGATATATTTTGTGCGTGGGAGGAAGCAAGGTCAACCGATCACATAGGGTCGCCGTGCGATCGAAAGAGTGAGACGGGTTGGAGAGAGTGACCTAGATAGACGATGTGCGTGAAAGAGTATACAATGTGAATAGGTCGAATTGGGCTCAAACATGGTGATATATATCGTTTTTGTCCGAGAAAGAGCGAGGTAAATCGAGACATACACACACACACACACACACACACACACACACAGAGAGAGAGAGCGTGGCCCACCATGAGGTCGAAAGAGTGGCAGCGGTTTGGATGGACTGACCTAGATATACAATCTGCGTGAGAGAGTATAGAGTGTGTCGATCGAGGCCCGAACATGGAGATATATCATTTGTTTGTGAAAGAAAACGAGGTTAAACGAGACTTAGATAAAGAGAGCGAGATTGAGCGAGTGTGGCCCGCCGTGCGGAAGAAAGAGTGAGACAGTCTCGAGGGAGTGACCTAGATATACAACGTGCGTTCATGCGCACAAGAGGTTCGG
>NC_041383.1:130218355-130219238 GCF_002162155.2 Triticum dicoccoides | reverse complement strand
GCTAAAAACAACATTTGAATGTACATAGTACGAGACTTAATATTGATGTTTCAATTCGGTGTACATTGTAAGATTTGAACCGAGGACCAGGCATACGGGTAATTATTTCGAATTCGTGCCATACTAAGTTTCGAAAAGTTGACATTGGCTCAATTTGTTGTGCTATTTTGTAGGTCATATGTTTGAATCCATCCAAAAGTTTTCTCACTACCAAGGTGTTCATCATATACATATGAATTTGTATTAAAAAAGTAGCGTGGATACAGTGAAATGCGAAATCCACGTTAGAATTGGAGATCGCTACATCACACACACTCTAATTCAAATAACTAGCTATGTGACACACACTCTAATTCAAATAACTAATTATCTGACACACTCTAATCCACGTTAGCGTGGGTACCATTTCGATTTTTTTCAAATAACTCCTCATTAATTAATTTATATAGTACTCCCTCTGTTCACTTTTATAAGACCTTGAAGACATTTCAGACAATGTGCAAAACAGTTCATTTTAAGTTGTCTAAAATGACTTACAAAAGTGAACGGATGGAGTATCTCGTTTCGAATGACTAATTATTGCAAGGAAAACACGGGCATGGTAATACATACAGATTCGTTTGCAAATGAAAGAAGATTCGTTTGCATTCTCAAATGTAGGCGCATCAGGAAGACCAGGGTCGTGTCGGGGTGGACGCTGCTTCGGTGCCTTAAAGGCAACTGCCCTTGGGTGACTGACATGTGGGCCAGCCACCTGTTGGGCCCACATGTCATGGACACAAAGGCAGGGACCTTAAGGCACCGAAGCATAGTCCTGACGGGGTGGTCGCGTGTGTCGGACGGACGCGTAGCACCCAGCCACCCACCCCCCTCCCCCCCCCCC
>NC_041383.1:130215128-130218201 GCF_002162155.2 Triticum dicoccoides | reverse complement strand
ATATAAGTTCGCGCTTCCACGATTCGGATTGAAATATCTGGCGGCCCCAATTCCAGCCCTGCAAAATCTCTCTTCTCCACCGTCCCCTTCCACGCCCAGATTGCTCAAATCCCTAATTTGCCGCCATCCCTCGAATCGCCCCTCGTCTAGTCTCTTTCCCCACCCACCTCTGTGCCGGACGACGAGGACGAATACGACGGTCGTGCTTCACCACCGCACCAGAGCTACCTCATCTACGCCCTCGTCCACCGCATCGGGTGGTCCACCGACAACATCGGCTGCCGCAACCGACGTGCCTCATAGACACCGAGTTCCACCGCATCAGGTGTGCTCCACCGACACCGTCTCCCAGCTCACTGGGGCTACTTCACCGAGCACATCGTTGCACCTCCGCCCCCCGAGGCCGTTGGGGCTTCACCAACGGTCTCGTCCACCACATCGTAGCGCTCCGCTGCGACTCAAGATCTGCATCCATGCGCGGCCAGCCAACGCTAGCGCATCACCCTCAACGGCTCTGAAGTGACCCGCACTCTAGCTTGGTGAGCATGCCCAAACGCCGGCCCAAACTAGGTATCCACACATCACTCCCTTGTGCACTGTTCCGACGATGTTTGGATATCCTTTCACTGCTCTCTTAGCTTACACGCCTATGCAACTCTGACTTTCACTACTAGGAAAAGGGCTATAGATGGAATTGACACTAATGGCGCACCAGACATGTGGTGCGCCATTAGTATATACTAATGGCGCACCACCCTCTGATGCGCCATTAGTGTTGAAACTACTAATGGCGCACCCTGCCCACGGTGCGCCATTAGTACCAAATTTTTTTTGAACTAGTGCGCCTGTCCAAACATACTAATGGCGCATCCGCTGGTGGTGCGCCATTACTAGTTGTAACTAGTAATGGCGCACCAGCCAGAAGGTGCGCCACTAATATTATTATTTTTATTATGGTTTTTATTCCTTTTTTTGCAAAAGTACTAATGGCGCACCACCAGGGGGTGTGCCATTAGTAACCTGGATTACTAATGGCGCATTTGTTGCTAGTGCGCCATTAGTAAGTGGGCAGCAACAAGATATTTTGGACAGCCTCTCCTCCCACACTCACATTCTCCCCACTTCATTCTCTCCACCGCCTCCTCCTTGTCTCGGGTGCCTCCTCTTTTTCACCTCATTTCCACCATAGATTCATTCAAATTAAGTGGTTAAGTTACCTTGTTTTGCTAGGTAAGTAAGGGGGGAAGCTATATTTATGTTGTTCTCCCTGCAACAATGTGCACATGCATTTTTTATGGCCTAGCTAGATCTATGTATGTTCGTGGTGTTGCATATGTTTGTGGTGTTGCATATGTGTTTGTGTTTGGAGGTGTACCGGTATTTGAAATGCGATAGTTGCCAATATTTTGCTGGAATGTTGATTCATTTCCGTTTCGGCGAGAATTTTGGCATTAAGCATTCTTTTTGGTCCTATTTTTAGGGAAAGTCATGCCAAATTTTTTCTTGGTTCTAAAATATCATTTTGCTCTACCCCGTAGGCGACCATGGTCCGCACGATGACCGAAGGCATCGTGAATAGGTTTTTGAGGTCCGCGAAGGCCGAGATGCTTCAAAAGAATGAGAGGGAGATAAGATGTCCGTGTCGAAGATGCAAGCTGAATAGCCTTATTGCGGACCCGGATTCTGGGCAGGTGCGGGACCACCTGCTCTTGCGTGGTTTCATGGATGGCTATCGGTGGCAAGGTGATGAAGATGACTACGAAGTCGTCCATGGGGGCCAGGCAAGAAATGAGGAAGGGCAGCAAGACAACCACCGCGGCTCGGGGGGGCGAGAAGACGAAGAATCCCCAGGAGATGATCACGATGGTGATGCTGTACACAGTCATCATGTTGAAGATGCAGGACATGATGATGATGCCGGCGGAGCAGACGACGCTGGACCATCGATGGGCTGGGTGCAGGACCCTCATATTCAAGAGCTGCTTCTCAAGCAGACGGATAACGCAAGAGCTGCCGCCCGAGAGAAAGCCAAGATGGATCAACTTGAGTTAGACGCGGTTACTCCATTGTATGAAGGATGCAGGCCCGAGGATACCCGCCTGAAAGTAACGCTCATGGCTCTGGAGATGAAGGTAAAACACAAAATGACCGACGCATGCTTCGACGAGAACATGTCATTCTGGCACGAACGTCTTCCCAAGGGGAACAAGTGCCCGACCAGTTTGGAGGAGGCGAAGAAAATCGTGTGTCCTCTGGATTTACCGCACGTGAAATACCATGTGTGCATGAACAATTGCATCATTTATCGGGACGAGCACGCGGAGTCTACCATATGTCCGGTGTGCGGTGTCACTTGATACAAGAAGAGGAAGAAAGCTCCTCGAAAAGTGGTGTGGTACTTTCCGATCACTCCTCGTCTGCAGCGGTATTTCGCGGACCCTAAGGTAGCATTACTGTTTGATGATATTTTTTAAAAAATTATTACTGTCTTATAAAAAAACACTGTTATGATTTAAACAAGTTTGAACATATTTAAACACAAAAAAGTATCAAACAGCATTTTAAATGCATAAAAAAAATTTGTGGAGCCTAGGAATCGAACCCAGGACCTCCTGGTGTGAGAACGGGCACCTGACTAGTCGAGCTAGTAGAGGGGAGTTGATGTGGATAAGGTCAGGTGGGAGATAACCTGTTGGCTCGAGCGGAAATAAAAAAAAAATACTAATGGTGCACCAGGTCGAGGTGCGCCATTAGCATGTATATACTTATGGCGCACCGAGGGGTGGTGCGCCATTAGTATTGTGCCCCCCTACTTCTGATCCCCTCTCTCTCCCTCGCCCGAGCCCTCGCCCTCGATCCCCTCTCTCTCCCTTGCCCGAGTCCTCGCCCTCGATCCCCTCTCTCTCCCTTGCCCGAGCCCTCGCCCTCGATCCCCTTCCCCTCTCCTCTCCCGACGCCGCCGCCCCGCCGCCCTCGACGCCGGCCAGATCCGCCGCCACCTCTGCTCGAGCTGCTCCCATCGACCACGCCGCTGCTCGCGTGCTTCTTCTCTCCCGCGACCCCGCCATTGAAG
>NC_041383.1:130178300-130214574 GCF_002162155.2 Triticum dicoccoides | reverse complement strand
GATCCCCTCTCTCTCCCTCGCCCGAGCCCTCGCCCTCGATCCCCTTCCCCTCTCCTCTCCCGACGCCGCCGCCCCGCCGCCCTCGACGCCGGCCAGATCCGCCGCCACCTCTGCTCGAGCTGCTCCCATCGACCACGCCGCTGCTCGCGTGCTTCTTCTCTCCCGCGACCCCGCCATTGAAGGTCTCGCAAGGTCCTCTTCTCCTCCCCCTCCCCCTTTGTTCGATTCGATTGTGCCACCGTCAAGGTTCCCTGATGATGCTGGTTCCTCTCGCGCGCAAGCTGCACGCACCTCGGACCGCGTGTGCCTAGTTCTTCCCGGGACGCTGCCCCGACCCTACTACCCACGCCATCAGGGGAGCTCGTCAAGGTATCATCCCCCCTCTCTCTCTCTCTCTGCTCTCTCCATCTCTCATGCTCTGGCGTGTTTTTTTCCTAAGGGACGAAACTATGTTCTCTTGTTCCTATTGCTAGGTGTTTTTGTCTGCCATGTACGTACATACCTAGAGTAGTTGATTAGATGCAGAATTCTTTGTCAAAAAATATGTGATTTCCATTCTGCAGTGTTGAACTTGTTTTAGTGTTCGTGTCTGCTCTGTCAAAAAAATTGGGGAAAATCCTGCCAGTTAAGCTGGCTGATTAGTATATATTTAGTCATTTTTAGTGTTAATATATGTCACTCCGTGTGCATGATTTCTTCTCAACAAGTTCCAGAAACTTTGTGAAATACTATAATATACCACTTTTTATTCATGTATTAGAACTCTGTCCAAAGCTCAAAATACGAAAACAAATTGTTGTTTACTTGTGATGTTGATACAACTGTAATGGTCTATGCAATTGGTGATTTTTTCAAAATGTTTTCTATTTCCATGGGGATAAATTTATCTTATGCCTTATGTTCATGTGATTCAGTTAATTTGTTTTGAGTTGCGCAGTAGGGCAAAGCCCCACACCCCCTGTTATATTTATTTAAATTAAGATTACAAGGCTACAAGTACAAAATAAAATGCACATTAGAACTATACATGGAAGCAGGTGCCTTTGTGTTCTGGTAGTCCTTTAGAACTATACATGGAAACATAATCTTCCTTATCAAGACAAACATAATAGAAGCAGGTGCAGGAGCTGTAGTACTCCATTTGGAGACTTTAACTGGATCAGATTAGGTACTCCATTTGCTGTAGTACTCCAGTTAACTGAAACTAGTGACTCTGCTGCTGAAATTACCATTGAAATCGAGGTAAAATCACTGTTGAACTGGGTGTAAAATCACTACTGTTGATATTCAAATTTAAACTTGAAAATGAAAATTGAATTGGAGAATTAAATCACTGTTTTTTAGTCCCCATTTCTGAACCTATGCTAACCTTGCAAGCAGCATAACAGGCAATGTACTCCAAAATACTATAAGAACTGGAGTAAAAGATGACTGCATCTCACAGAATATAAGAAATGGGGACTCTTGGCTAAGTATGGCAATGCCACAGAGTAATAATTAACTAACTGAAAATTTGACATTCTGGACTATGCTTGGCTCTAGTTTTGTGAAATCTCATCTCTTTTCTAGTGCCATGACTAGTCATGAATTTTATTTTACTTTCCCCACTTTATAACATTCAGAAATTGTTTACTAGCTCAAGCTTCTCCTTTGCACTTTATCACTTCAATCTGCTGCTACCTCAAGCTTCTCGTTTACACTTGTGCCAAGTAGCATTTTTTCCTTGTATAATTATATGGTGGTTGACTGAGCTGCTACTTTTTCCTTGTAGAAGATCGCAGGTCGAGTGGGAGGGATCTAGTTGCGACGACACCGAATCACTAGCAAGGCAGCTGCCTAGAATAATAGGTACTTTTTTTACACTTTCAGTTCGTGTCAGCAGGGAGATATAATGTTTTACAATCTTTCTTGTTATATTGGAGTTAGGTTTTTTGAATATGAGTAGCAGTGACTTGGATATACCTTATGGAGTTGTAACAGTTCCTCTTGGTGCTTAGGTGCATTTTCTTTGTGTAACTTGGTAGTTCAAACGGAATGTATCTCATTTTGTAGACATATTATTTTCTGGAATATCATATATTCAAATTTGTAATGAATGATGGCTTCTACCTTGGGGTGTGGTTTCATGGGCAGTCTCCTTGGCTAGCCTGAGTGGCTCTTGCTGCCCATGCTAGGCTGTCTCTTTCATAAATCAATGCATACTGATGTTCATATGTCATGTTTCATGCTTGGAGAAAATTAGCTCCGTGCGGTCGCAAAGATGTACAAAATGGAGGATACCATCTTCTAACTCAAGGGGTTTTTTGTGATGCTATGAAAGATTATAAAAAGAGGAGAAATAATCCCACTAAGCCTGGTTAGTTTTGCATAGTTTCCTTGTCATTACAATGGCATGTGGCTTTCTGGCTTTACAAAACATCATCATCATCAAATCTAACTTTTGGCTAGCTGATTCGCAATATGCAGTATTTCTTTGTCACTTTTTCTAAAATTAGTTTGGTTCTATATATATTAGTATCAGACTGGAAGTGCAAAATATGTGAATGTGGCAGTTCACTGTGCATAATGACATGTTAACATCCACACACACTCAAACCAGCTGACTGTTAACATCCACACACACTCAGATTTGTTTTATCAAACCAATAAAATTTCCTTTTGACTGTTTATTTGATAAGGGAAATAAGTACTAGCTTTTTTTCTCTGAGGAAAACAAGTAGCTTTGTGTGTCGATATTCAGCAGCTATCCACAAACACGCAAGGAACAGCACACACACACAGATTACCTGCAACTAAGATTGTGGTGCTAGTAAAGGCACATTGTGGCCTTTTCATCCATATGAAAGTAGAGGCACATTGTGGTGCTAGTTTGCTGGGTTTTGTCTCCGACCATCGTGTCGTGATGATATTGCAGGTACCCCGAGAGGCCCTTGAGTTTGCTGGAATGTCGATTAACTTCCGTTCCGGCAAATTCGGGTACTCTATATGTCCTATTTTCAGCAAAGGTCATGCTGAAATTTTCCGTGAATTTTAGCATGACTTTGCTAAAAATAGGACCCGGGTGTACGCCGGCCGGCACCTCTTCAGCAAGCGGCCCCTCCGTCAACTGCACGCCCGCCGTTGGTGGTGCCTCGACATTAGCCGAGCTCGACGCCATCATCACGGTAACAAATTAAGCCTCTCTCGGTCGAGGACTTCATCTCCTTGCCTTTGACTGGGCATCCCTGACGCCATACATGTTTTCGCAGGGCGCTGCCGACGTTCCGTGCACTCTCCTCCACTTCGTGAACAACGAGTTGGTCGATGTTGCCAAGGGCAAAATCGTTCAACCGGGCAACCCCTTGTTCCACGGTACCCAGATGCCACCCAACTTGTTTAGGGTTCAACTGGTTCGGGTGCTGCCAGGCTGCGACGACTTGTTACCTCCGATTCGACCCGTCGGGGCCGACGATGAAGACGTGATGACCCTCAGCGCCTGCCTGAGCTGGCCCCTGCTTTGGCCGAAGAGCCAGATTCGTTTGGGGGCGGGGGACACCAACCAAAGACAACACCGCCAGTCATGCCGGCGCCAAGTCGGCCCCATGGCAAGACCGCCGTAACGGTGCCGGACATCCCTATGCCACTGGATCCAAACATGCATATGGCACAGGATCAGAACGACGACGACGACGACGATGATACATTTGGCAATGTCGATCACTACTTTGCCGAGCATGGGTACGATGGCGACTTCATGGGGCCTCCTTCTCAAGAACCAAACCCAACAAAAGACGTGTGCGATCTAGCTCGTACCGCGGAGAAGCCAAGTTGCAACAGGCGCCGTCTGGCGTTCAGCTCTCAGGAGACGCCTCCAGCTGCCGACTTCACCGAGCCTCAGATAGGCGGGGTGCGAAATATTATCAGCCCCAACACACTCAAGAAGGCGGTCTGTGAGCAGAACTCGGTCCCATTACAGGAGAAGAAGAAGGCACACAAAAGAAAGACTAAGAAGGGTGCGAGCCAGCCGGCACCGAGTACGATCCGTGCTCAGGACGGGCCACCTTCACCGCAGGATACCTCGAGGAGGGTGCATGTGGCGGGTAGGGCGATGCTACCGACAAATATGCTCAATGCTGCAACCGGTGCTATGCGGAGTCGGCATGACAGTGTTCTTGCTTTGGAGAAGCGGCGTCTCAGAGAGAAGGATGTGGCATACCCGGTTTTTGCGGCCAAGGTGCCAGAGGGCAAGAGCTTTGTGGATAACTCCATCGGGCGTACGGTCATCCTGCGTTTTGATGACATCCACGCTATGTTGAACCTTCATCCGCTGCACTACACCTTCGTTCGGCTATTTTCGCTGAGTATGGAGATGCGGATCATTCGCGACAAGACCCCAGACATCGTGATAGTCGACCCCTTCTACATGCGTGCCAAGATCTTGGGCAGCGCTGGGGACCGGCAAGTCGCGAGTTCTTACCTCGAAGGCGTCATTCTGGCAAACCAAGATAAGGATAACTTCCTCGGGCCTTTCTTTCCCGAGTAAGTCCTCCCCTCAACCGGCCCGTAACATATGAATTCTTACATTTCGATCGTTTTTCTTTTAACATTCCGTGTTTTCTGCAGTGACACACATTGCACGCTCATCCTCCTAAGCCCCAAATATTCCATGGCCACGTATTTCGACCCGGACCGTCAGTCGAACGTAGACTACACAAATGTCAAGAAGGTTCTTGATGATGTTCTCCCCGGCTACGCCCAATCTGGAGGCACCTTCACCAGGCCTATTCGTAAGTACGGAAAGCACGTGTTCTCCCACAATACGACGTTCTGCTGCGTCAAGCAGCCGCCTGGCGGTCAGAAGGGTGCCTACTACGCCATCCATCACATGCGGGCGATCGTACGGGACCATCATCAACTTTTGCTACCGAGTAAACTCAAAGATTGGGCCACGAGCGTGTCGGCAATCTAGGACGCGGACCTCCGACAAGAATTCTTTCGCATCCAGTCGGAGTTTGCGGAAATCATCCATCAAGATGTCCTTCGTACCTCGGGGCAGTTCTACCTCAGAAATCAACCGTCCAACAGTGACATCGACACAATGCTACAAATGCAGGATGACAACGCCCGTTCTTTCATGACTCCCACGATAGACGGCGGCTTCATCCACGCTCCGGTCCCTTGAGTCGAGTTGTCTAGTTCTGAAACATCGATTGGCTCATGTTGTAATTAAACTTTAATGAACTTGTAGTATGTCTCTTTGGTTTCGAGAGTCGTTCAACTTAGATGTAATCGATGCTATTAATGTCTTGCTTTTCTCTTCCGATCGTTCTGTTGCATACTTATATATTGCTTATGTATTGTCTGTGAATTGGTACTAACGTTTCGTTTGGCTAGTGCATAGCGATGCCGACGTATGTCGTGTACAAGGGTAAGGTTCCCGGAGTCTACGATGACTGGGAGGAGTGTCGGAGACAGGTTCACCGATTCAGTGGTAACAGTTACAAAGGGTACACCACTAGGGCCGAGGCCGAATCAAGATACGCCCGCTATCTAGCGGGAGAGGGGAGGGAGCGTTGGAGGAACCGGATGAAGACGAGTTTCATCGTGATGATGCTCATCGTGATGACCGCAACTCTCTTCTATGTGATGGTAGTTTAGATGATCGATATCGACTTGTAATGTGAAGACAGACTCGCTACTCGCGGTCTCGAGACTTGTAATATAATGTTCTATCTTTGTTCGGTCTTTTCAATTCGGAGACTAATATGATGAATTGTATTCGGAGACTAATATGATGAATTGTATTCAAAGACTAATCTTCTATTGTATTTGATGAATCTATTGTTGATGTGTGCTGTCTATATTTTGTCAAATTATACATTTTGTAACCTGTGCAAAAAATAGAAAAAATAAATAAAAAAAAACCCTAATATTCATACTAATGGCGCATCACATGACAGTGCACCATTAGTATGACAGTGCATACTAATGGCGCATCATTGGGCAGTGCGCCATTAGTATGCCGCGGTTACTAATGGCGCATCCAGAGGTGGTGCGCCATTAGTATGCCAAAGCACCTGGGTATACATGGCCCCTGGGAGGCATACTAATGGCGCACCCTAGCCTATACTAATGGTGCACCCGAGGTGCGCCATTAGTATACCAGATACTAATGGCGCACCAGGTGGTGCGCCATTAGTAAAAATTACTAATGGCGTGCTATTAATGGCGCACCACAGATGCGCCATTAATAGCCATACTAGGTGCGCCATTAGTAGGGGTTTTTCTAGTAGCGTTTAACTCTTATTTCTTCTGGAGATATCATCTGAAACAAGCAAATCCATTTTTTAGCGAAGCATGACGGGGCTACGGGATCTGGTACACATCCTGCACACCCGTATAACCTTGTAAGTATCCGTCCTCCGGTACAACATCAAAGTCGATTCCTCTTATTTGATCAACCATTCGCCGTGTCAAAAATGCATAGGGGGATGCAAGGAGCACAAGGCCTGCACATCCAAGCAAGTGGTAACATGGACTTGTACATGGAACATCCCAAGCGCAAGCAGAGCTGCAGTGAGCCTGTACAACGAGCTAGCGTAAGTCCCTGCATTTCATTTAATTCGTACTGGCATTCGTGTATGATTTGTGTGCAGTGGCTGATCCACGAATTCAAGTTACCAGGGGCGAACATTTAACTTAAAAAATACGAAGGCACTTGCACTCCAGAAATCAACATAACTTGAGAAATGTGAAGCTACATGCACTTTGAAAACCAGCTAATGATCCAAAGTAGTTCAGATTATAAACACTAAATTATGCAAGCACCAAAAAACACAAAATGCAACATGGTGTACAAGGACTACAAACATGGTCTGTACCTTCTTGAATTATTCGTTCTCTGGCTGAAAATATCGAAGTGTAATTGCATGTATAACCAGCTACAAACATGGTCTGTACCTGCATATCAATATATCTATCTTGCACAAGTATGCCAATAGTTTCAAACAACAGATTAGAAAACTATTTACGCTATGTTGTCATGATACGGGGACTTTCTGGTAGATGGCCTCGATGTTTCCTCAAGCTATGAACATGCACTATAATTTGCTTGTCCTCAATGCCTGCAAATCTCTGTCTTTGTCAACTTAGTACATCATCATTAGACACTAAAGCCTTCAATGAGCTTGCAAAATGCTTGCATTAGATTCCTCATTAGACACTATATGTTCATCACCAGGAGCATGTAAAATGTTTGCATCAATCCTTCATTAGCAGTCCGTTCATTAGACACTTCAGGCTCAAGAACAACATGAGCTTGTATGTTTGCACTGGAAACTTGATTAGATACATCGGATTCAGTCAGTTCAGTATTGATTGGGGGAGTTATAAAATAAGTAGAAATTGGTTTCATTTTGTCATAGATTCCCTACATACAAGCAGTTTTACAACACCGTCAGGTTTAACTATTAGCCAAAAATTGAAGAGTTGAATTAGATATAATCAGGGATGTGATGTACCTGCTCATTGCGCATGCTACTCTTGCAAGCTGCGACTGTCCGTTTGTGCAAGCTCGATGCCATGCCCGTGCTGCCGCTGCTGCCTCCCACGCAGGCTACACCCAGGGTTGGATCTTCATCTTCTTGTCCTTCCGTTCGCTTGAAGCCCGGCGACCGCCCTTCAACGAGGGCGCGAGGAAGTGCTGTGTCGGTCTGTCCAGCAGCGGCTAGGTTCGGAGGGAACCAGACTGGAGGCTGGAGCGAATGAATTGGGATTTTTCCTGCTGTCGATCGATATGGGAGGCGCTTGTTTGGGCCGCAAGCTTGCTATAGGGCCTGCCTTGCACTTATGTTATTGGCCCATCCAAATTGAAACATTTTTCTTCATTTTTTACATTGCCTGCTCGTGCGTTGGGACGAACAAAACTAGCATGGGCCAACCTGGATGACTCAAACTAGGTGCACACTTTCCAACCACCTAAGGCGGCCGCCCATACTAGCCCCTATTGTGGCGTCGCCCCTTTTTGTGTGTATGATTGGATAGTGAAAAATATTCCAGTGACGCTTTTGATTTACCCACAGAATGGTTGAATTGCTTGTTTCTATGAACTGAGTTCGCCAATAATGTGAAGGATGCCAGTCTTTTCATCCTATTATAGATTGCTTAGATCTCGATATGCCAAAAGTTATCGCATGAAATATACAGTAAAAGCCAGTATAATGTGTTTGGCTACAACTAGTCTGACTACACGTCCTCATATAACATATCAAGGATGCACCATCTTACCAGATTAACCATTCGATTTACCCATGCAGTGTGGGAAGAAAGAAGTATTGGGACTGCGTATCCAAGCAATTGATGCCATGGACTCCTTTGTACAACCTTGTAAGCGAAAAAGAAATTGAAGTGTGACTGTACAAAGAACTACCATAAGTTCAGTTACCTGCTTCTCAGAATTTTAGTTAGCCACTTATTGCAAAATTGTTCAATTATGTTGCTTGGCTTAATTTAGTTTGCTACTGATTATATAATGACACAGCCTGCTAATCATATTGTAGACTGCGCCTATCTATGTGTTTGATACTTATTGTTAAGAATTACCTGTTTGCCTTAACTTAAATATCTACTTGTTTGTTTAACTGCTTTGCTGCTGCAACATCGGGTTACAATGATGTTAATATACTTTTCAGCATCCAATTGAAACTCTTTAATTCCTTGTTTGTTTAACTGGTTTACTGTTATAACTCCTAGTTGAGACGTTTTGCTAACTTCAACTTTTCTGAATCCAATCGGAACTTTAATGGCAAAATAGGTTAGCCCAAGATCAAAGAGCGAGGTCCCCATGGACGTTCCATCATCCCACAGCAGTGGCACCGGCCCAATCGTGCATTATGAATTGCCAACTGCTGATGCTCTAGAGGCTAAACTAGTGGTAGAAAGACATTCTGCTTCTGCACTTAAAGATGAAGTTGACATGTTGAGGAAGCAAACAGCACAATCACAAGCAGTACTCAAGACAACCATTAAATATTTGGTGGATTTCAAAACGAAGCAAGCTGAGACTAACCAGATTGTTAAGGTCCTGAAGGAAAAAAGGAAATTAAATTCCTACTTGGTAAATCATAAGTGAAATGTTCTTTCCATAGTTGAATAACCTTTGTGTTGTCTGTTCATGTAATCAATCAAACCATTTGTTTCAGAGATCATGTAATAATTGTTTTTTTTTGTTTTTTGGTTTGTAATTTTATTTGAGCACAAGTCTGTATTAATTGATAAGACTCGGAGACATTTCATTTGAATTACTGTGCCAGACCTACAAATATGACAATCGGGCTGAATGTGCATTCAGCAATAGTAGTAGTATAGATGGACCATAAGTGGCACGCATCGGAAAGGGCCAAGATGCTGGCTAAAAAAAGATGCTGTTGTAGCCAAAAAAAAGTACAGCGGCCTGGCTTATGTATGTTAGTTGATATTATTGGTCCATACACTCTATAAGTGTTTATATGTCTGTTAGTTCTGTACATTCTTGGTTGATTGACTCGGTATTTGAATCCTGATACATCGCTTGTGTACATATCTAAATGGGAGTACACATTATGATGCGTGTGACATTTGAGTTGGACATGAAGTGTTCCAAATATTCGAATTCACCTTAAACTAGATACTAGTTTCTGAATTTGAGTATCGGCATTTGTAAACCATATTCATATATGACGGTGGAATACATCTTTGTTGTCCTTTTGAAGATATATAAAAACACATAGAATGATTTATAAAGATTCATATAGGAATATAAAATGGATTCGAATTTAATTGCCAGGGTAAACGTGGATGCTTATTGTCCCAAAATTCGAAAGAAGCAGCAAAATGTCCACTCCCACGTCGGTTGCTCGAAGCCAAGTGTTTGGGAGATGGAAATTACTGTCTACCCATTACACGAACAATCCATCGGCCTGATTTCCACTGCTCTAAATAGGGGTAGGTTAGTAACTTCAATTAGACGTGACACGACCGCCTCTGTTTCTCCCTCCATTCCAACACGGTGGGCGTCAAACATGGGCGGCAAACATGGGCGGCTAACATGGGCGGCAAAACACATTTGATTCAAGCTCGTCCGAAAGACCTCTGTTTCTCCCTCCATTCCCCATTCATACACGGTGGGTGGCAAAACAAACTCAACTCGGCCGAAATCGATGTAGGCAAATATTTTCAATAGGGGCAGATTTGTAACTTCACTCAGACGTGACACAACCGCCCTACCTGTCAGCCCCGTTCATACACCGTGGGCGCCAACCACCCTCTCCTCCCCCGAAATCGCTCTGGGCAAATATTGGCGAGATGCGAGATTACCATCCTATCCCCAACCGACGAGACGTACAAATTTTAAACGGGGGCTAAGTTCGTAACTTTGCCATACTTCAGACAGGCGCGTCCCAAAAACATGGTTCCCCGTACCTCTCCCTCCATTTTCCCATTCATACACCGTCCGCGCTAGAACACTCCATCCCCACACCAGCCTCCGTCCACCACCCCATCCATCACCGCAGTCCTCCACCACATCCATCGTCACCGTCCTCCACCATGTCGGAGCGCCTACCAAGACCACGTCATCCACTGCTAGAGATGGACGTTTCTCATCCACGACGACGGACCAATAACCTTGCATCGTGTCCTCTCGCTTCATCGGCGCCGTCGTCCTCTTTGCCGGGGCCGCTCACATGACCTTCTCTTCCACCGCAACGGGACTTATCCCCCGATGCACCCGTCTACCGTCGCAGATCTGCTTCAACGCCACCGACAGCCATCGCACCCCCGATGCTTACACGGCGCCGCAACAGAGGTGGTATTTCATATCTCCTCAACTTTTTGATCTCAACCGGAAAATAGATCTTAACTTGGTTACTCTACTTTCTTTTCAGCTCTTAGAATTTAGTTCTTAGTTCGAAGCAAACAATGGATGCTAAATATCATTTCTCTGGTTTACAGCTTTAAATCTTCCATGGCATAGCCATAATACAGTTTAATTGATCATGCTTAGGGTTTAATTGATCATGTTGGTTCCGTGGTGGTTTCTTTAATATAAATCAGAGGGGAAACCCTCTTTTGCTAAAAAAATATGCTTAGAGTTTCCCCCTTTATGATCACTATACAATCAAAATACGTGCTTCGTGTCATAATAACACTGCTCCACGCATCAAGCTAAACAAGCTTAGATGTTCAAATACAAATCTGATATTATTAAAATAGGGTTGTTTAATTGGTCAGCTAAATGTTCCTAAATTAGTTTCGAAAATGCATGTTCGCCGCTTGGGTGTGTATCTCTACAGGGTGCCCACGGTGGGATGGCCCACCCTGGGATTTTGGGTCGTCCCAGGCCCCGATTCCCCTCTATTCTGTTGCGCGCTACCGATCTCTACTCGCCCCCAGCCGCCTGCCTCGCCGGCGACTTGCCGTCCCCGGACGGCATGACTCTAGGAGGAGACGCCGAACTAATAGGAGCCCAGAAGCCGCTTGCCCAACAGCGTCACCGCTGCCCGGGCGCGCCGCCGTGCCTACCTTCCCAGTCCGTTCAGGGCTCAGGCGTGCAGCACCCATCAAGCCAACCCGATTTATCCTGAGATACGTCCTCAACACTTAGCAGCAACTCCTCATCACCCATTTTCTAATTGATTCATTACTCATTAGGCAGGACTGTCATTACGGTTTGTTGTGTGCTCAGTGCTACCTACACTTAATGGTTTAGATGTATTTCGATAATCTTTAGTAACTCTAAAGTTCACATGGTTTTCAAAATTCCGGCGCTCGGAACAGAAACTAGTCATTTTAGATTGTTGGTCGTAGTGACATTGACCCAGATTACTACTGCAAGCCAGGTTTGTTGAAAATTTTATTTGTCTTTCTTACTCATTCAATATAATATCCAATTATTCACGTCGATTACTTGCAAACAATAAGTGCTAGACAAACTTCTTCATTCAGATTTTGGACGGTCTCTTACTGCAGTTACAATTCTGCATACTTGTCCTAATAAGCTCACAAGTAAATGATTGATTCACTACATCTATGCTTGCCTTGTCATATTTGTTTTCAATATTCTTTTAGGGTGGACCACCCTGTTTCTAAATACTAGAACTGTAGACCTGAGTGAATAGTATTTCTCTATGTGATCTCTTCCATCATGTGTGGGTAACGAACACTACATTGTATAGAAAGAAAGTGTCATTTCCAGCTTTTACATAGGTTTCGTTCTTTTACATGGAATACAATCTGCCTACTTGCTTTGTGTTGCACTACCAACACTCCACCCTTGAAGCTAAACATTATGCCACTCATAATTGCTTAGTTTATTTGTTTAAATACGAATTTCATATGATTCTAATGTTCCTACTTCAGTTTTGAAATGTGTGCCTACCTGTTATAGAGACATAAGGGGTTTGTATTTCTATGTGTGGTCTGGTCAGCACGGTTGGGGAGATGAACTTTGCATATGCAGGGGTTTATAGGGAGACACTCTCCGAGTTGAATATGCAATGCATTCCATAGATAATCTGACTACTTTTTATGTTTTCATGAATCTCAGATTCTGAACAGCATCATAATGATTATGAGCTTGCGCGCATGAAAAGAATAAAGCAGAACAATGCCATGGCTGTCAAACTTGGCATTAAGGGACTGAAATCAAGTCTGGATGCAATGCAATGCAAACGCTCTCCACCTACAAATTCATGCTCAGAATATGATCCTAACAGTGATTCTGAGCTAGAGGGAGACCTAAGTCAATGTAGCTCCCTAGTGGAGGAGTTAGAGGAAGATGCCCTATCTTATTCACCCATCAAGGTACTTGCTCTAACTTTCCAAGGTTACATTGCTCGCACCTATCTTGCAACTGATGCTTTGCATTGCTTCTACTTTGTTGAACTGCCATTAGCTTAGTTTACACATTGTGTATGTGAATACGCCCTTCCTATCCATTTTTAGTACATATTCCATCTATCATCATACCATATTTATCCATTCAAATGATGTTCTTGTGTATCAGATGTTCAAAAGGAAGAGGGCGATTGCTGATCGTGGAGGAGCACAAGCAAAGTATTTGGAAAAGGTAGGGGCACCTGATAAATCAAATAGCTCATTAGGTGTAGTTGCAATATCACCTGACCCACAAAATACCCCAACTCTAGCAGATTCTAGCCCTACTACACTGGTCATTTCTGATGCCCCAACTCAGCAGATCCCAACTACAGCAAACAATATGATTATGCCAGTTGACATAGCACCAGTTGTACGATGCAAAACCCCCATTCCAGCAAAGAGTACACCAAATCCAGTTGCCAAATCCCTTTTTGAACCAGAGAGAGCCCCGATCGCAGCAAATAGGACCCTTGTTCCATTTCTTCCCAGTTTAGAAGACGAAGCTTATGTTGTTGTCAGGAACTTTGCGTGCATCTTTCCTTCATGGAAAGATTATACCGCAGACACAGAACAATTTCCAGTCTTCCTCTGCCACTTACGTGTAAGTAATGTACTAATGTTATTCGTGGTCATTACTGCATATGTTTCTGCTGACAAAAGACACAAGATTTCATTCTTTTAAATAAGCGAGGAGCAAACTGGATTGTGATGACGAGCAAGAGTTGGTTGCGCTTTTCAAGCACTCGTTGATGAAGTATCATTCCTACCTGAGGCAAGCGCACTTCGATGGCAAACCTCTGTACAAAATTTCTGTAAAGTCTCTGGTGCTACATTTATCCGACGGTGACTGGAATAATCTTGTTACACATTGGTCTCGGCTGCAGCGTAAGGTACTGTCTATGATATCACATCACAATTTGAACTACATTTCTGCATTTGCCTTAATGTCTCACTTGTACGAAAACTGTTAGCAGAAGAACATTCATTCTCAAGGGACCACAGAATCTCACAACTATACTGCACACTGCATTGCTCTCGTGAGTACCTCTTGCCCTATATGACCATACTTACTTTCATACCTGTTTGATTATGTAGCATCACTGCACATGTTAGCCTCGTAATCATCCATTTGGTGGACATTATAAGATCCGTATGGACTCTTACACAAATTTAGAATCAACCCAATGCTTTTGAAGAGGTTTAGCTCTGTAGTCCGCTTGTAAGGACTGAACGTGGTCTATCACTGTACTTACATTAACAGCTACTCCCTCTGTCCCATAATATAAGAACGTTTTGTATAGTACACCAGTGTTCAAAACACTCTTGTATTATGGTAAGAGGGATTGGTTCATTTTGTAGCATTCTGCATCTTATCTCCCTCGCCCACCATTTACTAAAAAATATCAGATCTATATTTAATCTTACCAACAAGTAGAATACACAGACAATGCCACTGCAGAAGTGTAGCCCATTGCTCTTGTCAGTACATTTTGTCCTATAACGCTTGTACTTCCAGGGATTGGTAGTTGATTTTGTAGCATCAATCTACATCTTATCTTCATTATCCTCTATCCCTTCCAGTATTATCATATCTATAATTACTCTCTACAACATGTAGAGTACAGGCAATGCTTATGAAGAAGATTTTGTGCTGAAATTCTTGAGTTATCCTTCCCTTGACATGGAGAAGGGCATTATAAAGCCGGTGTTAACTATTAATGTAAGTCAGTCCTTCTAAAGCCTTTATCCTCAACTGCTATTTAATTTGCTCATACTCCCTATCGTTTACTGTTGTTTAGTTTGCTGTTTCTACCAAAATGCATGTTCGTAAGAACCGTAAGTTCTAAGTTTTACTTGTAAAACCAAATTTCTTATTCATACCATGCACATTACTTAATACTCCCTATATGTATGCTTGGTTTTGTGGATCTATAATCCAGTGTGTGGTGAAGCAGCCCATGTTTGCACCTTGCATCTCCTGTTTTATCTTACTGATGTGGCTGATGATATGAACAACATGCCATGCACATTATCCAAAATAGATACAATGATTTTCTTTGCCCTTCATCTTTGCTTGTTATGTTGACATGGTAATCCAGTAGTGTGGTGAAGCTCCCTGCATTATGAACAATGCCAAATTATGCTATTGATATTTTGAACTTACTCTTTATTTTCTAATTTGAAATTGGATAGAATTGACAGAAAAGTTATCATCTTTGTTTATACATGTGCAAAACCTGTCATCTCTCTGCTTTGGTTCAGGGTGATATGCCTGATGGCATGCACAAGTCTGCTGAAGGCTGTGAGACAAACCCAACATATATTGCAGCAAAGAAGGCAACACATCTTGAAGATAGCGAGACAACCCCAAAGTCTTGTCTTGACGCAGTGTTCAAGTTACTTGAGACTAACAGTCAGATAAGCTCACAGAATTCATTGTCTGAATCAGTTCGACTTCTTCAGTCCCAAGTTCTAGCAGAAAGGCATTCTGCAACTCAACTTCGACTTGAAGTCCTATCTCTAAGAAAGATTGCGGAGAACACCAATGAGAACCTCATCGCTAAACAGCAACACCTAGAAGCTATGACCGACATGCTAGGCCGGTCTCATAGCCTTGCTCAGCAGCTTGCGCAGCAGTTCCCCCGCAAGGCTAACCTTTCTTGAACTGTCTTGGAAGTTGTCTCGGTTCAGTATTATTTTGTTACGCTGCAATGGTGGCCAGTTTTTGTAATCTGCTTCTTCATTGGACTTTATGATCACTGGTGGCGAACTTCGATGCCCAGTGGATGTAATATACCTTAAATCCTTTATTGTATAGTGTAGGTTTATTCTTAGTTACTATGCCATAATTTCTTTATTGTATAGAGTAGGTTTGTTCTTAATTCCTACTAGTTACTGCCATCATTCGCTATCTGAAAAAAAATTAGATGTAGTCGACCGGGCCGAAACATTCGATAATGGGCCAGGTTTTTAGCGGGCCACAATTGGGCCGGCCTGTATCTTTCTTGGGCCCGAATGATTGGGGCCTTCACACATTGCGCCAGGCCCAAACTTACACCGGCCTATATTATAGTTGGGCCTTTTGTCGACCCAGCGCTTAGTTTGGCTCAGGTAGCGTTGGGCCATTAACAGGCTGAATATTGTACTGGCTTGTTACGGCCGAGATGAAACCACGGGCCTTTAGCAGGCCAAAATGCATGTTGGGCCTCAATTTTCACTAGTCGTCGACGGGCCTTCAGCACGCCGAAATGTAGACCGGGCCGTTATGGGCCCAGTTAGCTCACGGGCCGTTACCAGGCCGAAACATATCTCGGGCCTTACTTGGCCCACTGATATCATGGGCCTTTAAGAGGCCGAAAGCTTAGTACAGGCATCAACGGGCCGAATTATGCGACAGGCCTTTAACAGGACCAAAGTCACGTTGGGCTTAACTGTTGCCACCTTTAGCACGGGCCGTTATTGGGCCCAATATCCTGTCGGACTATACATGGCCCATGGGCAGCACGGGCCATTCCCAGGCCGAAAGTCACACCGGGCTGAAATGGGCCCATATCTACATTAGGCCTCTAACAGGCCGAAAGTCACTGGGCTGTAGTTGGGCCCGAATCTTCGGCGAACAATTAACGGGCTAGATCTGGCTTCGGGCCGCAAATGGGCCCAAATATTGGGCGAACAATTAATGGGCCAGATCTGGCTTCGGGTCGTAAATGGGCCCAAATATTGGGCGAACAATTAACGGGCCAGATCTGGTTTCGGGCTGTAAATGGGCCTTTATTAAGCAGGCCGTTATTGGGCTGGCCCACTAGTACCTGATTAAGTTCTATGGGCCTTTGACTGGGCCGGCCTTTTTAACCTATATGGGCCTCTGTTGGGCCCAGCCACGTGTCAACGTACCATAGGCATGTCTCCTCAAATGGACGGGCGACATATGGCCCACTGACGAGCTGACAGGTGTTCCCTTCGGCCAATCAGAATTTTACACATGGAAATTTCCCATAGGTCGGGGCTGTTAATGGGTTATCGGATCCAAAATCCGACCCGATAGCTTAACGGTGTTCCGTTACGGTGGATGCCACGTGTTGGTCACCCTTGACGAAAGCACTTCTGTGACGCGCTGTTTATCGTCATGGAAGTGGACACTTCTGTGATGATAATTTTGGTAATGTCATGGAACACTTCTATGACAGCATAGGTATGACTATCTTGATTCTATCATAAATTTTCCATGGATGTACATGCATGACAAAAAACGCGACCTACTGTGACAAACACGTATCATCACGGAAGTGTACTTTTTTGTAGTGTAGTGCAATCATCATTAGTACTATGGATATTCAAGGAGTTTATACTAACAACATTGCAATCATGCTCATCATTCAAAGATTTAGTACCAAGCATTTTAATGCATTCTTTTTCTAGCACTTGAGCACAATTTTATTTTCCATCAAACTCACGAAAGATATTAAAAACACGAAGCGTATGAGACAAACTTAACTCCATTTTTTTGTAGTTTTCTTTTATAAACTAAACTAGTGATAAAACAGGAAGCAAAAAGATTCACTTCCAAGATCTAAAGATATACCTTCAAGCACTCACCTCCCTGGCAACGGCGCCAGAAAAGAGCTTGAGTCTACTACACAACCTTCTTGTAGACGTTGTTGGGCCTTCAAGTGCACAGGTTTGTAGGACAGTAGCAAATTTCCCTCAAGTGGATGACCTAAGGTTTATCAATCCGTGGGAGGCGTAGGATGAATATGGTCTCTCTCAAACAACCCTGCAACCAAATAACAAAGAGTCTCTTGTGTCCCCAACACACCCAATACAATGGTAAATTGCATAGGTGCACTAGCTCGGTGAAAGATGGTGATACAAGTGCAAAATAGATAGTAGATATATGTTTTTGTAATCTGAAATAATAAAAACAGCAAGGTAACTAATGATAAAAGTGAGCGTAAACGGTATTGCAATGATAGGAAACAAGGCCTAGGGTTCATACTTTCACTAGTGCAAGTTCTCTCAACAATAATAACATAGATAGATCATATAACAATCCCTCAACATGCAACAAAGAGTCACTCCAAAGCCACTAATAGCGGAGAACAAACGTAGAGATTATGGTAGGGTACTAAACCACCTCAAAGTTATTCTTTCGGATCGATCTATAAAAGAGTTCGTACTAGAATAACACCTTAAGACACAAATCAACCAAAACCCTAATGTCACCTAGATACTCCATTGTCACTTCAAGTATCCGTGGGCATGATTATACGATATGCATCACACAATCTCAGATTCATCCAACCAACACAAAGTACTTCAAAGAGTGCCCCAAAGTTTCTACCGGAGAGTCAAGAATGTGTGCCAACCCCTATGCATAAGTTCATGGGCGGAACCCGCAAGTTGGTCACAAAAACATACATCAAGAGGCACATGATATCCCATTGTCACCACAGATAAACACGGCAAGACATACATCAAGTGTTCTCGTAAAAGACTCAATGCGATAAGATAACTTCAAAGGGGAAACTCAATTCATCACAAGAGAGTAGAGGGGGAGAAACATCATAAAATCCAACTATAATAGCAAAGCTCGGGATACATCAAGATCGTGCCATAGAGGGAACACGAGAGAGAACACGAGAGAGAGAGAGAGAGATCAAACACATAGCTACTGGTACATACCCTCAGCCTCGAGGGTGAACTACTCCCTCCTCGTCATGGAGAGCACCGGGATGATGAAGATGGCCACCGGTGATGGATTCCCCCTCCGGCAGGGTGCCGGAACGGGCTCCGAGAGGTTTTTGGTGGCTACAGAGGCTTGCGGCAGCGAAACTCCCGTTCTATCTTGATATTCGATAGTTTTAGGGTACATAGGGTTATATAGGAGAAAGAAGTCGGTTGGGGGGTGCTCGAGGGGTCCACGAGACAGGGGGTCACGCCCTATAGGGGGGGCTCCCCCTATCTCCTGGGCTCCTCGAGGGTCTTCTGACTTGATCTCCAAGCCTCCCGGATGATATTCTTCAAAAAAATCACGATGTCGAAGGATTCATTTGTTTGGACTCCATTTCATATTCCTTTCTTCGAAATACTGAAAAGGGCAATAAAACAGCAATATGGCTGGGCCTCTGGTTAATAGGTTAGTCCCAAAAGTAATATAAAAGTGTATAATAAAGCCCATAATCATTCAAAACACATAATAATATAGCATGAATTCTTCATAAATTATATATACGTTGGAGACGTATCATGGTAACAGGAGGCAAAGGACACAATGTTTACCCAGGTTCGGGCCCTCTCGATGGAGGTAAAACCCTAGTTCCTACTTGATTGATGTTGATGATATGAGTAGTACAAGAGTAGATCTACCACGAGATCGTAGAGGCTAAACCCTAGAAGCTAGCCTATGATGATTATTATTGTGATCAGCCTTCTAAGGACCAACCTCTTCGGTTTATAAAGACACTGGAGAGGGCTAGGGTTTACACGGAGTCGGTTACAAGGAAGGAAATACAATATCCGGATCGCCAAGCTTGTCTTCCACGCAAAGGAGAGTCCCATCCGGACACGGGATGGAGTCTTGAGTCTTGTATCTTCATGCTCCAACAGTGCGGACGAAGTATAGAGTCCGGCCGTCCGGCTACCCCCTAATCTAGGACTCCCTCAATAGCCCCTAAACCAGGCTTCAATGACGATGAGTCCGGCGCGCAGTCTTGTCTTCGGCATTGCAAGGCAGGTTCCATCTCCGAATACTCCAAAGTAATTATCGAACACTTAGACCGTGTCCGGATCTGCGAGATGATCCTCACATACCATCGTAGGGAACATAGAATAAATCTGATCTGCTGGCAATCTTCGTATGTCACGCCCTTGCATCATGGCCCGGCCCAACACGAATTGGTGTTTCTTGGCCCACCTCGACTCACGTTGCGAGGCGGTTTGATTGGCACGCCCTGCCAAAGCAGATATCGTGTTCCTCTTATTACGGGATCTTCCATCGATACAGGCGTGCGCAACCCCACGACGACCGTTGGTATGACTTCGTGTGTTTTTAGATAAGTCTCAAGCGGTCACGCTGAGGACTCTTGATATTCACCCCCTTTATAAAGGGGCCGAGGCCTATGCCTCTTTTCCACCACCCTTGCGCCTTTTCGCACCTCGAGTTCTAACACCCGAGACCCAAGCTCAAACACCCTAGATCCTCCAATATGTCCGGATCCAACCCTCAAGGCCGGTGGGTGGCCTCCTCGATCCAAGAGGAGGACATTGTGAGGCTTAGGGTGGTCGGATATCTGACTGCCGACATCCAGCACAGGCTTCCTACTCCAAGGCAGGTCATCCCGACTCCCGAGCCAAACGAGAGCGTCGTATTTGTTCCTCACTTCCTCCGCGGCTTGGGCCTCACCCTTGATCCTTTTGTGAGGGGGCTCATGTTCTATTACGGGTTAGATTTTCACGATCTAGCCCGGGACGCTATCCTCCATATCTCGCCGTTCATCATTGTGTGTGAGGCTTTTCTCCACGTCACTCCACACTTCGGCTTATGGCTCAATACCTTCAATGTGAAGCCGAAGATGATCGAGGGGAGACATGCGGAGTGCAGAGGTGCCATAATAAGCAGAAACGCCGATGCCCCATGGCCAGAGGGTTCTTTCGCAGAAGTATCCGATGTGTGGCAGCGGATGTGGTTTTACGTCACGGCTCCCAGAGGCACAACGTGGGTGGCCTCCCCCGAGTTCCGCTCGGGCCCTCCGTCACAACTGGCGTCATGGATCGACGTAGGACGGAATTGGGGGCCCGCTAGTGATGTACCAATACTGCAGAGCCGTATCCGGGAGCTTCTTGAGAGGGACATTAACCTTGTCAGCATAATTCAAGTAATGCTAATCCGACGGATGCTTCCATGCAAATGTCGGCCTCTCCGGATGTGGGAGTTCAATCCAGAGGGTCCACGGACTATTAAGCACTTCTTCGGCCTGAAGCTCGAAGGGATGTGTAAATTATTCTTGGGACCACAAGTGAAGTGTCCTGACACCACCGAGGATGCGGGCCTAAGCTGCAATCGCCTAGATACCCAAGTAAGTAACCTTGACACCAGACACTTCGTCTATATTTGTCATAGTCATTATTCTGAAAATCCTCCGTGGCCAGGAATGGCTCAGCAAGGCGGAGAGAATCAGGTGTCCGGCGCCACTTCCCAAAGACTCGCCTAGTCCAACCATTGCCAAGATGCTTGACCGGGTGCTCAGCAAAATGCCCTCAGGGAAAGATGAAGGTAAGAATAGAGAAACCGAACTTCACACACTGCGCATCCATACCGGGGGGACTGCTACCTCCCCTAAGGAGGATAGTCGGGAAGGGGAGTCTAAAGCCTCCTCCCCGCGTGGGAAGACGAGGGCCGCCTCCGAAGACTTGGAGACGGAGATGCCCAAGCAAGGGAAAAAGGTATCACAAGGGGGCTTTCTATGTCTTGAGCTTGCGTTGGTTTTCCTCAAAGAGGAGAGGGTGATGCAGCGATAGTAGCGTACGCATTTCCCTCAATTTTTGAGAACCAAGGTATCAATCTAGTAGGAGGCTCCTCAAAAGTCTCACGCACCTACACAAACAAACAAAGAACTCGCAACCAACACAACAAAGGGGTTTTCAATCCCTTCAAGGCCACTTGCGAAAGTGAGATCTAATAAAGATAGTAAGATAAGATAAATATATTTTTGGTATTTTATAATATAGATGCAAAAAGTAAAGATGCAAATAAAAGTAGATTGAAAGCAAATATGATAAGAGATAGACCCAGGGGCCATAGGGTTCACTAGTGGCTTCTCTCAAGATAGCATAAGTATTACGGTGGGTGAACAAATTACTGTCGAGCAATTGATAGAAAAGCGAATAGTTATGAGATTATCTAGGCATGATCATTTATATAGGCATGACATCCATAACAAGTAGACCGACTCCTACCTGCATCTACTACTATTACTCCACACATCGACCGACTCCTGCCTGCATCTAGAGTATTAAGTTCATAAGAACAGAGTAACGCATTAAGCAAGATGACATGATGTAGAGGGATAAACTCAAGCAATATGATATAAACCCCATCTTGTTATCCTCGATGGCAACAATACAATATGTGCCTTGCAACCCTTTCTGTCACTGCGTAAGGACACCACAAGATTGAACCCAAAGCTAAGCACTTCTCCCATGGCAAGAAAGATCAATCTAGTAGGCCAAACCAAACTGATAATTCGAAGAGACTTGCAAAGATAACTTAATCATACATAAAAGAATTCAGAGAAGATTCAAATATTATGCATAGATAAACTTGATCATAAACCCACAATTCATCAGATCTCGACAAACACACCGCAAAAAGAGTTTACATCGAATAGATCTCCACAAGAGAGGGGGAGAACATTGTATTGAGATCCAAAAAGAGAGAAGAAGCCATCTAGCTAATAACTATGGACCCGTAGGTCTGTGGTAAACTACTCACAACTCATCGGAGGGGCAAGGATGTTGATGCAGAAGCCCTCCATGGTCGATTCCCCCTCCGGCAGAGTGCCAGCGAAGGCTCCAAGATGAGATCTCGCGGATACAGAAGGTTATGGTGGTGGAAATTGTGTTTGGTCCTTCTTCTGTATGTTTTCAGGGTATGTAAGTATATATAGGAGGAAGAAGTACATCGGTGGCCGCCCGAGGGGCCCACGAGACAAGGGGGCACGCCCTACAGGGGGGGGCCCTCCTATCTCGTGGGAGCCTCGGCAGCTTCTTGGCTTGCACTCCAAGTCCTCTAGATCACGTTCGTTCCAAAAATCACGCTCCCGAAGGTTTCATTCCGTTTGGACTCCGTTTGATATTCCTTTTCTTCGAAATACTGAAATAGGCAAAAAAACAGCAATATGGGTTGGGCCTCCTGTTAGTAGGTTAGTCCCAAAAATGATATAAATGTGTAAAATAAAGCCCATAAACATCCAAAAGGGGTAATATAATAGCATGGAACAATCAAAAATTATAGATACGTTGGAGACGTATCAGGGCTCTGCCCCGACGGGCACCCTTACCGCGTCATGCCCACCAATGGGCCATCCACCGAGTTGTAAGTTATCCGTAAATTCGAAGGTACTACCTTTCTCCGAGTACACTAACCAGGATCCATTCTTTGTAGTCTGGCTAGCAGCTCTTCTCAACTGAGTTCGTCTTTGGGGGATCTTCCTCTAGAGATGATGGAGAGTGAGACCCCACCAGCCTCTCCGCCTCATGAGGCGGGCGACACCGAGGTGTCATCACGGAGGAGTCCGGATTTGCCGAAGCCAGAAGCTAATCCGTCAGCCGCCGTGAGCCGGGAGCGTTCGACTCCCACGGGGGGCGATGAGAAGGGTCCGGCACAGTTCAGTGTCCAGCCGGACATACTGGCAGGCCTTTTGGAGCGAGCTACGCTCTCGGAGGAGCTCCGCTCATTAATGAGCACGGTGCTCAAGAAGATTTCATCTGCCACAAGCGGTTTGAATGAAGCATTTATGAGCCTGCTCAGAGGCTTTGAGGTACGTTGTGAAAAATACACAATTTTTTGGCTGTGAGGCACGCGCTAGGTGGTGTGCTCCATATGGATAGTAGCCCCTGAGACTCTGGTTGCCCGCCCTAGGCAGCAAACGGAGGATCATATTTCGTAATTAATGATTGTGTTGTACATATGCGCAGGTATCTACAGGTCCGGCAAACGACCAGTTCATTGAAATTGCCGAACTAAGCAGGCAGATCGGATCTATTGATGCCGATATCACGCTGGTGAACAAGCAGCTGAACGAGTCATAAGGTATGTGCTATTCTTTCCTTATTATGCTGTATAGGAAAATATGAGAGGGGCATAATATTAATGTGACATGTTTGGACTGCAGACGGAGTTGCTGCCGTGGAAGCCCTAAGGGCGGAACTTGCCCAGGCCAAGGAACAAGCTCAGGCTAGTAATGCGGCTGCCCTAAAGGCGGCCAAAGAGTTGAGAGCCGAACAGGCTGCTCATCGCCGAAGTGAAGACAAGATAGCCGAAATGGCTGTGGAGTTGAAAAATGTTGCCAACCGGTATGAGCTCCTTGAAAAGGAGAATCAGGTTAATTCGGCTGACCTGAACAAGGCACTTAATGCGGCCAAGGAGATGCGGACCGAAATCAGGGATGTGCGGGAGGAGCTTTGACAGGCCGGAAAAATCGCATCCAGGAGCCCCTACTTGTTGCGGATGAAGTTTCTGGATCCGAAGTATGCTCTCCTGGATCAATGCTGGAGTCCTGCAGATGCTTATGCGGACTTGACGAAGAGTATAGCTGATGCCGCCAAGTTTATCGAGGATCAAGGTGATAAAGAAGTGGAGAAGCTGTTCTGGTCCCAATTCAATGCTCCTGCGCGCCCATTGTCATTGAGTGAGAAGGTGATAAAGAAGTGGAGAAGCTGTCTTGGTCCCAATTCAATGCTCCTGCGCGCCCATTGTCGTTGAGTGAGAAGATGGCTGCCGTGGCGGAACTTCATAAGCTGTCCGGGCTTGCCATGGGGTCCGTTGTAGATGATCTTTGGCCGAAGGGGCCGAAGCCGGACAATAATTTTGGTTTCGTGCAACAATTCCTCGATCCCGTATCTCAAATCGATGCCATGAGGAGGTCGGCATGTATAGAGGGTGCACAGATGGCACTTGCCCACGTTAAAGCATATTGGATAGATATGGAGGCCACCCTCATTGCGACCCGGAATCCGGCGGGAGGCCAGGATCCGGCCGAGCACTACTTGGAGCAGGTAACAGAAGGTGCTCGCTTAATAGAGGCTCGGTGCTCGAAGAATGTCATGTTTGAGTGACAACTCGTGTCATTGTAAAAACAATGTTATTTTTGTTATGAGGCTGTATTTATACTTATTGCCCGAAAGTATTATTTGTGCCTCTTGTGCGGCCGTTTTTATGTATATGTGTAATTCTGAAAGTTAGCAGTCGTTGGCTTCAGCCCCCACGCATACAATGCGGGGGTGTTCGCGAAAAATATGCATAATCACACTTGATCCAACGTCTTGGTCCATTAAGGAGGTGATTGCACGTCGAACTAGGCAACAGGACTATATAGCTGTAACACTTTCACTTAGCCATAGGAGTTTGACGGTGGGGCTACTATGTAGCCCTTAGTACTTTTGCGTGCATCCGAATACGGACGCGTGTGTACATGACTGAGAAACGGTCCTTGGTTAATGCGGAGGAATCCTAAAGATTCCAGTTAGTCTTCGAGTGGTTGAACAGTCTCTCGCTGTATCATGACAGTCAGTTTTCGGCTTTCTCTACTGAGGTGCTCATCCGGAATAACCAGAGCACAATCGCAGTAGTTCTCCTTTGGCCGCCTTAGCCAATAAGAACGGAACGTAAGGCGGCAAACCCAGGAGCCGGGCAAACCCAACATTTGACCAAAGACATGTTTCGGAGTTGATGCATATAAGGCCAAACTCGTGACGCCGAACACTCCCGAAGGTATTCGGACTTTGTAATAGAAAATGGGTTGAAGAACGCCCTTTCATTATAAACCCTGTATTTCCAGGTACGTGCATTGGTCTGTCATGGCGAAATGCCAATAACGGCAGTATCCTCTGTGGGTATAGTACCCATGGGATGTGTAAACAACAAGAGGCAATATAAAAGGTTTACACAGGGGCTTAATCTAAAGAGAAACCTTTGAGCGGGGCCCTGCTGCACTTCTGCGCCTTTATCTCTGTTGTGTCGTTTCCTGGAAGGGTATCGCACGCATTGTGTCTGTAGAAAAGAAAAACTCGTGTAGAAGAGTACAATGTAAGCGTGCGATGGATGGTAAAAGTGTAAGGCATTGGCTCATAAATAAGGTCAGGCCAATGGTGGGGTTTTATTAAATATTTATAGTCCCTGGTGTCCTCTATGGGATTTACATATACGGCGCCCTGGCTCATTTTTATCCGGGCTGCCGGACTCGTCTAACCTTGTCCGTGGTCTTAACGACCAGTCATGCTTTCTGGTATCGGAGGCCGCTTAGAGTCCGGCCACTAGAGCCGTCGCGTATTCCTCCGCGCGTGAAGAGCGCTCTGTGTTTCCGTTAACGGTGATGATGCCACGTGGACCGGGCATCTTGATTGTAAGGTAGGCATAGTGTGGTACTGCGTTGAAGCGGGCGAAGGCCGCTCTTCCAAGCATTGCGTGATAGCTGCTTTGGAAGGGTGCGATGGTGAAGAGTAGTTCTTCGCTTCTGGAGTTGCCTGGGGAGCCTAATGTTACCTCCAGTACAATGGAGCCCCTGCCGTAGGCTTCAACGCCTGGTATCACCCCTTCAAAGGTGGTGTTGCTTAATTCTGGATGGTCCTATCCCCATCCTGCGGACAGTGTCCTGGTATATTAAATTGCGACTACTGCCGCCGTCCATGAGGACGTCGGTGAGATGGTATCCGTCGATTATTGGGTCAAGCACCAAGGCCTCTGATCCTCCGCGCCGAATACTAGTCAGGCAGTCCGTGTTTTCGAAGGTGATCAGACAAGCCAACAGTAGTTAGGTGTGGGTACGATGGGCTCTATAGCGTACGCATCTCTAAGCTCGTGTTCGTGCCTTCTTGTGGATGTGTGAGTCGCGTGGATCATGTTTACTGTTTTAACCACAGGTGGGAACTTTTTCTGTCCCCCAGTGTTTGGCTGGCGAGGTTCATCCTCATCTTCACTTGGTGTTTCCCTTCCCTTGTGTTCGGCATTTAATTTGCCGGCCTGCTTGAATACCCATCACTCTCTATGCATGTGGTTTGCAGGTTTGTCGGGGGTGCCATGAATTTGGCACAGTCTGTCCAGGACACTGTTCAGACCGGACGGTCCCTCTTTACTACCTTTAAATGGCTTCTTTTGCTGATCGGGTCGAGAGCCCCTGAATCCGGCGTTGACCATTGTGTTGTCCGGGCTCTCTTCCTTGTTTTGATGTTTGTTTTTATTACGCCGTGGCTTCCTGTTGCCATCCCTTATTTTGGATGTCCTTGGGTCGCCGGTGCCTTTACGGGCCAACCAGCTATCTTCACCCGCGCAAAAGCGGGTCAGAAGGCTTGTTAAGGCTGCCATTATCCTTGGCTTTTCTTGGCCAAGTTGTCTGGCGAGCCACTCGTCGCGGATGCTGTGTTTGAATGCCACTAAGGCTTCGGCATACAGACAATCGACAATTTGATTCTTTTTAGTGAGGAATCTATTCCAAAGCTTGCGGGCGGACTCTCCGGGCTGTTGGATTATGTGACTTAAATAATCCGCATCCGGAGGCCGGACATAAGTCCCTTGAAAATTGGCCCTGAAAGCGTCCTCGAGTTCCTCCCAACTCCCAATTGAATTCTCGGGGTGGCTTTTCAACCAGTGTCGAGCTGGTCCCTTCAACTTGAGGGGAAGGTATTTGATGGCGTGGAGGTCATCCCCGCAAGCCATGTGTATATGCAGGATAAAATCCTCGATCCAGACCCCTGGGTCTATTGTTCCATCGTATGCCTCTATGTTCACAGGTTTAAAACCCTGTGGAAATTCATGGTCCAGTACTTCTTCGATGAAGCACAGGGGGTGAGCAGCCCCTCTGTATCCGGACGTGTTGTGGCATGCCGTCGGCTATTGTTGTGTCTGGTGTTTATCCCGAACTGGTACTCGATTGGTATGATCGTTTTGGTGACCATAGTCCCACGCCGGGGTGTGTCCTTTACATCCGTAGATGGACCTAGCCGTGCCGGCATTCTTATCCAGGTGCTCATGTAAATCGTGCGCGGCATCGGTAGCTGCTCTGTTACGGTTATGAAGTGGTACATTCGGCCTCCTGGTCGTGTTGTTCTTTGGTGGAACGTCCTCGTCGTCGAATTCTGGTAGCAGCTTGCGTTTTGGATAGCTCTTTGTATGGCGATCGTCACCGTATCTTTCTTCAGTGTCTACCACTTTATTCCATCTGTGATTGAGCGTTTCCTGTGCGGCCTTTAGCCGTTGCTTCTGCTTCTTTAGACTTCTCGCGGTGGCCATAAGCCTTCTGTGGAGGTTATCTCGTTCCCCGCGTGTTTCCGGGATGATGCATGCATCGTCATCCGGGCTGTGTTCTTGTCCTGGGGCAGTTTGATGAACTCGTCCCTCGGGATCATTGTGATCGGGCGTCTGCTTCGAACTGTGTTCGGCATGACCTGGCTCGTCCTGCTCCATCGCTGGGTCTGTATGGTCGTTGTTGCCTTCGGAGTTGACTAGGGTGTCCCTCTTTCTGGCACTCTTGTCGCTATTTTTACTATTGCTGGACTTGGAGCTGCGTCTGCGCTGTCTCTTTGGTTTTTTCCCAGGGGTTTTATCTTCCGGATTGTCGCCGTCGTCCTCCTTAGGCGTGTCCACCATGTATATATCGTACGACGGGGTGGCTGTCCACCGCCCTGTGGGTGGTGGTTCCTGTTCTTCTCCTGCATCGTCGTTAGTACCGTCGATGTCTTCGTAGTCGAAGTCAAGCACGTCGGTTAATTCATCGACCATGGCAATGAAATGGGTGGTGGGTGGGCAATGAATTCCTTCGTCGCCTGCTTCCCACTCGAGCCGGACATAGTTCGGCCAAGAATCTTCTGTCAAAGAGATAGACTTTAATGAGTTCAGCATGTCGCCAAAGGGCGAGTGCTGGAAGATATCTGCAGCGGTAAACTCCATTACCGGAGCTCAACCAGGCTCGGCGGGCTTGGGAGCATGCGGACTGGAACCTACAGCTGGATACGAGTCCGGGGGTCCGGTGTCACAGGCTTCCTTGGAGGTAAGGTCTGTGTTCGGCTCTACCGCCGATGAGTGTGCGGCCTGCGGGGCCGGGTCCATCCACCCGTCCTTGGGCAATGCAGTCTGCTCCGGATTTAGGTCTGAGGCTACCGCAGGGGTGATATCTCGAGCGTTGTCCGACGGCAGGTCTAAGCCATGCTCATCGTGACTATCCGGCGCTCCTGGCTCAGGCCCGATTCCGTCGAAGATCAAGTCTCCGCGGATATCGGCCATGTAGTTCAGGCTTCCGAATCTGACCAGGTGGCCAGGGGCGTAGCTGTGGATCTGCTCCAGTTAGCCAAGAGAATTGGCACGCAGCGCGAAGCCGCCGAACATGAAGATTTGTCCGGGGAGGAAAGTCTCACCCTGGACCATGTCGTTGACGATTGAAGGAGCCATCGAGCCTTGCAGCAGCGACACAGAGGAACTCTCAACGAAAGCACCAATGTCGGTGTCAAAACTGGCGGATCTCAGGTAGGGGGTCCCAATCTGTGCGTCTTAGGCTGATGGTAACAGGAGGCAAGGGACACAATGTTTCCCCAGGTTTGGGCCCTCTTGATGGAGGTAAAACCCTACTTCCTGCTTGATTGATATTGATGATATGAGTAGTACAAGAGTAGATCTACCACGAGATCGTAGAGGCTAAACCCTAGAAGCTAGCCTATGATGATTATGATTGTGATCGGCCTTCTAAGGACCAACCTCTCAGGTTTATATAGACACCGGAGAGGGCTAGGGTTTACATAGAGTCGGTTACAAGGAAGGAAATACAATATCCGGATCGCCAAGCTTGTCTTCCACGCAAAGGAGAGTCCCATCCGGACACGAGGCAGAGTCTTGAGTCTTGTATCTTCACGCTCCAACAGTCCGGACAAAGTATAGAGTCCGGCAGTCCGATACCCCCTAATCCAGGACTCCCTCAGTGGGATAGGGAAAAAAATCTTGTCGAAAGTAACATGACGAGAGATAATGACCCGTCTAGATGAGGGATCAAAGCAGCAAGATCCCTTGTGATCATCGGAGGGTCCTAGATAAATACATGGCAAGGAGCAAGGAGCGAGTTTATGTGAAGTGGTGGAGGTGTTGTTTGGAAAACATAGACAACCAAAGACACGTAGAGAAGAATAGTCAGGGTGGTCGAGAAATAGAGATTGAAAGGGTGTGTAGAGAGTACAAATTTTTGTGGGGCGAATGTTGAGGAGGAAGGTGGCGGTACGGAGCACTTCTGCCCAAAAATGAGGAGGGAGCAAGGCTTGTATAAGCAAGGTGCAAAGAATGTCGTTAATTGATCGAAGGGAGCGTTCAGCTTTGCCATTTTGGGGAGAGGTGTATGGGCAAGAAAAACAAAGAAGTATGCCATGAGAAAGAAAGAAGGTGCGGTTGCAAACATTATTGAACTCACGACCATTGTCACATTGAATGAATCGGATGGTAAGACCGAAGTGCACAAGGGCATATTGACGAAAATTGAGAAATATAGGGTGAACACCCAATTTTGTGCGAAGAGGAAAAGTCCAAATATAACGAGAATAGTCATTGAGAATAACTAAATAGTATTTAAAACCAGAAACACTACTAATAGGAGACGCCCATGATCACAATGTAGTAATTCGAATGGGAAAGAACTAGAGCTAGTAGACGTGCTAAAGGTTAAGTGAACATGTTTGCCGCATTGACATGCATTACAAAGTGAAGAGTCATGAGACGAACTAGTACTAGTGATACAAAATTCTTGGAGTAAGGACGACAATGTAGTTTTGTTGGGATGACCAAGCGGGCGATGCCAGAGATCAACAGAGGCGTGCAGGGTATGAGGAGTGGACGAAGGCGCCAGGAAGTGGGTATCAGACGCCTAGGTTGTTCCGCACCTTGCACTACAAAAAAATACTTCCGTGATGATACGTGTTTGTCATAGTAGGGCACGTTTTCTCTAATGCATGTACATCCATGACGATTTTATGACAGAATCAAGATAGTCATACCTGTGCTGTCGTAGAAGTGTTCCATGACATTACCAAAATTATCATCACGGAAGTGTCCACTTCCATGACGATAAATCGTGCGTCATAGAAGTTCTTTCGTCAAGGGTGACCGACACGTGGCATCCACCGTAACGGAACACCATTAAGCTATCAGGTCCGATTTTGGATCCGATAACCCGCTAACAGCCACGACCAATCGGGATTTTCCACGTGTAAAATTCTCATTGGCCGGAGGAAACATGTGTTGCCTCATAGTTTGGACAAATGTCATCCACTCATTGGAAAGGAGCCGCCTATGATATGTTGATACATGGCACGGCCCAAGAGAGGCCCATTCTAGTGAAAAGGTCAGGCCTGTCAAAATAAGCGGGCTGACCCATTAGCAGCCTACTTGAGTCAGACCCATTTACAAGTACGGCCCATACAAATTACACAGAATCGGCCCATCAAAGGCCCATTCTAGATTCTACAATTTCCAGCCCGTCGTCAGTTTAAGCCCGTTAACGGCCCGCTAGGTCTTTGGGCCCAATTGTGGCCCAAGCTTCTTTCGGCCTATTAGCAGCCCATCGTCAGTTCCAACCCGTTAACGGCCCGGAACATCTTTCGGCCATTTCTCGGCCCATTCTGTAGTTGGGCCAATTCTAGCCTGCTGTGACTTTAGGCCTGTCCTTGGACCATTCGGTAAATGGGCCAACTCTTAGCCCATTTTGTCCCCCGGCCTGTTAACGGCCCGCACAACAGTTGGGCCTTTGACTTTAGGTCCATTAGGGGCCCACGTTATGCAGGGCATCATTTCAGCCCAACGCGACTTTCGGCCTGCTAAAAGCCGAGTTTGCAAATTGGGCCTCCTCTGGCCCATAACACTTTCAGCCTCTTAGTGGCCCGTAAAGTAAAAGGGCCGAGATACAATTGACATTTATTTTGGCCTGCTAAAGGCCCGCGGGCCATTTCCATTTATACGGCCCTATCGAGCTTTAGGCCTGTTGACGGCCTGCCAAGAGCCGTTGTTACGTGGGCCACATCATTTGGGATCCACTTAATATTATTTTGGCCAGCCTAATTAAGGCCCACTTTGAGTACACCTGTTTATTCGTTTGTATGGCGTTAAGGAAATGTTTGGGTGTATTGGCCGCTGTTTCAACGATATTGCATATTCAAGAAATATCCTACTCTATACTATCGCCTCTAAAAATCATAGACTATACAATAAATAGACGGCATAGAAATGTAGAATAATCCTACACTATACAATAAAGAAATTACAGCTGAATATACCCACTGGGCATTATAGTTCGGCACCAGTGAGAATAAAGCATACACAAATAGAAAATTACATACACTGGATAAATAAAGCCCATACATCATGGACACGCATCAACAGAACTTACCATTTGAACTATAATCTCTTCAGAAAATAGGATTGGCCGGATTCAGATAGCACAAATTTCAGTATGCAAAATCTCGAATTCCTTCATGGTTACCTCAATGTCTTGTTTCATTTTTAGACTCCTGCATCTAATACCCGCATGTCCAGTCTCAACTTGTTGATTGTACGTTGAGAATCATGTACACATTGTCTTGACACCTCTAGTTGATGCTCGAAAACATCAGCACATTCGAATTACAATCCATAATCATTCGGTAATGGCCATGCCGCACTGCTCACAGATCTTTGTGTTGATGTCACTTCATCTTGAAATGTTTCTGTAAGTACACATGACTAGGGCAAAAATATAGTTACAACAGTGAAGCGAGCAAGACAAACTATTTTGTACATGGGAAAACAGGACTAACAATAATGTTACACGTCATGAAGCATAAGCAGGTGATATTTTAAAAATTATAAAAAAGGTAGTCTGTGCAGCCTGCATACAAAAATCTCTCTTAGCTCACCAGAGGAGCATGATGTTGGGGCCCAATCCAAAACACATACAAGTTACAATTTAGACAACATGTTGCATATAAGTAAGCAAGCAACTGGACATTTTGTAGCTCAATTAAAGTCTTAGGGAGCATAATGAACAGCAGAGGGATTCAAACAAACATACTACAGCAAGCAAAACTATGCAATCATTAGCCTAGTATAAACTAGATTGTGAGGCTCATGCAATAATAGTTGGTTAATAGACTTCAAAGCTTCAGGCACACTTTGACAGAGTAATTAAATGGTAAGGCCTTTAATTATGTCAACTAATAGTTATAAAAGTACCCAACATTAGGCATCATTCTTTGGGCATCTCATTAACTGAGGACAAATAAAGCAATTGAAAAGAGCAAATTAACTATGCCTGAAACAAACAAGGAATTGAACTATTGAGTTGGATACAGTGACTTACCTTAACTGGTTGAAGAGGCTCAGCGCAGCTCCTACTTCTCTTGCAAGGCTCCTTCCTAACATCTTGTACTTGGAAATCCTCAATCTTATCTTCATTGCACCCCATCTGCAAGGTGACACAAACTAGTTACTCGTCTCCTTGGAAGATAAATATGCATACTTTCTAGTCCGTGAACACAAAAGGATGAGATTATAACAAAACAACACCACGTAATGAAACATGTTGCATCTCTTGCACTTGCACACAATGAAATGAGCATTTACTATGTCTGCACTATGTAAAAACTAGGCATACCTTCGAACTGGATCTCCAGGTACTCTTGGAGAGCCTACTTTAGTGTACAGCCAAACCTTTATGTCGCCTATGAGTTAGACAAGGCCCCACTACGGCAACCCTTAGTGTTTAAATCTTTGAAAAGCTCTGTTAGAGTGTTAAATCAAAAATAGCAGGTAATCAAAGCAAACAGTCCTAGTATGGCTGGCTGATGCAAACAAGCAATTGAACAAATGTGTGAGCAAGTCTTATATATCAAGAAAAGAAGCAAAGAAGGAGGCTTAAAGACCATTACTTGACTGACCACATTTAAGGGGCATTTAAACATCATGTGCAATGTATGAACTAACATAAACATTGCATATTCTAGATTCTACAATGGAATTCACATGTATTAGGTTATGCCATGTATGATGATGCCTAAATGTACATTATAGCAGGCAAGGGTGATTCATCATTGCACGCACAATTGAATTGCAGGTTAAGGGCCAGTTCGATTCCGCCTTTTCATGGCTTATTATCAAAATAAGCCATAAAAGATGTAAAGAAGTCATTTTTGAGTTATGGGCTTGGGCTTAACTTATTTCTCTTTGGAGGGGGGTGTTTCGGGTAGAACCTCACTAAAAATTGAAGGGAATGGGAATAGTGAAATGACTTTGTTGCCTGCCTATATTACACTCAAAATGCAACTACTGACGCCCGCATCACACCTGACCCTCAAGTAAAAACAAACACGCAAGCGTTCATTGCCCTGCCCGCTTGCATCTCCTCTCCCCTTTCCCTCTACCTCGATCCCCTGCCTGCAGCACTAGGGTTCCTCCAGCGAGCCATCGCCACTGGTCCCATCTGGCCTGGTCCTCGACGATGCTCTGTCCAGCTAGGCTACATGGCCGGAGGGTAGGGGCAAATCTCCCTGGTTGCTCCTCCTTCTGGCGCCGCCCCTCATTCTCATGGTCTCCAGCAACTGCTCCACTGTGGTTCGTCCAACGCACTACTCCGCCGGGCGCTGCACAACTACGACTGATGCCACACTGCGGCAGAAGGCACCTTATTCCCCTCCCCTCCTCCCAGGCCATGGCCTTGAGGTGCTGTTGAAGGATGAGATCATCCAACAATGTGTGGATCTCCTTTGATTTTTTGCCAAATTTTCTTTCTAATCCACTATACGATGAATTGCTATGAGCTGCTTCTGTTGCTGCTATATGATGCATTGCTATGAGTTGCTGCTTCTATATGATGAATTGCTATGAGCTGCTATTGCTGCTATATGATGAGTTGCTATAAGCTGCTCCTGCTGCTGCTGTATGATGAATTGCTATGAGCTGCTCCTACTGATACTATATGATGAATTGCTATGAGCTGCTCCTGCTGCTGCTATATGATGAATTGCTATGAGCTGCTCCTGCTGCTGCTATATGATGAATTGCTATGAGCTGCTCCTGCTGCTACTATATAATGAATTGCTATGAGCTGCTACTTGTATATGATGAATTGCACACTGCTGCTGCTGATGTATGATCAGTTGCTATGAGCTGCTGCTGCTATATGATGCTTTCACGTGGTGCTGCTATATGATAATAACCCGCCACTTGTACCATCAAATTTCAATAAATAATTGTTCTTCATTTAAATGTGGGTCATGTGTTCTTCGTTTAAATTAGGCAATGGGATCTCTATGGAAAATATTGACCAAAGTAGATTGTGCCAAGTATATGGTATATTTATATTTGCATTTTGAGCAAATAGTGATGGTCTGTTTTCCTATAATATTAAGTACTGCACTGGGTTCAATTTGTGATGTTTGCAAGTCAAATTAATTTTCATATGGCAGCAAAACAAAAAAAATATAATGCAATCTAGAATTTTCACTAATCATGCCAAAGATAAGCTGAAAAGGCAATGAAAAGAACTAGTTGGCTTATTACATGGAGCTTATATTCACAGGTGCTTATTTTCTTAGGATAACTCGTAATAACTGTCCCTAAGAAACTTGGCCAATAGAACTGACATGCAAATAACATGTCACGATGATTGCAATGGACGAGTGACGTACCATAGCACACTGTATAGGCTCACCGCTGCCTCTCCTTTTTTGCGATGTTCCATTAAATTGCCACATGCATCTTGTACTTTTTCATTGTGTAACCCTATCTGCAAGTTGAAATGGCTAATTTCAGACATCTCTACATGATAATACATTGAATATCCCTTGCGCATATTTAAAACACCAATTAATGATTGTGTGCATAGCTTAAACTAGCCATGACTCTGTGTGCTGGACTAGCAGGCACTCTAAGGGAGCCTAATGTAGTGCACTAGAATTCCTACATGCCACCTACGATTTTATGTAATATACTGCCTCTGTTCCTGAATATATGTCTTTGGAGAGATTCCAGTATGGACCACATATAGATGTATATAGATGCATTTTTGAGTGTAGATTCACTCATTTTGCTCCGTATGTAGCCTATAGTGGAATCTCTAGAAAGACTTATATTTAGGAACGGAGGTACGAGGTAGTATCATGTATGACATCTACATATCTAATTTAGCAGCCAGTAGTAGAAATCATTGTCTGCACAAAGGGATTACTGGTTGAAATCCTAGCAAAGCACGCTGGTAGGCACAGAACAATACAAGAGATAGAGACGCACTTACAAGATCAGAACAATGCCTCAGTCCAGGATCTTGGTTGGCCAAGCTGTTAGATCCAGAAGAAACATCGTCCTTGTAGTTTTTTCCAGCTGCATAACAGGTAATAGCGACCTGTTAGTATATTTGAAGTACATCGGGCATGTGATGCTGGACGGGTTTAAAGGTGACAAGTAGCTAGGTCGTGGCGGGTGCTTGGCATCTTGCCAGACATTGGGAATTGGGTTAGAAACGTCAAGGGTGATGATGCCGCGCTGGCAGTCGGGGTCCGGTAAGGAGATCTAGAACCGTCAAGTAGGGTGTTTGTGGAGCGGCTCCGGTAGGATGGACTACGGTGTGGGTGAAGTGGATCTGTGGCCGTGGACGAGGCCATCGGT